>NW_010972720.1:2072719-2300598 GCF_000737465.1 Haliaeetus leucocephalus | reverse complement strand
AAAAAACACCGGGGGGGGGGGGGGGGGGAATCCCCCAAAACTAGTCCACTAAAAATTTGGTGGACATCAATATGAGGATGGTTGCAGATCATAATGTTGTTGGGTGGACACTTTCCTGAAATTGTAGAAAATTAAACTAATATCTAGTATTAGTAATCTGGGCAATGATTATCAGCCACAAACTTTTAATTTAAGTGTTGTACTCAAAATGTCACATTAGATTTACACTTGCTGCAAATAACTGTCTGTGAATGGAAATGTAGAAATTGTTAATTTTGCTGAAATAATTACTTATTTCTTTTAAAAAATATTACTAATTCATCAAAGCATTGAAGCATGTGCTCAGCTTCAACTTTAACGAAAAGCACAAGTACAGTGGAGTCAGCAAGTCAGAAGTGCTCCTTTATTTAACTGGAAGCCAAAATATTAATTCTTGGCTCTTTTAGTCCATGGCAGTAAGAACACTACATTGATATGAATGTTAGGTCACAATTGATATTACTATTTGTGGATCTTTGTCCTTTGAAATTATAGTATCTGATGACAATGACACTTCCAATGCAGTTAATGCTGCTTACAATTTAAGATATTCTTCCTGCTGGAATTTCATTTCATAATGTGAAATATATGCTTTTGTAACTTTGATGCTCCTCAGGATGGACCAAAGAACTTCCTATTTGGGCTGGATGTGGGAAATAACAGATCTGCTGTTCACTCAGAGCTCCTCCTTCTCTCTTCCCCGGTGCTCTGCTCTATGTGTGTCTGTACTAGAAATCCTGACTCTATCAGACCCACAGGAGTCTTAAGCAGAAGCGATTAGAGAGGTTTACAGGTTTTGCTCTACATAACCTCAGACATTTTTTTTAAAGTGACAAATGTTACTGGAATGTCTCATAAAAGTTATAATTTCATAATATGTATTCCTAAATTTCTCTATTTAATGAGCTCTTACCCAATGTGCCAGGGTTTTCAGTTCTGAGGAACAAAGAAGGTAGGGCACAAGAACCCCAAGGCCACAGACCATTGCATTATGAAGAAACCAAAACAAAGCTGTTGAAAAATACTATAGAACTAATTTAAATTCAAAAAGAGGGGTTTTGGCAATGATTTTCTTGCCAACAATGCTTATTGGCCAAGAAGCTATTCTTTTTGCAAAAAAACAGTTCCTTACATTTTGACCAGCCTGATACGGTGAAAGGACTTTTTATATCAGTGTGCCTTTTATCTTTATGATATTCTACAGCTATCTTCATCTACTGTAAGGTGGTGCAAATTGGCTTCTGGGAAGCTATAGTGATTGATCTTAGCTGAACATTTGGCTAAGACGTTAATTTGTAAAGAACTGTCAGTCACGGGAAATAAAAATTCTTCCACTGTTTACTGGCTCATACAGTGGTTTATTCTGTGATCCCAGGAAGCTTTAAGATATTTTGTTGTATTCTTGAATGATGACCAGCAAAGCAACACAGTGATATTTTCCTACAGTACCTTCACACAGACACACTTGACAACTGAGTTCCAGTTGTGCTGTCCCTTTTTACCCAAATTTTGATATGTGAATAACGATGAATTAGGCTCTTCCTGTTTATGAAGTGCTTTGATATGCAAAAGAAATAAGTAACAGTAATAAGTAAAGTTTCCAAAATCAACAGCATTCTAAGCAGTAACGGTAAATCAGAAATAAGTAGAAACTCCAGAAGCGACCAGAAATGCTAGCAGGCAGTGCACATTAGAAGAGACAAAAGGGAAGCTAAAGCACAGCTTTAGCTTGCTGTTATATGTCTGTGTCTAAACTGTGAGTCTGTTGTGCTCTGGAGTCCTGCCTCCTTCACAGTACAGACTGGAAGGCACGACAGGTCCCTCTCTGCTGATGTGGGCTCCCTGGTGCACGTCCCGGTCGTGTTCCAGTCTGAGGTGAGGCCGTGGCCAATGCTCACATCTCAGCACAGGGTCAGGCATGGGCACCCAGACCCAGGCGTTCAAGCTCTCTGTAGAAAGCTCCTGAACGCATGCTGGAATCTAACCAAACACATATGCTCCACGGAGGGCTATCCATCCTGAATGCATGAATTTCCTGAGAAGCACTCCACACTTCTCTTAACTTTCAGGAGGATGGGGAACAGGGAAGTGTTTTGCGACATTTCGCTGCCTTGCCCTTTCTCAGAAAGCATGTGTTGGTGTGGATCAGCTCTGAATTCTTAGGGCCATTGAAAGATCACTCTTGGAATTTTTACTAGCATTTTTAGCCATGTTATGTTTCAATACAATTTTTTAAAGACCTGATTCCACACCCTTTTAAGTTAATGGGAGATTTCCCATTGATAGCAATGGAAACAAGACCAAACCCTAAGGGAATATTAACCTGCCAAAAGAAAAATTCTAGCTGGGTAGTGTTAGCTTATAAATAAGTCCTCAGCCCATGTGTTCATCCATTTTACAAAACTTTGAGAAAAACTGTTGGGCAACTTTCATTTCCAACTTTCTAACCCAGCCTGTGCAGTACACTTCAAGGAGAAGAATAATTAATGAAAAAAAAATGCAAAAAAAAAGTAAAGATTTGAAAAATAAATTTTTAAAAAATTAATAAACTACAGAAGACAATACTTAGAAGGTCTGAATTAACAGTAAGTTCGCTTCAGTTGGAGAAAGAAACTTCACTCTGTGAGGGCAGCCTTCAGTCCACACAGGAGCCTTTACAGAGAAACACAGAGTAACGCACTAATAGTAACAGGAGAGACGCTTAAAGTCCAAGAAGCCAATAAATAAATGTAAGAGGCCCTTTTTAGTTCATTCAAACTAAAAAGGGCTAAAAAGCTGAAAACAGTAAACAGTTAAAGTTTGGTTATAAAAACTACTTTAAATAGATCAGTAATAACTAAGTTTTCCACCGTCTTCCATCCATCTACAGATTCCCCTTATTTAAGTTCAAACTTTACTTTCTAGGTTGTCCTAGTCCAAATTTTTTTTAAAATATCCTGTGTGACATATTCTTTAGCCAAAGTATTCTTCCTTTCCTATTTTCTAAAATAATATTAGCAATTCATATTTCTGCCAGTTTTCACATTTATGTTCTTCCCCCTCCATCACTCCTTTTCCCTCCATTCTAGTGCACCCTTTGGTAGAGCAATGTCACACAACTCTAAAGGCAGCAGATGTCACATGATATAAATTAAGCCCACAGAATATTAGCTCCTTGATATTACCTGCATCCTAAACCTGCTGCTATTATATTCTGCAGTTGTGACTCCTCCTTTCCAGCACTGCCCTGGGCCTCGGACAGCTGACTCCAGAACTTGCCATCACAAATGAGCGTTGGCCAGTGGTTCTGAGCAGGTGGCTCTTCTCCTAGCAGCTAAATTTTGTAAGCAATGAATTAGCCTAGTAGTTGACAGGGACAAAAAGCCAACTGTGCTTCAAGCAGAGCTAGATAATGCCAAGATGGGTAAAAACTTTAATACTCTTGATGCATGGTTCACAAAAAATAGTTATCTGAGATTACATGAGTTCTGTGATTAGCATTGAGAACAACAGGCTAAAACCTCAGGCTGCAGTGAGTTATATAGGATTTCACACAGATATTTAAGTGGTGAAGTAATCCTAGAATCATTAGAAATTAGACAATCTGCAGAGGTCAAGGTTCTGGAGCACCAGAAAAAGACAAACATGGTGCTTATTCTCAAAAGTGGGGAAAGGGAGAGCCAAGGAATCATGGAAGAGCTTCCCTGTCTTCAGGTCATTGAAAAATAAACAAAGCATGTATTTCTAAGCACTTAAAAGATTAATCAGTGATAAGTAACAGCCAAAAATTATGTACTGTATCCTCACTTCATTAAAACAGTCAATATTGTTTTGCGTATATATTAATCTTATTGGAAAAAAAGCCCAACAAACAGGAAAATAACTTTTCTACCTGACACTACTGTAACGAGGGAGCAAAAGAGACTGGCAAACAGTATGTTGAAAGGCTGTATCAGCTAGGGTTCTACTGAAATCTGTCTTGAGTCTCGTACTGTGCAGTCATTTCAATAATGCCTTGGATGGTACAACAGGCAGTAAGTTTATTAAATTCTTATGTGATACCAAGCTGGGAGGAGTGCAAGCATTTTGGAGGACAAGGTTAGAATTCAAAATAAACAAGACAAATGGGAAAAAGAAGCTATAATAAATAGAAAGCAATTCAATCAAGGCAAATAAAACATTTAAGTAGGAACAATCAGCTTCACAAATACTCTATGAGAAATGACTTGCCTAGATAGCAGTCCTACAGAAAAGGATCTGGATGTTATAATGTATCACATAAGTCAAAAAAGTCTTAATGTTTCAATAAAGCAAATATCACAATGGAAGTATAAACACAAGAGCTGTATGTACAGCACCCAGTTTTGCAATTGCTCTATCGAGATCAGACAAGGTTCAGCATAGAACAAAAAAATGGTCGGTGGTCAAGAAAATGTGAATTTCAAGGAACAACAGCTACAATGGGTTATTTTAGAGAAGAAAAGAGTAAGAAGAGATGTGACATAGCTATATAAAATATTACTACAAAGAAAAAAGATATTAAATTACTCTCCACGTCTACTATAGGAACAAAAATAAGTAATGGGGTTAATTTGCAGGAAGGGTATTTAGGTTGGACTTTTCAAGTGTTTTCTCTCTGTAAGAGTACTGGAGTAGACAGTGGCATACATTACATGAGGATCTCCATTTCTGGAGTTTTAGAAGAACAGTCTAGGCCAGCTTCTGTCAAGAATGTTTTAGTTCTGGTTTACTTTTAGGAATAGTTTGGAGGCCAGACTCGATGACTTCTGAGGGTCTCTCCTAGCTTCACTTTTTATGAAAGTGTGTCTGTTACCTGAATAGTTGAATACATATAGTAAATATATTTGTTGTGAGATGCTCAATTTACTGTGCGGATTTCAAATCAAAGCAAGCAGTCATGTGAATTCCTACTGGAATTGCAAGAACTGTGTAAGAGTAAATGCACAGTCCTGCATTACTAAAAGGGATTGCTCATCCAAAAACCTTGAACTCTGTACAATGTGAAAAAGGCAGCCAGAACAAATTTATAGGGCCATAATCCCATCACAGTCAGGAGCAAAACTCTCATTGATTTCAGAGGGACCAAGACTTGGATAGTCTTTTTTTTTAAGATCTGGCATTACATAATGTAAAATATGCCACATGTCCATTGTTATTAAACTGATATACTTAAATGAAAATATTTCACATTAATATCTTGTTGTCAAATTGTCATTTGATGGAATTCAATCTAGCCAGTTTAACAAAACAAAATGCTACTAGTCAAGTAAATCTAACTGCAAGAAGTATTTATGAAGAAGTCTGAAATCTGAATTCCCTATGGCCTTTATTTCTTTACAAAGTTCTATAAATGAGGAAATAGCACCAAAGACCTATTAGTAATAGTTATTTCCTAATTGCAGTGGGAAGCATCCTGCATGTTTAAATAAATATTGTTAACTCTGACCTCTTGGTTTGCCAGGACTGATAAGGCAATTGTTTGACCTATATGAAGCACATACAGTACGCATGGACTGAAAGCAGCAGGAAAACAGGAAACAATAAATCAGAAATTAGAGCACTGATTGTTGTAGCTAATTACATCAGACTTCTGCTTAATTTCTCACTCTGTCATTCTAACCTGATTTTCTTGCCAACAGACTTTGTAAATTGCTGGTGTCACGTACATACAGCAAATAATAATCTTTAGTTACTATGATTGACAAATGAATGAGAAGGAGAACATAGTTTATTATGGAAGAATGAACTGTGACACACACCAGATACCTGCTCAGATGCTTTTTTAATTCACTTACCTAGATATGCTGCATGATACATTTTGCCAGGACCACAGGTTTTGGCACCACAACAGCATAATTGAATTTGTGGCATGGTTTGATAATGCTGGACAAAGAAGGAAAAATGAGGCTGTAAAAGGAGAAAAATGGCATAGATTGATTTCCACAGCAAGAGAGATAAAGTCGTTACTAGGAAATTTAAATCAATTCTGAAAATAATATGCTTAGAGTTAGGCATATTAATCAGCATGTTGTTTAATCTTGACATTATTGTCCTCATATCGCACATCAGATAACTTGGTGTCCTTATTATTTTCTCTTTCTACTTTACTCGACTTTCAAACTATACTATCTTTCTTTGTCTTGTTTCATCACTGCCATCAGCATCTTCAGCTGGCATAAATTGGCACAGCTTCCTTGAAGTCAGTGGAGCTGTATCAGACATTTTACTGTAGCTGGGAATATTTGGTTTAACAAAACCAATTAATTTTTAAGTGTCTAAATGACAAATTAGCCCTTCTGATCCCAGTGAAAGTCATTAGCACTCTCGTTAATACACAGTCTTTCTGTAAGGTGTACGCTTTTCTTTAGACCAGCAGGTTGCTGACATTGTTTTGAGAGGTCAGGCCATATTGTGACACTTACATGTAGTCGACAATGGGGAGAGATGCAATTTTCACTTTCCTCGATGTCTGTTAGACTCCCATCAGCATGAAGTCAAGTCTCCTAGAGCCAAACAGACACACTAGAGAAGTACCAGAAGGATTAATATTATATCATCATTGCCTTTCACAGGCTGTGCCTTGTGTATTATGTATTCTGAAACTGCCCATATGATTTAGCAAAGCAACATCTGGGATAAAAAAAGAACTCCAGCCCAAGGTAATGTTTTATTCATGTGTTGTAGCCATATATCATATCCCTCTATTATTATTTCAAGTATTACAAATTATTTTCTCCACAACTGTTTTCATGTCTGCTTCATCCTTTTCCTTCGGGATTTTTATTTGTAACTTTCTAAGAGCTAAGCCCTAGAAATCAACCAAAAGACCAACAAGCTGATGTTTTTTGGCTATGCATTTCCAGAGTTCTTTCATTCTCTTCCCAGAGGGCCACCACATCACCTCAGCTGACTGCCATGGTGCAAGTAGTTCATATTGGTCTGCAGTGCTTGTCAGGTTGTAGGACTTTCTGAGCCTTCTCTTCCTCCCTGCCTGAGAATTATATAGTTGTCGTTCCTTACAAATTTCCCATACTACAGCAACAGTGGCAGGGTCTTGTAGTGCTCTCTTTACGAGTCAATTTCTGGACAATTATACATTCATTAATAATTATGTACCATATTATGTGTTTCTATATGCAATTACAGATTTAAAAGTTCAAGCTGGGTTTTGAGTTATTTTAAATTGTAATAATTTACAACCCTCAAATCTTTATTCTTCCAAAGCATAACACATTTGTTGAGCCCTTTCTGCCTACCCTCCAACTTAACAGTTTATTCAGATTACTGTTTTGTTGGAACTACTTCATTTTGTCTGTCCCTGTGTCTCATTTCTACTTTTTGTATTGACAGGTTGATGATCAGCTTATTTAAAACTGGAAACGAAAAACAAATCTTATGTCTGATATACTGACAGACAAATACATAGGTAAATGTCAGATTAAGTATAATATTTAGTAAGCATTAAACCTCACTGACAAGACTTTTGCTTTACCTGTAACAATAAAGCAACAGTCTTCCTACAGCAACAAGACTGTTGCCTTATCACTACAGATAAAGCAATAACACTACATACACCACAACACAGCTTGCTGTTGGCTGCGGTGGGCCATGTTAAAACACTTTATGTTGTTGGGGGAGCCAGCTGAGAACACTGAGGTATCCACTGGTTTTTCCACAATGGAAGCACCAAGCCAGGGAGCTGCTCCAGCTAGCAGTCCAATAACCTTAGGAGATACTAACAGTGTAGAAGCAGCCCTGTAAAAATTCCAGTTACTTTCTGATTTCCCTCATGTTATCTTGTCGAATTCCTAGCCTGGTTTTGGAGGCAGCCAGTTCATCCATCTCCATATAGAAGACAAGCACAGTCTTGTTTGTAGCATTGTTATCAAAGACTAATGCATGGATAAAGCAAACAAACAAACCCTAATCCAAAGCTATTTTAACTGCAGCATTAGAGCTAGGAAACCTGCTGATTACCTCTCTCTTTATGCATTATAGTTAATGGGACTATTGATGTATTTGAAGCGTATTCTTAAATCTACGTGATACAGCGAAGCTTTTATTTTGTAAATGGGTGGGTCCATATCACCTCTCTATCGGTTCTGATGTGTCCTAGTTGAAGAAGCTTTAAGTACAGCACAATCCTGTTCAATATTTTAACATCAAAGGAAGATACAGAGTGACCAAATTTTGAGAAAATAGAGCACACTGTTATAATGAAGTCTCTTTGCATAGTCTAAGATATAAATAGGGGAAAAGCTTTTGAACTAACTACACAGAAGTACAGACATCATACATTTATCATTATCTTTCTCTAGAATAAAATAATCCTTCAGAATACAGCAGGAATCTACTTCGTTATTTTTCTTCATAGATGTAAGAATAGTTCTCTTTTGAAAACTGATTCAGTAAAAACTGAGTTGCTTTTCAAAACCCCAAAATGAAAGAAAACTGAGGAATTCATACCTTTGCTGTATTTTTCTGTTTCCTATGTGTTAACTCCCACCTGTTTGTCTCTTACTATAGGTTTTGACCTTTAACATTAACATACAAAAATCTGAAATCTGCCCCTCTGCATCAGACTCTGTACAGAAGTCCTATAACTAGACCACCCCTTCACAGGTAAGAAAAGCCATTAAACCCTGTGAATTTTCACAGTGGATAAGCCTAGATTAATTTGACCCAGGTGTTTGTCTAATACTGTGCATGGGAACATTCACAGTGTCCCCTAGCTGTTTCTCCTGCGGTGGTCCAGCCTTAGTACTCTCTGGACTCTAATCTAAAACATGTAAGAGTACCAGCTGGCGCAGGACTTTGTAGACAGATTTTTGTTATGCTGTTTGTGTCACTTTGATGTATTCTTTTGCTTTGCATATGAATACATGTAGAAGTAGGAGGAAAACATGAAGAGCCATGTGCTAGAATTAAGTTACAAATGTCAGTCTTATTCAATTTTACAAAATCAAGTCCTTGTTTTTATACTACACAAGCAAAGGGAAGTGTCATTATGAGCAGTGCAAAAATTTGGAGGCAAATCTGCCCTCATTTGCAGCTATGCAACCCTTGCTGAAGTCAATCAGCTTGAGCAGATGTAAGAGAGGTCTGAATCTGCCCCATTAGTCTTTATTTGCATGTTATACATTTAGGTTAATTTATACTTTATTTTAAAAACAAGTAAATAAGCATTAATGGCTAAGTAATTGCATGTTAAGTCAATATGTGTATGGATGTGAGAAACCCAAGTTATTGCACCAAAAGCTGCCCATTATATAAGATAAAGTATTTTATTTAAAAAAGCCCATTATTTCAGCTTCTTTTACTAGGCTGAAATACTGAGAAGAGCAACCTTTGTAGTTAATTAATGGGTCAAAGTATGAGTTGCCCCACATACCCGAGACCTGTGCAACTGAAGAACATTTATAAATATATGGTACATGAGTAAATGGTGCTCTCACATGCCTAGCCCATTGGAGACACAATAATATATTGGCAAGATCAAGAGATGTAACGGTGCGGGTAGCAAAATTTTTCAAAAGGGCAAGATGAATCTTCAAGGTCTGATTATCCTCTCACAGCACTACAGACTGGCAGCTAATAGAATTAGGCTGGTTTTAAACATGTGTAACTGAATTGGGCCCTGTATAATCAGAAAGTTGGCATATTACAGACCAATTTTGTTCATATGAATAACCCAGTGAAAATCCAGTGATACATATGAAAACTCACGTTGTAGGTGGGATGAGAATCAGGCCATGCCTGAAAATTGTAATTAGACATAAACTGAAAGAAAAAACAATATTTTGAAGTGTCTAAAGCTGAGCTTACTGCATCTGTCAGATGCATAGCTAAAAGACTGTTTATATCCATTTGCAAAGTAATATGTAATTCTGTAGTCATACTTGTCTTAGAACTGTTTGTGAAGATGTAATACATACCATCAAGATTCACACTTTGAGCTAGGTTTGACACCATGCTAACATCAATAGAAATGGTACAGATCAGAATTATTTAAAACTGTGAACGGAACTTTCTCAGTTATCACAAACTCGAGCTCAGACTGTCAGAATGGTAAAATTCAACCACTAATTTTAAACACAAAGCTAGTAATCAAGCAGTGAGTAACATTTCACTTCGACGAATTAATGATGAAAGCTGCAATTGCCTCTAGCCTATTACATCTTTATTCATCAAATTCAAATGTATAAAACTATTTACAGACAATGGAAAGAGCCAAGCAGTCCAAATGGATTTCAGGTACTTCACAGATCACCCTCTGATTTCACAGATTTGTTTAGTCCTATCTTTAAGTGGTTCTGGGGATCCATTTTTTCAGGTAATATTTCAGGAAATTAATGAGCTTATTTACACATTCTTGAGTTTCTCATAATTCAAGCTATTGTGAAGGAAAAAGCAATCTTTTCTACCTCGTTTGAAATGCTAGTTCCCGGAAAGATTTGTATTCCAAATTTATACCATCCCTTAAGTGAGATGCCTCATCCTGCCTTGAAGATAAGATTCCAGGCATTGCTCAGATACTTGGGTATAATTTATTGTAGCCACACAAAAGTCAGATCTAAATCCTTTTGGACCATGATGCCACAAACCAGCAGTTCAAAGTTCAAAGAGGGAGGCCGACAGATGCAATTAAGTTATCACTGTTGGAGTAACTGTAACCCTTGCTGTGCTTTTAGCACTTCTGGGATCCTGAAGATTGTGAAATGTTTAAAAAAAAAAAAAAAAAAAGAGCCTTCCCCTCAACACTGCCTATATTTTCATTGCATAAATCACAGCAGTTGGAGTAAAATACATCCAGTGAATGATTTCCTGCCACTAAGGAAAAAAATCCAAAATCTTGTTTCCTGATGACTACAAACTTCTCTTGACAAACCTCCAGTGCCAAATGTGGTTTCCATTTACTGTTTTGGGATTTATTTGCCTATGCCAAAGTTCAGGTGTGCCAGCTCTTTGTAATAAGCCATTTGGATGAAAGCTTGGCTAGCTCAAAGGATTCTGATGTATTTTATTGCTGCCTTTTAAGATTATTGTTCAGAAATACCAACTCTAATTTTGAAATCAATTAGCCATGCAGTCTGATGAGGTGTTGGCCCAGCTCAGGTTCACACCCGCTGTCCGCAGATTATTGTTAAGTTGAGTCAGGTCCTTAGTGCTGCTCTGCGTTGCAGGCATCTGGTGTACACATGTTTGATGTCCTCACAAAATGACGCTGATGGCTTAAATGGCAAGGCTCTAATGAAGAAAGCCTAGCAAGTTTGCTGCTGTTTGCCAGCAAAACATGACTTTTACAGGGCTGTGTAAAAGTCTTTTTTCCCCTTCTTTAACTCTTCCATGTCAAGAGAATATAAATCTTCCCTGGAGAGTGGAGATTCAGCAAAGGTGACGAGAATGGGACCTGAGGGTCCACTATCGGTATGCAGAAGGAAAATCCCTCTGGGCTCCTGCACCTTCCCGGCACCTGCATGGCCTGTACAGCCATGTGCTGAAAAGCGCTGCCTTCAGAGGGAAGGGCATCTGCCTGCACCGGCCAATGAGCTCCCTGGAGGGCAATGACGTGGCAGAGCCAAAAAGAAAGGCACCCAAGATTCTCCAGGGAGAGGGAAGTGAATGAAGCCACCCAAAATGGTTTACATTGGTTTTGCCATTACAAAATGTCTCATTGTAATCCAAAAAATGGATGAGCGTATGAGGTTATTTTCCATTACACCTTTGCAGCCCAGGAAGTTTTTCTGCAGTTTTTCCTGTTTTGTGCATGAGATCTAAGAATACAACCTCAGGGACATAAATACAAACTAAATAAATAAAATAATAAAAAAAAACGAACCCAAAAAATCCCTCTGATTGGATTCTTTAACATGTACAAGGGAATTAAGTGCTTATTCCCTTTGATTTAAGCTTCTTTGAAAACCAGTTTTTCCTTCTTTTAACCAAAAAATATTCCATCAAATTCACCAGGATGACGGAATATCAGCAATATCAGCCATACCAGAGGAAGAGTTATAGCAAGGATGTGCGATGAGTTATTCGTATCCATTATCATGCTAGTCTATCTCAAATGATAGATGCTAAACTACCAGTCTAATCATCTCAAAAGAATTTACAAGTATTGCATTGTGGCTTCAGAGTTGGAACCATTTATCAAAATCAACCCATCTTCAACATTTTGGAGAATGTTAAGTACACGCAGCCAGAATTTGATCCAACTTTCTTTTTTTTCAAAACCAAAACCTTTTTTTTTTTTTTCTTACATTGAGTATCATGGTCATGTGGTCATTCATAACCATTGCCTTCTATGCTAAATAGAACAAAAAAGGTAAATATAAACAATTTAACTCAGAAGAATTAGGTATGAAAATGTAGTTCTTGTCTGGTCAAAGAGATGAACATAGCAGCTGAATTTTCTCTATATAGAATAGATGTATATATAAAAAACAAGAAGCATCTGAGGCCTGTGCCTGACTGGTATTGTGACCTGGAGATCAGAATCAACTCTGCCTTTACACTAGAAATCAGGATCATAATTGCAGAGTGGTTGTATTTTTCCTCTTCTGATGTTTTTTTTCTTGTTTAGACACACCACAAGGCTCATGCAGTTTTGTATTGATGTAGCTTGCGCTTATGATCAATTCTGAGCAATACCAATTCACAGCTCCGAAAAACAACCACCTTTTCAGTATTCTCATGAGTTGTACTTTCATCCCATGATCTATTGTAAATAATACCACACTCCTAATACTGTGCAAGACTATGCATTTTTAAATCCATTCTCTATTAGTGCTTCTTTTACACATATAAATGCATGAAATATTATGCTGGTGACTTCAGATAATACAGTGGTAAAGGGTTAAACAGAGCATTATATGTATTTCCTTCATCTGCTGGGTTTTGATTTGGTAGATACTCTATTCTTGTAAAAAAGAGAGCTCAAACTGTGTTCAGACAAAGGTTTCAGGGTTTGAAGGGAGTAAGCCTCAATCATCTATTTCAAGCCTGACACTCAACAGTCACTCTGAAGGAAAAATTACTGTCTATAGAGCACAGACATGGCCATACAGAATATCAATATTCAACACACAGGAATTAGGTTCTATCCTTCTGCAATGTCATCCTAATAAGAATGCTAAAAGGGGTGCATGTGACAAGAAGGAAATGGGGAAAAGGAAGGAAGCCCAGCAGACTAAGAGGGAGACCTAGTCTGGAGGGCAGTTCAGGGAGATGGGGTAAAAACCAGTCATAACTGATGAGAATTTTTCCTTTCCTTAAGTCGTTGATAATTAAGCATGCCAAAAGAGCCATGGACCCTGACAGTATAACAGCCATTCAAAGTCAGCACAAAGGTCTGTACAGCCCAGTATCCCTTCCCCAACAGTGGTCCTGTAGGGATGTAAAAAACAAGTACAGAACAATCTGATACAATCTTTCAATTTTTAGCAATCACTAGCAGTTTCCTACATGTTCAAAAGTCACTGATGGATCTATTTTCCAAGAATTGGTTTAGTACTGTTTGAATCCAAATACTTTTTTATTTTTGCTTTCCATAGCATTCTGCAGCTAACAACTCTGTACCATAGTACTCTGTGATCACCCTTTAGTTTTGTGGGGACGGAAAAAAGGCCTTCTGTTGTCACTGTTTTCATGGGCTGAGTTCTCATGTGAAGCCAAAGTAAATAAACATCTTATATTAAACTCGTCCACAAACTTCTTGATTTTGAAATACCTCCTGTATACAGACCATTGTCCTTTTGGTCACTATTCATACATTAGTTACTCCATACCTTTAATCATCCCTTATCAGCCTTTATTCTTTCTCTGGTTCTCTTTTATAATTGTGGTAATGGGATGAATAGACTCTGTACACCAGATCCTTTCCTTAACATGGATCTTGACATTCTGGAAACCAGAGCCTACAGATCAAAAGTTTGGGAAAGCTTGCCTCCAGACCAACCAGATTTGGCATTGCTCTGTATACTGTAAACAAATAGCTTTTCTTTAACATCCTGGAAGGTATATTAAGGGAAGTTATATTATCTAAAATCCCATAAAAATTATAGGTGACTGAAGGAAAAAATGAAGTTCTGCCAAAATTCCATTTCTTTTAAATGATTAATAAATTTCATTTTCTTTGGGGCCAAAAAGAAAGTGTGCGAATAGAAGCAGTTTGGCCGCTCCTGTGTCAACATTGGAATAGTTAAGTCAGTTTAACAAGTTTCTGTTAGGTCTATCAAATATTGGCCTTTTAAATTAAATTCATTAAAAGGCTTTAATATTTTATTATGAGTATATCCTATTCAACAGTGTTTGGTTAGTTTATGTTTCATTTAAATCCATTTACTTTTCTGTTAGCCAGACATGTGGTTCAGATGATACATAACACCAACATAACTGGCAGACTTATTGATTGTCTTATGATAATCTTAATGCCAGTAGTGCAGGCCAAATTGCTCTGGTTGAAGCTTTTGACATAACAGATACTATGCAATTACATAAGGCTTGAGGGTAAACTTTGGTAAAATTACAGAAAACCCATTATGATATTTCCTTAGAAGCATTTTTATACAGTTTGACATCTGAAAACCATACTTGGTCTCAAACACATACCAGGGAGATCACCACTTGACTACCTCTGTCATGAGTTACTGTTTGGCTCATTAATATTTGAAGCTTGGACTCCATGAGCTTTAAAATATATAATGCACCGTGTATATATGGGTGTATAATAATTTGGGGATAAGTATTTTGGAGTATTTTGATGCATTTCAGTGGGAAAAAAAACTGAAATTCTTGTCATAGGAAAGTTCCTTTTATTAATGAAAATAATTTCTTTCCAGTGAGTGACTAAGTTCACTGGCTCCACATTTCACAACAGAATCGGTCATGCCATTAGGAAAGACAGATCCTAGGAGCTTTGCCTATCTATTATCTGTTGATATTTAAATGGAGATATGTTGGGGACATGGAAGCCAATCTCTCAAATGGTTCATCCCATGCTTACTGCTAAATCCAGTTTCTGGATTGCCTGCAAGGTAAACATAATAAAGCAAACAAGGAGACGAAAGAAGTCTCTTTCACCAGACCCCTGCTAATTCTGCTAGTCTGTAAAATGGAGTCTGACATTTGGGCCAGATCTCAGGGTAATCCTACTCTTGGCCATATAAATCTTGTTGATTTTTTTTTTTCCATGAGAATTCTGCTTCAACAGGCTGTTGGTTCCCTTATTTCTGCCTGGCTTTTTTGTCTACATTCTTATTCATTCCTTACTTCAATCTGGAATGTCTCAGGCTCTGTGTAGCCACATTTGATTTCTCAGCTTGCTGCTTTTTGCTTCCCAACCAAATATGTTTTTCAAGAGCAACGTCACTTTTTCAATCAGAATATTATTTTATTGATTTGGAGTTTTTTGGTTTTGTTTTTTGAAGCACTGAATGAACTGAACTACACAGACACCATCAGTATGCATCATGAAGTCTTCCTGAAATGTTCTTATTATTTTTTCATAACAGCTATTACCATTGATGTTACTGTGCTCCTAACCAGTAACACAGAATAGGATAGGAAAAAGTTCAATCTGCAAACCACTACCTCTTTCCTGAATTTTAGAACTGCTTTGTAAATAACTAATTGGGCTCTAGTAAAATTCTACCTGACTTCAGCTAGTCTGTGCAGCTCTTCAAGACTTGTGTGGCCCAAGAGACAGGTTATTTCTGTCTGAGTAGAATAATAAGATAAATACCAGGCGGTAAGCATTAAAAGGAGAAAAGCGTGTGAAAAATTAAAATGAAAATTTATTTACGGCACACCCTTTATAAGCTTGACCTTGCTCACATTGTAATTATTTCCAACCCCTCAATGACGTCAACCTATACAAAGTTGAGCCTCATAAAAATAGAAAATGTGAAGGTTATGTGGCAATACACTGACAAGTTTTAATACCACCTCTTTCATAGCAAATGGCCAACATAGGTGCAGAACTGCCTGCTACTGGTGTGTGCTTACAAAAATGAGAGAAAAAAAAAGGCAAAACTCTACAGGTATGGAACGTAGGTCACGACACACACATTGAAAAGTCATGACCTTCAATATTAAGGCAACAATTCTGTCCTTAACTCTCTGTATGTTATGAACAACAGTGGCTAGAGTAAGGAACACTGTGTCACCATAAATTGAGAAGTCAGAGAGTTTTGTTGCTTTGCTCCAACCTTAATGTTACGCAAATGCTGTTTTGTTGTGCCTTTAATACAATGAAGGACTAATTCCTCAGAAATCAAGGATATAAGTCACACAAATGAAAACTTGTAAATTATGTCAGTAATCCATAACTCATACAGCTGATTTGGAAACCAGAGCCTTATGGTTCAGAAAGAAGTAATTGCTTTATTAAGTCCCATTTATCAGTATAAAATTGGCTAATTTAACTGACTGACTGATTTATATATTGATACTTTAAATTTAGCTCAACATCCTAATTTAATAAGGGGATCACATATGTATGTTTAAAAATATATTACTTTCTAGTTGGTTGATACTCTAAGCATGCCCTTATTAAGACAGATTATCTCCTTTCCCTTGTTCTTTTAAGAGAAGGACAAAACAAATTATATATCTCATTCATTCTACCTGACAGAAAGGCCATGTTTCCATATAACCCCCTCTCTAGTAATATATTGAATGCATGGCTAACCACATCATTCATTCTCTTTTTAACATCCATGATGTCATAATCTTTTGCAGCAGTAAGGGTGTATTCCTGCCTGCAGACTTTTGGAAATCACCACAGGGAGTCAGACTACCGAAGAAGTCAAGCAATAAATCTACCAGGTATACTTGAAACAAAAGTTGGAAAGAAAAACTAATATGGATTTATACACCTCTTACTTTGATTCTCCAACAAGTGAGGTCTTGTGTACGTTTAGCTGATCCTAAATTACATGTTAAGAACTGGAGGGTTCTCAGTAACTTCCTTTAAATTGTAAAATCAGGGCAGGAGTGTGTTACTTGCTTTAATTAAAAATATTGATATTGCCAGCCATGATAATATGCTTCTCAAGGTAGAGACACAGGTTAGGATCCTAATGAGCACACTTTTTGATATTGGTATTAAATAAACCGTAGCTGTAATGATCAGAAGTTATAATCTGTGTAAACAAGATTATAGACAGTATATGATGTATAATCATGACTGTATAATACACAACCTAAAGGTAAAAGTGTGAGCATTTAGTTTCTTTAATTCTCAAAAGTAATACTTCTGCGAAATGTGGCATTATTAAGATGAGGCCGTGTGTGGATTAAAGTAGATAGCTCTGTACCAGTTTACGTTCTGATAATTTCTTCAGATTTGTATTCACAGCAATTTAGACAATTGCCCAGCCAAATGCAGATTTCACTATTAATACCAAGGCTGAATGCTTCAGTACTATATGGGATTTTGACCACAGAGTCAGCCAAACTCCAAAGAATAGCAAGGTAGGTCTAATATCAGGTAACTATTTGTGCTAAATTATGGTTCAAAATGTGCCATCTATATTTCATGCTATCATCCAACAAGCAGGTTTTTTCCAGAACACCTCTTAAAAAATTGTGATTCTTGGTTAGGAAATCAAAACATTTTTATTTCAGCCCTTCATTTTAGTGATTTGAGCTCAAGATGCTTCCTGACTTCAAATCTTAATAGCAGATATCAGACCAATGGGAAAATTCACTTTCTGAAGTCCAGCCAAGCTCTAAAAGAAATCATTAAATTGATTTTGGAGCCTACTTTTTTTAATGTAAGCCAGAGTATGTGGTTTTGGTACTTAGAAATTATTGGACTGCTGTTTTGCAATACAGAAAACCTACCCCAATGCCAATACAACATAGGCCTGTCTCGGTGGTGATTCCAGTTTCACATATCTGGGCTTAATGTGTTTTACCTCTGCTGAAGCTGGAGTTATATACTACACATCTATACAAGAATTAAGCCTTCCATCTTTGTCATTAGCTGATCAGGGTGAGGGAAAAGAAAGTGCAGCTTAGAATACTAGAAGTACAGCTCAGTCAGCGGGGTTTAAAATCCATGTGCTCTCCATCATATTCCTTCATCTTTGCAGCCCCATAACGATAAAATTATATAATGTGGCTGAATTCATTATCTATTATATTACCTTACTCTTCCTCTTTCACTCTCTCCATTTTATACAGCATTTATTCTTCTTAGCCATATGGTACACACACATTTCCCTTAACATATGCTGTACATCCTTGTTTGGTGAATGTGAAAAATAAATGTCTGATTGGAACCAGAAAGCCACTAATGAAACAAAGTGGTCATTATTCCTTATAAAATAATCACTGAAATGGACTTCCTAATAGTCTTCTCGAAGGGTATTTCCTCAGTAACAACAGGCTGATTGCTGAGATGGATGGGTAATTGAGAAAGCTGAAAGATGTTCAAAAGGCTTAATGGTCAAGAAAGATGCTGAATTTGGGGCTTTTGTTCTGAAAACAGCACAAAATGTTTGAGAGAAGTCTATATTTTACCAGAAATCATTTTTTCTTTCTCTTTGTAACAACTTCTGTTGTCTTCATATGCAAATTTGCGGTGAAAGTAGTGTGCAGTTCAACCGGAGGTAAATCTGCAGCAACAGTACTGACTTCAGATGGTACTGAAGGCTTGCAAGAAAAATAATAGTTCTGTCTGATCACATCTCATCAGCGAATGTCTCACTCACATTCAGGTGTTCTGCAGTTCAAAGCTGGTTCTGCAGTCTCACAGCACTAGTGCACTCACAGTGCAATGGAGTCATCTTGTATTTATCAGGAGTGAACTACTGCCAGCAGCTGAAAGGTTTGTGGTTTTCATGAGCATACTTCAATGTTGCCCATCATGTATTCACTCTCTAGAGTTGTGCACATTTTTCTCCCTTCCCTAGAAAAGTTGTTTAAGGTCAAATCAAAACAGTTTGTGTCAAAGTTGATTTCTTGTATTCCAATTTTCAGTAAATAAAATTTTGAAGTAAAGTTATTTTGAAATTAAAACCCCAAAAGATTGTGATGAAGCTGAAATGGGGACTATCATGTTTTCCTTCTTATTTAATAATTTTTTGTCAGAAACAACACATTTTACCATATTAAAAAAATAATTTAAGAATATAACCATCTCTGTAAGTTTTTTTTAGAAAATAATCAACTCTGTTACAATAACACATTGACAAATTATGTTTTTTTCATGCTACTATTGTTTTTAATCACAGGGGTTTTTTCTCCATTTCTATTCTAAAAGCAGTCCAAAAATTGACCCATGAAGTCTTTCCAACTGTTAAGTCATTCTTTCCAACTGTTCAATCATTCTGTTTAATTAACAGGACACAGTGTTGCTACCACAAGTAGCAAATCTGTCCAGGGGACTTCTGAACATTTTTGATTGTATGGGCTCAACAGGATTTTCAGTTTGCTGTAACTTTGTTAAACACGAAAACAGTCTTTTCAAATTAACAGGATGCCATCCAGAGGGACCTGAACAAGCTCAAGAAGTGGGCCCATCTGAACCTCATGAGGTTCAACAAGGCCAAGTGCAAGGTCCTGCACATGGGTCAGGGCAACCCCTGCTATCAATACAGGCTGGGCGATGAAGGCATTGAGAGCAGCCCTGCGGAGAGGGAACTGGGGGTACTGGTAGATGAAAAGCTGGACATGAGCTGGCAATGTGCCCTCGCAGCCCAGAAGGCCAAGTCTATCCTGGGCTGCATCAAAAGAAGTGTGGCCAGCAGATTGAGGGAGGTGATTTTGCCCCTTTACTCCGCTCTGGTGAGACCCCACCTGGAGTACTGTGTCCAGCTCTGGAGTCCTCAGCACAGAAAAGACATGGACTTGTTGGAGCTGGTCCAGAGGAGGGCCACAGAAATGATCAGGGGGACGGAACATCTCTCCTATGAAGACAGGTTGAGAGAGTTGAGGTTGTTCAGCCTGGAGAAGAGAAGGCTCTGGGGAGACCTTATTCAGGCCTTTCAGTACGTAAAGGGGTCTATAAGAAAGATGGGGACAAACATTTTAGCAAGGTCTGTTGTGATAGAACACGGGGTAACATTTTTAAACCAAAAGAGTGTGGATTTAGACTAGGTATAAGGAAGAAATTTTTTACAATGAGGGTGGTGAAACACTGGAATAGGTTGCCCAGAGAGGTGGTAGATGCCACATGCTTGGAAACATTCAAGGTCAGGTTGGATGGGGCTCTGAGCAATGTGATCTAGTTGAAGATGTCCCTGCTTATTGCAGCGGGGTTTGGACTAGATGACCTTTAAAGATCTCTTCCAACCCAAACTCTTCTGTGATTCTATGGATAATAGCTGTTGGCCCAATGAAAACATTGCAATGTAAAGCAAAACACAGGCAGTTATTTTTACTTCCTTTACAATGTTCTTGTAGATTACAATGTTCTTCTGAATCTATTTTAAATGGTGAGATACATTTTCTCTCCAGTCTTGCTGAATTCAAAATAGAAGGAAATTTGGTGAAAAAATCACCTCACAGAAGACATCTGTATGTTAAAGTTTTGTTCAGATGGGTCCTGCTTCAGACAGTAGTGCACACTTCAGAAAGTGTGAAACTCAGCCATTTCTGTGAAGTCTTCATGATCTGAGATGCTTTCATTACTTCTACAAGCAAATTATGTCCTACACCTTCAAGGATGCTTGCTTTAATTCTCAATGCAGAAGCAGGACCACAGTTTCTCTTTTCATCCACATCCTGATAACATATTCCACTGAAATTAAACAAAGATGTCATTGGCTTCAGTGAGCATTGGTTGAGTCTTCAAAGGCATTTTTAAACATAGGAATACTATATATACCAATTGGCTTACTGGTTTAAAAAATGTACCTACTCAACTTGCAGAACCCAAGACATACGTATGTTGTAGAAGAACAGCCCAAGAGAAAAAGAAAACCACACCTTTACAATATTTGCTAGCAAAACAACAAGGACATGCAGAGAAGAAAGAGGATCAGGTCACTAAGGGTGTGTTTTAGGACTTAGAAAAGAAAAATTCAAGGCCTTGCTTTACCAGAGTCTTCCTATGTGATCTTATACAACTCTGTTGTTCTGTGCTTCTGCTCTTCTGTAGGAAAGAAGAGTACTTCTGTATTGATAAAATGAAAAGGATAAGTATATTTTTAAAATTGTGGCATGTTCTGACGCTGTGGTACAAGAAGCACTTAGGGTGGAATGTAAACATAGGCAAAGAAAACATCTACCTACACCAGCCAACAGCTTCTGTTACCGAAACAATCACAGTCCACAACCCGCATTGCCAATGCCAAAGCTCTGGGACCTTTGTCTGGTTCGAGCTGCAGGGGACCAGAAACAGTTGTGGGGAGGAAGGAGGGACCTTCCCATCTCTTGTGGAGAAGCAGCGAGGCTGGCACCAGGTGTAAGTCCTAACGCCAGTCCTCTTCTAATCTGTCCCTGGTCTTGGTCCTGAACATTCACTGCTGGTTTCAAAAGAGTGCACCGCTGTGTTTCCTCAGCTGGGATAGGCCCTCTTCTGGGGGTGGCAAACTGAAAGTCTCACAAGCTTAAGGGGAAATTAAAGGTAGAAGAGTACTCTGACCGCTAGGTAATTATAAAAATGTGCACCAGCAGCTTCACCATATATGCGAGCACCATATTTTCCTCTGAAAAAAATTTACTATGGCTGAATGAAGTATAACTGATGTGAGTTAAATGCATTCAGAAGATGCCTACTTCATCAGGCTCCCCAGAGAACTCAGTCACAGGGACGTTTTGTCTGTGACTCATAAATAGCTACGGGCATGAAGTGAATGATAAATTCCCTGCTTTGCCCAACAGAAGGGCAAGTCCTAGCACAAGCTTATACACCCAAGTAGCATCACTTCAGAAAACCTGGGGTTCCTATATTCCACTGTGGTTGGAGATTCTTAAAAGGTTATTTGTATCTAGTGTTTAGTTCTTCTCTTGAATAGTTGGAGTTAATTTAGTCTTTAACTTGTATTTTTGTCCCAACCTCAGTGTATACAAGTAGTTCAAACACACCTCTCCTTGTAACAACCTTACAGTGAATTTTACTTACTTTTTTTGCATATATATCTAAGTTGCTAGTGTCCCTCGTTTCATGTGTTAAAATATATAATGATAATTTTATAGAACTATTCATATATTGTGTTATATATGAGAATGCTGGATTGTTAAAATAGAATCTAGGGTGCACCTTTTCCCTTTAGGCATAAGTTGATAGTATATTGATGTCTGCACTAATTGCAACAGCATAGCTTAGATGAAATTTTCACAAACACACATGGAGCAGTAATCAACATTTACCAGAAAACAATGACTCACTAAAGGAAAGTATCAGACAGAGATACAGCATGTCCAGACAGTGCAGATTACCCAAGTTGTTTTCTTTCAATGCCAGCCTACTTAAAATTGGTTTATTTTTTATTTGGTCAATATCAACATAATATTTTAGCCTTGAAATTCACCAGCAAAGAACTAACTCTCTCTCTCTAGAGAGTTTCTGAACAAGGAATGCAACAAAAAGTTAATATCTAAAATAAATAATTAAAAAATAATTTGAGGAAAGACCTCAAGCACAATTCTACATTTCCTATGTTGTCTTTTCTTTAATGGCAACTCTAACATGTATGTAGGTTGATGGCTTTTCCTTTCCCTTTAAATATAAAAAGCTCTCTGTCTTCTACATATGAGACAACACTTTCCAACATGGGATTGTCTTTGATATACAGAATAGCCAAATTTCTGCCTTTCCAATTCAGCAGGTCTGTCCCCGTTCCTCCCATGAAGACCCAGTAGCCCGTGTGGGAGAGCCTCCTGTGCTGTTGATGCTCCCCCTGCTGACAGCGTTCAATCAGGAAAATGCGCTGCAAGGGCTTGAGGGAACAGTGGAAAGAAGCCACTTGGAAGGAATTAATAGAAGAAATAGAAAGAGGAGAGACAATCACGGATAGAAAGAGATGGGCAAAATCAGAGACCACAGTGGCAAAAGATCCATAATCACCAACCCACATGCCCTAGGAGATCTGCAATTGAAACCTGATCCTTCTAAGCAGCAGAGTGGGAAGGCTGCGAAAGTCATGATGGGTTTGAAGTTTATCTTACCTGCATTTAGACTTTAAACGGTTTTTTGGAAAGAACTTACAGGAAGAATAAGAATTTCTTTGCAGCAGGGAAACTCACATGGGATGCAGGAGATCAAGATTACAGCCCTGGTATATATATCGGGCAGATAAGGGACTGAAACTGAGGGCCCAGTAAGGGTCCAAAGCAACAAGTTAGGGGTCATTTCCATGACATTGCAGTTTTCTTCCTTTTTTTTTTTTTAATTGAAATAAAACCTCACAGTTTTTGATAATATTTGTATCCTTGTACTTGCTGAAACTTGCGTCAGAATCACGCTCTCTTCCTCTCTTCACTCCCCTCCCACCCCCCCAAAGAAAAGTTTCGCTGTAAAACCAGATGAGTTCATGAACCTCAAAATTCTGCCAAAATCTATGAAAACTAAAGCTTCAAGAAGCCTGCTTTAGTAATTCACAAACAGGATGACACCTACTCTCCATCTGCTATCATTAGTTTGAGGGATAAAGGACTATGTTACATTACTAAAGAGGTCTAGTAGTGTTGATTAACGTCTTAAGGATCAGGCTTTCAATTTCCCTGCTCTTTTAAAAGCTTAAGAAATTACACAACATTCCCACTTCTACAACATTCCCCTCCACATCAAAGAAACACTGCATCTGACCTCCATGGCTGTGTTCGTTACGGCATAGTCCTCAAATGCATGGGCACTCTGAACTCCCACCACACACACTGAGCAATGTATTTGCCTCCCAACAGAGATTCGCAGCTGTATAGCTAATAAAGCTGATGTTGTCATATTAAAATTGTCAACAGGGAGTGGAACACAATGCTTATTCCAATTAAGAGAAGCTACCCTGGAGAATTGGGTTTTATCCCCATCTTTGACATGAAGGGCTGTGGGCAAGTAACCACCCCAAATTCTTCACAGCTGATCATCGTGCTTTTCTAATTTGATAGGAAAAATCAAAGGTGGGATTTCTCAAATAACTAATATTTATTTGGGGGGTACATGACACCCTATTTGTCTCCACTGACAGTAAAGTAAATGTAAACGCTCTTATCTCAGATGCAGACATTTATTTCTGTTGTGCTTTCAACAGTAGGATCTGAATTTCAGAGGTAAACCGAAGCCAATATCTGTATGCTGTCCAGGCACAAGGCACTGTAGCAACACTCCAGTATCCCAAGGATCCAGAGAACATTTGTAACTGCTATAAAAGGACAAGCACACCAGAAAACTCAAGCTAAGCACATTTTATAATTGCAAGCCCAAATTAGCTGACAGGGTAGATATTGGTTATTTTCTAATAAATCATATATAAATGATAAGGATAAACAGTATTGTTGCTACTTATAAAATTAACGTATTATACTTTGTATGTTGTGCACCAGTGCATTCTTATCAATGGCATGCCTGTGCTCTGCAGTGTAATGTGAAGCAGAAACACACCAAATGCCTGTGTGGCATATGAATCCCTTTTGATTAAGTTAGCTACCTTTATTTTGCTGTTTCATAACTAGAGAAAGCTTTGTTGCCCTTTTTTTCATCCATAGCTAGCTATATTAGCCACGACCAAAAACTTTACAAGAGGAAATATTTTCAGTGAAAGTTGATGTACATCATGAGAAGCGGTCAGGTTTTGACAAAGCTTCTTTGAAAGTGGTCAAAATACAAGAGCTCCATCACCAAAACAACACCTGGTCGAGCCACGAGAGTAGTCAGTTCGGATCTAGGAGACCCTCGTTCAATGCCCTGCTCCACAACAGGACAGGACAGAACAGTAACTTGAACCTGAGTCTTTCACATTCCACCTAAATGCCCAGAAGTCTTTGTTTTCCTGCCAGGTCTAATCTATGTGGAAAGGGACGAAGAGAGAGCACATTAACTACGTGTGGTTGCAATGAACAGTTTTATATATGGCAGTAAAACTGTGAGAATTTTAGCTTAGACATGCTTGACACAAACAGTCTAGTTTTGCAAAACATGACTTTAAGAAGAGAGAGAAAATATGGAGCTGTGTTGTTTTTACAGACCATTCCCCAAATTTAGCATTAAAAACCTTTGGTGGGAAAGGTAGAATCTGTCTTTTGCTGTCACAATACTCTGCTACCATCACTGAATCTTGTTTAGAATAATATGGCCTTAATGCCCCCATCTCCTGTAGAATTGCTCAGACTGGTAGTTGATTAGAGTGGAGAGAGGTGCCAGTATTATCTGTGTTAGTGCTCCAGAGGTCATCCTACACTAACAAGACTGCCCCAGTCAGGGATGACAGGATCCAGCTGTTGCCCTTCAGCTGAATGAGAAGAATCCACTTAATGCCAGGGACGTGTCTCAAAAGATTAACTATTCTAACTAGTTACTTTCCACCTCTGCAAAAGTGGCTAGCTCATCATTATTGTCCTCTTTTTAGCAGAGGCCTATGGTATACATGAAACCATTTACCTCTTTAACCTCGTGAACTGTAAGGCACCAAATACACATTATTTTAAACAGATAAACCAAAGTTTTAACTTCACTGATTTCTGCTTAAAAGTGAGCTCATGTACCTCTGCAACAGAAAGTAGAGCTCCACTTCAAAGAAATACGAATATGCTTTTTTTTTTAATGTTAAAGCAGTGTACTTAAACATGCCACACTCCCTCTGTTTAGCACACGTGAGTCCCAGTCTGAACAATCAGAGGCATGGCACGAGCACGCTTGCAGTCATTTTCTAGAACTGTTACAACATGCTCTGAAAAGCTAACATCCTTAGGTAGAGGCTTAATATTTTAATAAATCCTTTAAAAGCTATAACATTAAATGTATTAGTTAGCGATGTTTTTTTATAGTACTCTTCAAGTAGCCTGAAACTTTTCCCCAACTAGCACTTTCTTATACATCATTTTGTGGATTGTTTTTTTGATGTTTTTTTTTTTTCTTTTTCTCTTTTAACAGGATGCAAGTCCATGCAGCTCTTGCTTCCAAGCTGCTCACTCGCATGCATGTCAGCATCCGTGGGAATGTCAGCACTGCTCCCCGGCTACAGATTTATTGCTTGGCCAGCAGAGGGTACCAGAGTTTTCTAATGACTTCACAGACCCGAAGGAAAACAATCGTGAGGTCAAAGTATACCTATTGTTTTGTTCCATTTCCTACTGACGCTGATTGCTATGGGCTGTTTTTTGGTAGGGTGGTGGGGTTTTTCTGGTTCTTGAGCGTTACATTAGACATGACGGAGTTCCAATTTTCTATCATTCCAATGATCTGGCCTAACAAAAAAGAAAAGCCATTAAAAATTAATTTTGTAGTTGAATGTGATTTAAACATGCAAGGGTTTTAATGGCATTAGAATTTTTCAAGAGTTTTAACACCATTTGGACTCTTTTAAATAATATGCTTTTAGAATGCTGACCAATGAAAAGGAGAAGAGATTGTCAAAGCTCAAGAGAAAATTTGTGAATCCCATCAGAAGTGTACTTGAGGATACGAGGAAAGCCTCTGTTTTTCAGCAGGCATTATAATTTGCAAATTCATGGGAACTCCTATTTCAGAAATAGAGTCTATTTCTTTTTATCTGTATTTTGATTTTGCTGATAAAGCTGATGCTTAAGGTATGAACCCAGCATGAATTCCTCAGTTTATTGCCTGGTGATAACAACATTAAAGTGAATGCAAAAACAGAGTTATGCGTTCTCTTTGGCTTGCTCCTGAAGTGAGATAAGCATATAAAGCATGGTGGAAATGCCACAGGAAGGCTTTTCCAAGGTTTTGGTTTTTTTCCTGTTTATTACAATAAAAATCCTGATCTTGCCTACAAAGCTTTCCCTAGAACCTACTTCAGTGGCTGGAGATCGAGTGGCATTATGACACCACAAGAACGAAGGAAGTGAAATTTGAGCAAATAAGACAGAATGACAACTTCAGTTATTCAGTGATTTTAGTGACATAAGGGATCACACCAACATGTAGTCTGACTTCTTACATAACAGAAACCATGGAATTTCACCCTGTAATTCCTGTACTGTATCCAATAAAAATATGGTTGAATTACAGCATAGTATTTAGAAAGGCATCTGGTCTTGATTTTAGGAGTCCGGGTAAAATGTTTGCTCCTAATACTAAGGTCATTCTAAAATAGGATGTAGGCACCCAACTCACTTTGGCTTTTAATAGTTTAATTGCCTTTTTTAAAAATGGCTGCCATGATTTGTATGGAACCATAACAATATATAACTAATGTCTAGCTTAATGTTGCTTACAATGCTTTTTATAGAGAGGGAAAACAATATGAATCTACTGAAGGACTTACTGTTTATTAGGCATTATAAGAGAGTCTTCACCTCTAATTTATCCTTTCTAAATGCTATTTTTCATTAGAAGATGTAAATAATAACTTCTTGCAAGTATAGGTAGTTGGCCGATGCAATGTGAAAAATAAAAGAAGGAATCCAAATTAGAAAAACACTGAAACATATCCTTAACGTTTATAAGTGAAAAACAATGATTAAAAGCAGATTAATGGAAGACTAAATTCTGCCTCTTTAGTGCTGGTACTTTGAAAAACCCTAGGAACCAATACTTTTAGGCTCTGTACCAGGCCAGCCAGTTTTGAGACCAGAATCCACATCCTGAACTAGAAATTCATACACTATGATTTCTCTTTCTCTACGTAGTTTCTAGTGATGTTTCTGCAGCCTTTGGTCTGAATTCTTAAGACACTTTCCAGAGCTGTAGTTGGCCATGCATATGTGATCAACCAACAACATCTATGAAAACAATGTATCTTAACACTGAAGCTGGGAGAGGACAAGGCGATGTGTGAAGAGATCTAATATCCTTTCTTATCTGCAGTGTCAAGCTGGATGACTTCACGTTGAGAAGCATACGTTCACTCTGTGTGCTACAGAGTCATCTTTAAACACTATGCAGGTAGGGAAAAACTCCTGCTTACCATCCAGTTAGGGAACTCCTCGAGGCACTGTCTTTATCAAGTGTCTCTTGTCTGTAGGTACAAAGAACAGGACGACGCACAAGAGGTTTGGCCATCAACTTTACTACTTAACTTACACTCGGTCAGAGGTGCAAGGAAAGAATATATCTTAAGCAAGAAAAGACCTGCAGTAACATACACTTGAAAACCAGAAGGTGAAAGGGCTTTTTCCCATTCCTGTTGTAACTGATGTTGAGGTGAAGGACTAACCAAAGCAGAGTGGGAGGAATAAAGCATGGCATCTACTCTCAGGGATATCAGGGACAGAGGGTACAGTTCAGTAGCTATAGCATTTGTTTGGACACTGTGAAACACATGTGTCATCCTCTGGCTCTTCATCACCTTTGTTGAGATGGCCTCATCCTCTTGCTTATCATGGCGTGGTGGCCAAATCACTGCGACCAAGTCTGCAGCCCCCATGCAGCCAGAGAGGGAGCGGGTGTATGAGCTGGGGCGTGCTGCCGCACAAGCCTGCACCTAAGCTTTCCAGTCCACCTTCCGGATATTATCTGAAGTTACCATTGAACTAAAAGAGGTCAAATGTAAGCTTCCTAGAGGAGTACGAGCATCTCACAGAAGGGTTGCAGCACACACCTGTGGGGAGCGAGGGAGGTGACGATGCCTGAAACAGCGTCAGATGGGTTTTTTGCTGAACGTGAGTCAGAGCCCTTAATCTCTTTGTGCTTGAATTCACTATCTACAATTACACATAACGAGGACATCCTATGACAAAAATAACCATGCCAAAGAGTGGGAGATCCTCAGATCATGCAGTAATTGGACCCTTTAAATTCTTATTTAGTTAGAAAGAAGCATGAGAAGAAACAAAACGATAGGGAGTATGGACTCTCAGAACAAGAAAAGAGAATTAATATGTCAGTTAATACGGGGCACATCCAAAATAGTAGGGGAAAAAAATAGAGAATGGATGATGTGTCTTTGGGTAAAAATTAGTAAGGACAAGGAAAACACAAATCTGTCAAAAAGCAATATGAAATGTAAATCATAGATTAAAGCAGATGTTTTCAATATGTAAAATAAGTTACTAAAGATTCCTACCCACAAACAAATATATTGTATTTATCCTAATTGTCCTTCAAAATGGAATAAGAACTGAAGTTTTTCTGTTACACATCAATGTTTCTGAGGATTTAGTTGGTTATTTTCATGGGGAATTGCTAGAGAATGTTATGTCACCATTTAATCAAAAGAAAGAATAGAAGATTGCAGAACAGGGGGAATATTTGTTTATTTTCTTAAGACCGGTAGGAAAGCAACATGTTAAATTGGAAAATAAGACCGCTTAAAATGTTAGCTTAATAAAAGCCATCAGATACTGTTTATGGATTGCAGTGAGGTTTTGTTATTATTTTTTTAATTGTTCCTGCATTACTTGTGGACATGTGATGATAGTTTATGCTGTTATGTTGTCAGGCTTTTGATAATGGGAAGGACTGTTTGTTTAGACTGTGTAGCTCTTCACTTTAATTCACTCTGGCTCCACTGTGACATGTTAAAACTACTATCAATGGAAAATCCAAATTTCCCAGAAAGACTTAAAAGAGCAACCTCAGTGAACTGAAATTATCTCCTCTTAAAGCTAATTACCTTAGTATACTTAAGAAAGTAGTGCTATAGGAAATCTGTTTCTTTAGACTCTCTTCTATTTCATTAAATGCCTCAGGTCAATATGAATAATTATTGTTTGCTTTTATTACACTTTTTTCATTATTCATTTACATGCCTGTGAAAGGATATAAAACTAAAATAATCCAACAAATTAAGAGTAATTTTTTGAGACAGGCATTCATAATTAAAAAACAAACAGAAAATATTTTCACCTTTCAGTTTATTTTATTAAAAAGAAAATACTGTGAGGTTTCCATTTAATAGGAAGCTTTAAAGCATTAATGACTCTCCCAGGGCAGTTATTGCAAGTAAATATGGAATGCTTCCAAAATTAAATACATTCTACCATTTTCTGTTACCTAAGGGCTGGATTTAAGAAAAATATGCAGCAAAAGCTGCTTGTGGATGATAACAATACAGGATTCTGCATTCTATGTCATTTTTTTTCAAGAGTCCACCTAATACCATTAGCAGGGTGGCAGTTTTTCCCCAATCTCCAAGAACAGGCTTAGAGTAGATTCTTTATTTTGACTGACCCAACCATAATTTGGTAATCATTTTAAAGCCCTACATCCCAAGGATTTTATGACCTCATGGGAGCTGTCTTTTATAAGGGCTAACCTGGGAGACAAATCAAGAGGTTCTCTTACTCCAGAGCCTGAAGACTTTACTGTAACACATGGGCTGGGCTACGTGCTACCAAATCCTGGCATAAAGGTAAGAAAGAAAGATGAGGAGGGTATGCAGCGCAAGAACTCTTAACACAGCTTGCTATCACCCCTGCAAGCCATATATTCCACTTCCATTTATTTTTATATAAATTAGGCACTGGTTTCCCAGAGCTACTAAGAGAGTTGTTTCCCTATTAGTGCTATTTGATTCAGCTCACCCTTTTGCATGCTTCAGTCATGAACATACAGCCTCTCCCACACCCATTCAGACAGGAGTTGTGTTCATCCTCCTCTAAATATGTATTATTGAGACACTGTCAGATGCATTTTCTCTCACCCACCTTGTACTCATTTCATTTTAACAGTTGCATGCAAACAGTTGAGACATGAAAATAAATTGGAAATTATACAAAGAAGTTCGTTTCTTTGAAAAGAATGAACAATAGGTCAGTATTCCCACACTTTTTTCTAATCCTGGATTATCCACATGGAAAATAACCACTACTCTCTGATGTTGCCTATTTAGTACAAGCCAAGAAAAAATAATGCAAAGGTTTTAAAGCAAGTTTTTTAGATACTATTTCCTTTGCTATTGGCATGGAAATGAAGAAAAACATGGCCACAGCAAACAAAACTTAAATGAAAGCACAGGCTTTTTTCTGCAAACAATCATAATCACTCACATATCATCTCTATCTGCTTGTCTGTCACTTGACCTACTATCATTTGTCAAGCTCTTTGGACAAAGATTAATTTTGGCCAAAAAAAGTAGCAAAATGAAATCTCTGAATATCATGATAATTTTAGTAATCCTTCCAGTAACATTATTCCTTATGCTAGACTGTGCTTATGCAGTCTTCCCTCTTTCTACACAAAGCTATTGGTTATATTGTAAGCAGCTTGCCATGCTGGATCTCTCTCCTCTAGACTAGCTAATTTTGTAATACTTTCCTCTCAAAGGTCAGTACTGATGTTCTGGAAAAAGAGGAAATAAATTTGGAGTAGAAAGACTGCTATAGAATAAGACATCTAGAAGAAAAGGGGTTTTTTATCTATGCTATTATTCAGAAGTAAGCTAAAGATCTGCAACCAGATAGTTGCAACTCACCCTAAACTCTTGTTATTTTAGCCCTGACTACACAGGAAATTCTACATAGCCAAAAAAAAATCTCTTAAGGAAAAAAAAACTTTGTGAACTCCTGGCTACAATGTCTTCTTTCAAAAAGGAGTAACACTGTTAATTGCATAGCAAAATAATTCCCTTATCAGTGTCACCTTTTGGTTCTACTCTTGTCTTTGCTTTAGGGATGAGAATGACACATCCTAATATGCTGCATTTAGTATGCTTTTTAGTATCATGATAATGCAGAGATTGATTGATTCCCTGTGCCTTGTGTAATGAGGGCTACATAGTTTTTATCCTTTTGTAATGATAAGAATGATAATAATTTGCTTCAAACTCTTGTGACTATCCCCATATTTCATCTCAGTAATATTTAATTAGTATCTTAACTGATTTTGAAAGATTTTAGTTTTAGATGGAGAACAGTCATCTTTTTGAACATGATCAGAAAAGCAACTTACACGAACGAGTATCAAAACAACTTGCACCGTAAGAAAAGTTTAGAACACAACAAAGTTAAGTTATTAGAACACAAGAAAGTTAAGAAGTTATCATCTTGAAAGTTATGGTCTAGAAATGACATGTACAGGCTTAGGTGGACAAGCTTAAAATCTTGTGTGTAAGCAATGCACATTATTTTTTCCAGTATCCCAGGTTTCCTTTTTGCTATTTTGCATCTATTAGTTAAATCCATTGCTTTTGTAGCAAACCTGCAAAAAATCCTGCAGCAAATCCAGATTTCTTCAGCAAAAAAAATACTAGACTAGACTAGAGTAACTTATTTATGTGAATACAGTTTGGTTTTAGTGGTGTAATTTTTTTTGAAAAAAATTGTGGGTGCACACAGAAGCACACTACAAGTACATGTTTAAGCAATATGGTATGTGTTCTCATGAGCCACATAAAGGTAAGCTTAGTGCGCAGTGTTGTAAAACTGAAGTAGGCTATAAGATTACTAACAGTTACTGGAAATAAGAATCCAGTGGAGTTCTGTGTAGTAGATTTGATATATATGCAGATATACAAATTCTCAACAGGACTTGAAAGGTTTATTCCTTTTTCTTTTTCTTTCTTTTTAAAGAAAATCTGGGGTATCCTGCATAAGTTTTGTACATTTTGAGAATGCTTTCCCAAGTATTTAGACACCATGGTAGGAAGGTTTTTTTAAACCAAAAAAGAAAGAGCACGGGAAGGGCAGAGGGGACTTCAGATCTGAAGTAATGCAGAAGCAAGTGATGGCTGGTGACATCTGAAAGTGACAGGACTGCTGATTGTCATTAAGCAAGTTACGTAAATTTTAGACAGACCAGGAAAAATGTTCATTCAATTCTTTTGGGCTTTTTGTGACTAATTAAAATGTGTTTTATTGCATGTTTTGACATCCTTTTGATTTGCAGCTCGGGCATACCTGTGTTGAAGACCTTACTAACTTCGGGAAAGACCTTAGCACACAATTTTGTCAGGGCTAGTTCACAAAGGTGTTGGTGTCTTACTTTGAGCTGATGGATTCATGCCTGACTTTGTCATTCCAAAGGTCCTTTTAGATGGGAGTGAAAAAATAACAGATACGTTCTGGTGTACTCTCTGGTTAGTCTGGGACTGATCTCTTGGAGGAAGACTAGGTTTGTATTGTGTGGACATTTGCGGTTGGAGCTGAGGGAGAGGCAGGCTTCCAGGAATGGGAAAGTCTGAGAACAGCTGGAATATGGTTCCACAGATGCTGTGACAGCATCCAGAAATATCTGTGGCATGACTGAAATGGTGGAGAGGTGATGAGGCAACATTATGCACAGCTATTACAGCCCTTTTTTTCTACACCTTAACTCCTTGCTGAAACAAAGCCTGGGGTTCTGTTGTTTTACAGTATTTCAAGAGTAAAATACAGGATTAGACTTCAACATTGCCATAAAGAAATCTCTGAAAAACATCTTGCAGTCAACACACAGGAAACATTGTAAAATATAAACTTTGTAAGTACTATTTAAAATAGCTTTAATTAAAACATTCTGGAGGCTAGATTTACTAGTACCCATTCTTTAAAATGTTGTACTGATGTTCAATATTTAAATTTAAATGCATAGTTGAGCATAACGAATACATTCCTATATGCTTAATTGCCATAGTCCTGTCCAATCAATTCAGATTTCTCATTCTCCAGTCTCATGAATAGAGTAATCATAGCATACAGTCATCTGGCTTCTTCCAAGCTTGGAAAAAACCCAGCAGCTTCTCAGTTCTTTTCAAATGCTTTTGACCCCTTTCAACAAAGAAGTACTGAGACCACCAAAGCCAGCAGTATTGCAGCCCATGTGCTAATAGCTGCCTGGTCTTCAGTAACCGGTGAAAGCAAACATTTGTAGTCTCAGCAGTATCAGTGCTATCAGTGGTAGAAGACACATCTTTAAGTCTTGTTCAGCTGAGGATCCTGGTACAAGTATAGGCATGGAAGGAAAACTGACAGATCTTTCCACCTACATTTGTAACCATGCTGTACTTCCTATAATTAGCTCACTTGCCCGAAGTGATGAGATATTTTGTGCTGAGCAAATGCGTGTACTGAGGTCTCCAGTAACTTTTCACAATATGTTCAGTAACTGTTTTATCCAGCTCCTGGATGCTTTTTGGCCTGCTTAAGCTGTCCTGTTCTGTACTTCCAGGATATAGAAACTCCAGTGTTTCTAGTCCATACCTGAAGTTCCCATCTTCTATTTTCCTTTCTTTGGATTGAACAAAATCAGGGCAAAGCCTGTGAATTATATGATCAGTCTCGGTTCATTAACCTTACTTTTCCCCTGACTTTTACTGGTATCCTTTCCACTATCTGCCTTAATCTGATGATTTAACAATTATTAGCCTTCCTCAGAAGTTGTGTCGACAGTCATTTAAATCTTCATTGCTTTTGAAAGAATGGACCAATATTTCATCTGGCTGTTCAGTCAGATTTGGAGTTTTCTGCTGAAAGAGAGAAGCTTTGCTTTTGGCTAGGTCCTTCCCCTATGCTTGTGTCAAATTTACTCTGTCTTTGACACTGGGATATTAATCTGAAGCTATTCAGTTATTTCCAATATTTATAAAAATCTAATGGTTTACAAAACTTTTGTTCTACTACTGAAATAAAAAAAAAAATTTACCAAGTCAAAAAAAAAAAAGAATGGAAACAGAACATTGGTCAGCAGAGAAAGAGTTAAATGAAATAGTTAAATGGAATAAAAGGTACACCGCTTAAGTGTGTAAATGTCATAACCTGATGGAAATTCAGTTTGGTAGGTGTTATAGAAACCTCCCAACAAGTCAGTTGTGTTGCTATAAGACACTGCCTAAGTTCTCATTAAAAGATTTGGCCTTGGTCTTCAAGATCAGATCCCAAGAGGCTATTTGATTCCAGATGCAGAGTCTAGCCTGCATCTATTCATTAGTTATACCAATTTCTAGGAAAAGAAGTCTGATTTCAGAATTTTCAACATCTAAAAAATGTAGCAGTGAATATAGAAAAGAGGGGAGAGAATGTAATGCACAGTGTTAGGAGCAGTACCTTTGCTAAGAAGACAGCTGTACTCCTTGATGACCCTCACCTCTACTGACAGTGTTGTCCAACAGCCTAACTTGAGTCACACCTGGCCACACTTCACCATATGTCCCACCAACCGCCCTGTGCTTTTGGAAAAGTCTGGAGTATAGAAGTGACCTGAGAGGCAGCGAGGTGACACAACACAAGGTTTCATAGGAAATGGTTTGGAAGAGGCAGCTCAGATTTGACATACTGTGCATGGGCATGAACAGTTTCATGTCCCAAGTAAAAGAAGTTAAAGACAACATAAGAAAGACCAACTTGGAAACAGGGAAATTATTTCCATTATGTCTTCCCAGTGGGACCTGCTGTCCCTCCTGCTGCAAACTCCGCAAACTTACACTTCTGACTCATTTTTCCTTATCACTAGGCTATACAACTTTGCTTTTGGAGCTGTCACAAAACTTTTAATTCCCTGTTAATCCTATACTATGGCATAACCATCTCTTGTTGTCCGGAAATAAAGAAATATTTCCATGAGCTGCAGATGCCAAAATAAGAGGGGGAAAATGGTTACTTTAAAAATGGATGAGGAGACTCTGGGCTTAGACTAGGCCTATTAGAAGTAGGCAGAGGATTTCAGTAACTCTCACAGACATCTTTAATCCCTGGCAGTCCTCTGAAGCCACCTTAATAGAAGTTCAGGCCTGCCCTTCTAAAAGTGGTACTCATCCTCTAAGACCGAGCAAAGCTCTGCAACGCACAACCTTCTCTTCATCCCACAAGCAAAAAGCTCTAAGGCAGGCTGAGAAAGGGAAGGACTAAGAGTGAGGCTGGGTATCCAGATGAATACACTGCTTGGAAAAAAAGAAGATGAAAGCCTGCCTTAGAGGGTTCCTGCAGCTCTGAAGCTGGCAGTGCAGCACTGCTGCTCTGTCTCATGGACACAAATTTCCTTCTATCCCAGCCTCACTTAGATGCTGGTGGTCAGCTGGTCCGTGTCCTGCTCTCAGAATTTGGCCGAGTATGAATATTTCCTGGAATTTTTGTTATAATCTTAAAACAAAGGTCAGCGTAAGAAAACAGGCTATGTATCAGTCCTTTTTCCTTCAGAATTAAAGCTCCTTTGTTAGTTTTCAAGAACCTGACCATGTAAGATTTACTTTGCCTATCTTCAAAGCATGGCCATTTGGCACATAATGGCTCTGCGAGCTCTCCAGCTGACTAATCTCAAAGCAATTCTGTTAACTTAGTGTCTGTCTCTCCTAACTGACCAAACCACAACAAACTATGCCCCATACCTTGTGAAAGAGATGCCCTAATAGGGGAGAGGGAATGATATTTCATCATCTGGAAGTGTCAACAGAAGCCTCTGCATCGGTACCGGCACTTACAGGCTTCCAGTCAGCACCCTATCAGCAGCTGGAACTAACTCCCACTGAAAATGCTGATCTCAAATTGCAACAACTGCATCGAAGCAAACGATGGAAATCAGAAGGAGGAATTTATGGAAATGACCTCCTTTACCTGCCATCTGTACAAGAGCATATGTTGTATCTGCGCCATCTGTGGATACAGCTTCACTGTAATTTAAAGTGTAAAAGCCATCATATTTTTCTGTCAGGAGTCAGGACTCCCCAGTGTACACTAATATGTAAAACGCTTTGTTGCTATAAGGTCCAATTGTATGTGCACATATGTCAGCCCTTACTGAGGCTCACTAAGCCATTGTCAGGCAGATGTTGTTTTGCCAGGTGTGCTTTTGTAGAGCTTACAGCTGGATAACTTTCCTCCAGAGAGGATTTTTAAATTGGAGATGGGCAAACCTCAAAAGGTTTAGAGGTTCAATTAAATAAGCATCTAAAAGTCTGGATGCTTATCTGAACCAACTCAAGCCCCTCAAAATAAGGTTGTAGACCTTATAGAATAGACTCCTTTGCAAGCTTTGTTGTATGACAAAAACGATATTTTTTTTTCTCCCGACAATAACATATTAAATTTGCAGACTATTTTAAATCAGATTTTTGCAAGCTAAAAAGTTTTCTTTCAGTCTTGCATAAAGCTTCAGGTCAGTTTTATTTTAGCCAAATCATTTGCCCAGTCCCTAATTAAAAACCTTGTGGACCATATTGCACTCAATTTAAACTAGGTGGAAAATCTCCCATTATTTTGAATAAAAAAGGAAGCTTTGAGCTATGCATCTTACAAAGTATATCTAATGCAAAACACAGAAACTCTGTGTAGAAATAAGGCTTTAACTTGCCCATATATTTCAACAGGAGAAATAGGACACTGCTACCGATACCAGTCATTCAAAAGTCACTTTTTCCTTCTTTTTTGAGAGAGTGCTAAATTTGTAATTTGGGGGAGCTCATTAAAATGCCTCACTTTTCTGCTGTAAAAAAATAACCTAAACAGAGAAGTAGCTAAGTTTTTGATAGACCATAACTTTCACTTGGACAATTTGGAAGATTGGATGTTGTTTGCTGCAGAAATGTTTCCTTTTGCTTTTCCACAACAAAACAAATATAACCTTTCCTGTTTCATGTGGTAAACATTTTAGAGTACTTGACAGATTGTAAGTGATTTTTCCCAGGCAATAATAAAGGTTTGACCTGATGACTGAAATTGAGGGAATAATTTGTAATGCGTAATTCATTAAATAGGTATGGCTTATTTCTTGATCTAAAAATATCCCCTCAGAGGAAACAAAAAGAGGTGATGGAATTTGCTATGAAGGTTAATAGAAAATTCTTTTCAAGTCAATGGAATGACTCAATTCTCTCCAATTATTAGTTATTAATGATTCTGTGTTGGTAACATCTGACATTATTGCTTCATGGTTAACCATTCAAGAACTTTTAAAATAAGTCCAGCATTGTTTCTGTGATATTTTTCCTGTAAATAAAGAGAACTTTGTCTGCAAGAAGAGATATTTCTCAAAAGTATATGAGAATTTCACACAAAAAGATGCTAACTGCCAGAATTACTTACTGTGATATGCTAGCAAATATTTGCAGAATATTTTTGTAGAATGGAAGTAATTCATCTGGAACCATAACTGGCTTGACTGGAATGAGTAAAAATAAAAGGATTTCTACTGGGCATGAAAAGTCATTAGAAGAAAACAATCTGGAATGTGCAAATAGGAATTGCACAGTTCTATGTAGTTTTGGCTACATTCATACCTTTTCAGTAGGTCCTAAACAGACATTGTAGGACAACCTCTATTTTGCTACACAATTTCTCAAAGATCTCAATGCTACTACCTTTCATTAACCTCGATTTGCCATATTAGCTGTATATAGATGACCAAGAACTCTGTAGACACTTCTCATTTGACAGATATACCGCATTATATATTTTGTCATTGAGTACATTAATGCTGAAAGAAATACAAAATAAGTAAAAGCCTAAAACAGAAAAGACTGAAGGGCTGTGAAAAAGACAGTTAAATCCCAAGAACCACTTTGCTTTCAGATGAGAATGTATATCCAAAAGCAGCTAATGTACTGTGTGGTCCTGAGGTCACGATGAGCTAATCACTGACACTAATACCACAGAGATGCAGTCACACTGGTCAGTCTTCGGCTAGCAAGATGCTTTTATAGGTTCTGTTTGTATGTTAATTGGCTTACATTAATTCATGTATTGTTTATCCTAATGTTAGACTTCTGTTAAGCAGCCTAGATAGAGCTCCACAAGAATTTCAAAGATTACAATTAATACCTCATGCAGGAGATTAACAGAAATATCTTCTCCTCTCCTGAATGTCACACTTCTGACCACTCTGCCAGGACTCTTTACTTCATTTCTTGCAAAAGCTCTGTGCAAGAAAGAGCATAAGAAAGTGAAAAGGATGTTTCAGCAACTAATACACAGAAATATCTAAGAACAACTCTGCAGTCAGTCAATATTCTGAAGAAATCTTCGTTGTCCAGAAAATTATTTGGTAAAGCTGCTTACTGATTAACTGAATTGCTTTAAAACAGTTAAGTTACAATAAGCCTATGCTCAACAGTTTGTAAAACCTGTAGAAAACCTTTCAGTTGGCCAGCTCTGCATTTCAAATTTGTAATAAATTCCAAACCAGGAAAGTATCAAATGGTTTTATGTTTTGTTGCCAACACTATGTGCAGCTGTGGCAATTCCTGATTAATCAGTGTGTGAGGTTTGGGAGTACATTCAATAACCTGCATATGATTCAGATATTTCACTACCCATACTGTTAATGTTATCTCATATTTTTTTCTTTTATTTCCAGAAGCATCAGTACTGAACTGTAATGCTTATGTTGATGGCATACTGTCAATTTTTTAAAGTCAGGGTCTGATAGTGTTGTTTAGAAGACTAAAAAAGGGTTATACTTTCCTGTAGAATAAATGCTTTATGATCAGTTGTGAGAAATGGATACTCTTATTCATAAAGAGGTCTAGATAATTTTCTCAGTCATGATCTTATTAGTTCTGATCCATTAAAACTTCCTCTTCCCCAGGAGAATTTCTGAATCCAGTGATGAAATGGCTTGTCTATAGCAAAGTCTATCCTAGTATTTCAGGTCAAGTTCTCTTTCATTAACTACATTTTGCCACAAAGGTAAGGCCATTCATGGAAAAAAAAAATATATATACATATATAAACATACATATATAAACCCACAGTTGTTATGATAGGTGATGAACTGACAACTGTAGAAAACAACATGCTTGTGTTCTTTTACTGAAAAAAAAATGCACCAATTGTATTTGCTTCCTTTACATAATAAAATATTGTTGTTCTTTTCAGAGCTGTCCTTTATTTTTAAATGAAAAGTGAACTTTAAGATAAGGCTATATTTTCAAACATAAAAGGGTTTTCCTTATCTCACTTCCTGACACTCTACTTTAGCTGTCTTTTCTTTAAAAAAATCATTTGACCTTTTAAATGGCTAGAATTGGAGATAAAACATCACGGAGCCTTGTGGAGCTGACAGACAACTGATCAAATAATTTTCAGTTGTTCTATTTGTAGCTCAATGTAGTGAGATATACAAAAAAGCCACACTTGAACAGCATTAGAAATGCATCAGAAATGACATTTCTGTCATTTATGTACAAAATTTTCTGATGGTCACAGAAATCCTTGGTAAAACTAACTGACTTGTAAAAGAATTTTTTTTTAATTGTTGTTTTTTTTCTTTTGCTTGGGATTTTCACCTTTATAATGTCATAAAAGCTATGGAAAACCTTGATCCTTTTTCATAATGTTATGAAAAAAAAACCCAGACAAAACAAAACATGGGAACTTAGCTCATTAGCTTAGAAATTATCTCAACTGCAAATCAGTGTGCACCTGCTAAAATAATTGTCTCTTTCTGGTATTTTCCATATAATACTCCTTTACTGTGTAATGCACTGTAGGTAAGTCAGCTATCTTTTAAGTAGACCTGACGGCAATTAAACTTGATGAATAGCTGCTGTGATTCCAAGGTATTAGTCTTTGCTTCTTTCAACCTTGCTATTAATATGAATTTTCAACCCAAACGCAACATTGTAAAATGTCGTGGAATCTGAAGACAGCCAGAAGATGTTTAAGAAGACAAAATGAGAGTAAAGGTCATAGTTATCCTTTTAAAAAGTTGAATAAAAATGAATCGAGGGCCAAGATCAGACAGAAAAGCTTCATCTTCTCTTTAACCAGACTTGGGGTTAGTCTTTGTCAAGCAGTGATAAAATGAATTAGATATGCTGGCAGTGTGGCCAAGATGATTCAGGTCTTCCCCTTGTGACAGATTCCTGGGATTTATGTTACATGCAAAATTTTTGTTCAGATAAACTTTGTTAAAAAATGCAGCCCTACAGTTTAATCATGCCAGATATATACAATGCAGGTTAAAATGTACTGCAATAAAGAGCACAGACCACTAGGGGTCTGAGCATTCAGTCAGCTGCGTATTATTGTCCATCTACACAACCTCCAAAGACGTTTAAAGGAAACACCTTGAGACTTGTGTGGATTTTTATTAACCCTGCACTGTGAATTGATGGGGTGCTGGTGAAAAACAAACATAGGCAGAGAAAACATGAGGTCTGCTCCGCACAAGAGCTCTTTATTGACAGTTTATGACATAGACTTGGAGTGGCCCAATATTGCTCCTATGACCTTCACCTCCCAAAACTTATAGGCATTTTGAGACTTTGTTCACCCCGTGAGGGCCTGCCTGGCCTTGTCATTGCAACTTTCTCCTCAGTGTCGTTCTGAGAATTAATCGTGAGCACTGGAGACAATTACACATGCTTTTTGCCATCTCTTGACCTAAATTTCTGCCAGCTTCGCTTTCCTAATCTACACACAGACCTAGCTCAGGATTGTGCCAAATTACACATGGCAGATTAGTAATGGCATCTACAGTTAACTAAAACTTTGAGCTGGCACTCAAATTCCACACCCACATTGGCCCAAATTCAAAATAGGTTGCAAGAGAGGAAAGGACATATTTAGCCTTTTTTTCTTCCCCCCCGCCAGGGGTAAGGAAAAATATTACAAGAAATAAAGCTGCTAATACTTATTTCTAGAGCTCTTGAACTCCTTTGGTTTTCTGTTCTGTGTTAGCTTGCTATTAAAAACTAAATTAAGAAGAATGGTTAATCTGTGAAAAGCCTATACATACAGAGCTTTTCACAGAGGAAAAATAAGTACAGTTGGGTTTGTTATCCATGTGAGTATTAAATTTGTTAGTAAAGGTATCTCCCTTGATCCCAGTATACCTTTCTTTATTATGTTCTGTTAATTTTTTGCAGTAGCTTTCTTCTGAATTTTCTCTATATCTTTAACAAAACTGTCAAGAAAGGGCACACAGAAAAAAGATTTTGGCTATATGTTATAAAGCCAAGAGCAGGCAAAACGTAAAAGATCAAAATGAAAATGAAACTTGCTTGAAGAGAAATCCAACATCACTATTAGACTCCACATTATCTAACAGTACTCATTAAAACAAAATTGAACAGAGCACTAAGATAGATAAGTACACATTAAGTTCTAGGGCCAATTTTTCTGAGTGATCAAGTTCTTCAAGAGCTCGCAGAGATTAAAGGCCTGCAGGAAAAGTCTATTTTCCTTACCAGAGTCCCACTAAGGAGTCTTGCCAAAACGTTCTTGAGAACTAGAACAGGAAATACCCTCCCAGCAGCTGTATCTGTAGATTCCTCAACTTGGGCTTTTACTCACTAACAGCGTTCTGCATTTCTGGGGCATGGTCACATTTTTGCCTCTATTCAAAAAGTTCTCAAATGCATGAGTTCAACAATGGATGTTATATATCTGTCATTCAAGAGAGCCTATAAAGTACAGAATTTCAAGCAAGCTATTGAAATGTGTCAGGAAAGGAGTCAGGAAAGGACAGTCAGTGGGAACCAAGATCTTTTGAAGTATCAATTCCTGCAAAAGAATAAATCCATACAAACTGTAGCATTCTTCTTCCCCTTTTTTTCTTGCCTTCAGCCTCCACGTTACAATATTTGCAATAGAACACATTTTTTAAAAATTGGTAAGTAGATGTATGGTTGTTAGAACAACCAAAAATCACCTGTCAGACAATTCTGTGAAGTGATGAAGTACACAAAAATAGTACTGGGTACACTACTTATGGCCCATGTAGGACAATACCTAGTCTCCAAAAGTGGCATACCTGAAAAAGCTTATGAAAATGAAGGTAGCTTCAGAATCTGCTTATTTTTTAGCTAAGGGATTTCCTGAACTGGAAGTAATTTCTGTAGGTATAGTCACAGCAAATTGTTTGTTCCACCATGAACACATCAAACCTCTTCACAAACCATGGACTTTTTTAGCATTTGCAACATCCTTTGACAAAGAGTTCTACAGTTGAACTACCCAACTGCACAAAGAAAGTCTTCTCTTTCTGTTTGCTTTGATGATCCTTAGTTCCAATATTCAGAGAAATAGCAAACAACTGATGACTTTTTTAACTTCCCCATGCTAGTCACAACTTTATTGGCCTCTTTCTTGTTCTGCCTCCCCCATTCTGTTTCTCTCTCAAAATGCTTTTTTCTTTCTAAGAACGTCTTTCCTTGCTTTGAGTCAATCCTCTCCCCCATCTCTGAATATTTTCCAGATCTGCTCTGTCTTTGAGATTCAGGGTGTCAGCTGGATTTAACAGTAGCATAATGAAGTAGAGGATGAGATGATCTGTGCAGAGCTCTTTCTCCATGGTGTCCTCTGAATTACGGGAAAACTACACCACAATGACAAGATATTCCAAAGAGCTACAGTAGTAATATTGCAAACAAAACACTAAGTCCAGGTTTTTACTTTGGGTTTTGTTTGGGGGGGGGGGGGGGGGTGTTAAACCTTAATATGCATGGTTGTTTCCTTTGGAGGCACAAAGTACCAAATTTAAATCAACAATTTTGAAATACCAGTAAGTGACTATGAACCATTCTGTTTCGGAGTTTGAGAAACTATATACTTGAATGGTACTCAGTACAAGCCTGGGAAAAAAAAATAAATGATCATATAAGATAATAATTATACAACTTTCATAAAACTTCTGCAAAACTTGCACAGCACTTAAAGTTTTTTTGGTGTTTTTTGGTTTGGGGGAGGGGGGTTTATATAATGCCATTAGCTTCTGAATAGCATGGTAAAGCAAAATCCAACACCAGACCCAGTTGTCCTTTTTATAAGATGACAACTTGGGAGTGCTTCAGCTGATAAGTGTCAAAATGTTCCAGGAACATATAGACACAAATTCTTTGATTTTCATGCAATTTAAAACACAAGAAAAACCTTGCTTAGGGAACAGTCAGGCTCTCTAGACTGTTTAATTCTGCTACTGCTCCTTTCTACTGCCTGCATACCTCAAAGGCAGCAAATTAATCTTATGTGTGAGCAGATAATGGCTCTAAAAAAAGAGTTTTCCAGAGCAGCCTGTGGGAAGAAGCAAAAACTCCAATGCAGGAAGACAGAAACAGCAGGCACCAGAGCAACGGCAGATGTGGGGTGAAGAGGAAGTAATGAAAAAGTGAACTTGGAAACATGAGCAAAAGGCAAGAACCGAGAGAACGGAGCAGGAAAACTTAATGAAAAACAGGAAGAATTTTACAAGTAAGTTTAAAAGAGGGGATCCAGAGCCAAGACAGCAGAAGAACTAGCAACTTCGCCATGAAGGAAAAAAAGAGGTAGATACCTAAGATGACAGAATGCCCTACTCCTTCCAAAGGTGGTGTATTGGGTTTGTGTGGCAGAGTTTCAGTAGTGGGGAAGGGGCCGCAGGGGTGGCTCCTGTGAGAAGCTGCTGGAAGCTTCCCTGGCTCCAGGTCAGACCGGCCTCCGGCCAAGGCCAAGCCCATCAGTGATGGTGTAGCGCCTCCGGGAGAACAGATGTAAGAAGGGGAACAGGTAGTGAGTGGGGGGATTGGAACGTGAGAGGAACCCCTCTGCAGACACCGAGGTCAGTGAGGAAGGAGGGGAGGAGGAGCGCCGCAGGAGGGGCTGCCCCTGCAGCCCCTGGTGAGACGGCAGGCTGTGTCCCCCAGCCCAGGGAGGGGAGCGGGGGAGCAGATGCCCACCTGCAGCCCGGGGAGAGAGGAGCCCACGCCGGAGCAGGGGGATGTGAAGGGTGTGCACTAGGCATAGAGATGTGAACTGTGATGAATGGCCAGGAGCCTGGGCAAGTTTGGTTGCTCAGGCTACAAAATCAATGTGCAATTCTGGTGCCATCCCTGTCTGGCAAAGTCCTGAAAGGTCCTCCTAATCCCTGCAAGAAATATGTGCAGGAGGCAAATCGTTTTGGGAGGGTTGGAAGGCGATGCACAGCCCAATGATCTCTGTGCTGAGATCACCTTCACTCCCCTATGTCGTAACTGTCTCTTCTTCACAACACTTGGAACAAATTGGGAACTATACAAATAATACAGTGATTTGATAGTAAATGCTTCAAGTTATTAACTAAGATGGTAGTTGAGTAGAAAACAAACTCCCTCACAACATACAAATTTGTGTTCTTGTCAGCAGCTGTGGGAAGACAACTTAGATACTACCTCTGCCAGCCTGTGCATAGAGTGTAGACACCTAATTTTGCAGCAGTGTCCAATTTCTCAGTACCCACTGTAGCTGAGCCACCACAGAGCACAGAAGATGCTTACTGGGACAGCAGCACATGCCACTTTCCACATGCAGCAGAGCTGATAACTTCACATGTTAATGAACAATTGTGTGATTGAGAAAATGAGTCTGCCTCACAACAGAAGTTGCACTGGAGATGGCACCTTGTCACAGCATTACTTGTCTTTGGCCAAGCTGGCCTTTATCCGATCATCTGTATGTGCACGTAACCGTTACCTCCTGAAACTTTTGAGATGCAAAGTGCCAGACAGTAGCCTTCTGCTGCACACTAAAAAATTACCCCATATTTTGAAGCTGGAAGTTATTGAACCATGAAAAAGTATAGGAAACAGAAATCACTACCAACATGAAAGCACTCCTTTCACATTTTATAGAGCAATTGATTTCCACTTCACAAATCTTGAAGAAGTGCCTTTTAAATGTCAAGCAGCCTACTGAATTTCAAGGCAAGAAATACTCTACATGACTCAGAAGTATTGCAGAAATGCAACCGAATAATTTAGACATTGCAATTTCAAGTAGCTGGACAGCATGGACAGCTGGACAGCACTACTGCACTGCCAAATGGCTTTATTGAGTCATAATATCTAATTTTAGGAATGATTATCACACAAGCTGTTAAACAAAGTTGGTATGGATAACTCAGTTTTCCAAGCATTGCTTTTAGTGGCCTAAAATGAATGTTTATAGCCTATCATCAGTTGCATACATTACATTGGCTTCTAAAAAGTCTGGAAGAGCCTACTACAGCTAAGCAGAATTTAATCATTAGGAAAGTATTTCAAGTCATTAAAAAGAGCATATGTGTCTTGGAAAACTTGATATGTGGAATTCTAGTGGAGGGAGGGGGGGAAACAACAATATTTTACTCATTAAATAACTTCTCTGATGTCGTCTTCTGAACTGTGCATGGATACAGAGCAGTTCACGGAAAACACATTTGCATTAGATTCCAGGAACTGGATTCTTTTTAGTATTCTTCGGTGGAAAATGAAGGCTTGGCTGCTTACCAGATTATTTGCTCTATGATAAATGTAAAAGTTTTACAAGCTCTGATGGATTATGGACAATCATTCCTGAGAAATTTGATCATCACTGAGGCTATTGCAAAAACTGAAGGGATGGTACCAGCTAAGTAAATCATATAATTGAGATGTCAATGTAGAAGTTGCATGAGAAGACTAATATTAAGCACATTTTTTAATAGTGAATAAGAATTTCAATTACATGCCTCCACAGTAATCAATGTATCTTGGAAATAACATGACAATGGAGATCAGCTACCTTTCAAGCTCAGCTATCAGTTGCCATGCTTGAAGTAGACTAAACTGACAGAATCTCTACAGTCAAGACTACTTCCAAAGTTTTATTTGCACCTCTCTTTCTGTCCCTGATATCTTAATCTTTTGCAGCAGGCTTAAATACCTTCCCTTGGCATTAAAATAGGGAGGGATGTTATTTTAGCTTCATTATTTTCAGGTTTAGTATTACTGAATGGTACCAGTGTTTCCAGATCTCTGTGCAATGCTACATAAATTTGGGCAGTTCATTCCAGAATCAGAATTATTTCATTCTCCTTTTATGCTGATTCTGTCAACATGCTCTCCTAGACAGTGTTACTACACAGCATACTTACTTCAGGATGGCAATCTATGCACAATGCTAGCAGTACACATGTTGTAGTTTCAATCTTCGTAACTGTTCTTTCATAAGTGGGTATTCTGATGACTCATGCTGAAAATTGTTTTTAACAGTGGGACAGATAAAAGACTTTGCTTCCCTACCCAGCCACATACTTTGACAAAACTGGGAGGTATTTTACATCTCTGAGCCCTTTCTCCCTCTGCAACATTTTGACTGAAATGGAAGTTATTGAGGAAGTAGAGGGAATGACAGCTTTTTCTGACAGAGATACAGACAGAAAACATAAGTTAATAAGACATTTCCTTAGGAAAATTCCAGCCCCTTTATCTCTCACTGAGTGAGTCACTTTTGCACAAGAATGTTTATGTTTTCTCTGTAAGCATTTAGCCTCTGTTATCCTCATATCTCTCCTGAAAAGATTTACTGTCATAGTGGAAATTCATAGAGGAAATAGGCACCCTAGGAGAGATAGTTTTGCAGTGGAGACTGGGTGTCTTCAGAGGAATGGTTTGCAAGATGCTGGCTGATCCTAGAAATACACAAAGTGACCAGTTCTCTGCTGAGTCATGATAGTAATGCATGCTAAAGCCCTGCACAGAGAAGGCAGTGAGGTGGGTTTTTTTTGTTTGGTAGGTTGTTAGGTTTTTTTAAGTAAACTTAATAGCTAGATCCTAGATCCAACCAGAGTTCAAGTGGGCTTGAAGTGTTTCACTCCGGGTCTTAGTGGGTCTTACAGGAAAAAAATCCTAGACCAGTCGAGTCAGGGGAGCTGATATGTATTGACACTTCTTTTATAATTCATGCAATTCAAATGTTCCATTTTCCTCCTCACACCTGAAATGAATTCTAGCTACCCCCAGTGTTTCTGACACAGTTTCAGTCTAGCCAAAGAAGGCAAAAGTATGTCTGGCATCCATGCAGCTTGGATTATCATCTTATGGCAGCATAGCTGACATAACTAAATTAATTTGACTTAAGAAATCAGAGAAGTCTTGAACTGTTGTCTTGTAGATGACAAACCAGTGCCTTATCAGCGAAGCTACTCAGGTCCAGTCCACAGCACTCTTAAGTGTGATTTCATCTAAGTAATGTGTTGCTGAGTCTAACGTCAAATGAATCTATCACTTTACAGCCTTTTCTAATTAAAGAAAAAGAAGATTAAATCATTTTAAAGTCATTTTTTAAAGTCATCATTAAATCTTTTAAAGTCATTTAAAAGGCTATAGTAGATTAATACTCCTCATTTTTCTAACAATTTCAAAGTGATTATATCGTTATTCCTTCAAGATGAAACAAGTATCTTTTATTAAATTTTTACAAGGTATATGAAGATAGGACAGACTTTACTATTCTTTCTTGCAAAAATAAACTGCAGCTCAATGTTTAAGTCTATCCATTCATTTCCCTGGTTCTATTAGAGGCATAGTGTCCAAACTGCACCAACTTAATCCCACATAAAACATTAGTATTTCCCATTGGCTGGCCACAGGCCAAATTATATAGAATTTAGGCCTTTGAAACATTTTGAACATGGGTGAATAATCCATACCATGAATATTTCAGCATTTCTTTGAAATATGCTCTATTATTCTTCAGGTGTATTTGTACAGGAAAACAAAGGACTCATCTGAACAATTTTGCTTGAAACCATATCCTTTGGGATTTTCCCTTTTTGGATTTGCAATGGCCTGTATTGTTTGATGGTGCCAACAGCTGTGCTTTTAAGAAGAAGTGCCGTGCAAATGCAGTACACCTCCTGAACTGCTGACTTCTGGTCGTCTAGACAAAGTTAGTGCCCAGACACTATGGGTCAGACCACCAGTTAGCATCAGAATTAAAGATTTTCTTGACCTAAAAAAATGCTTGTTAAAATTGTATGTAACCTAGTCTTTGGTGAGTGTTACATCTTTCCCATGCCAAATCCTTAACTCCTCTCTTTGACAGTTAAAATTATATTTTAAATTACCTAAATCCTTTTTCTAAGGGAATCTAGGCACTGGGAATCACACTTCCCACTGGAAGTTACTGGGGTTTATGCTTCTCCGTCACCCTTGACAATGTGAAGTGGGCTCCCAAATCACTTGAACAGTCATTTAGCATCAGGTGTGAGAAATTAATGCTTCTAGCTCTCTAGGGGGTCTTAATTATAGAATTACTGGTCTTAGTCCCACAACAGTTCAAAGCACAATAGATAAGCATTATGGCATCTGTGCAAGGAAAATAACTTACCATATTCTAGTTTAAAAAGGAAAAAGTGAACAACAACAGCAGAAGTCCCTTGCCCAAAACCAAAATTGGAGCACAGGTTAATATCAGCCTTTAGAAACACAATTTCCAAAAGCAATTTTTTTGTCATCCCATTACATAGAAATAAAATAAATTACATTTGGGTTTTTGGGTTTTTTTACTTTGGCAGGCTAGTCAGTATGTTTTCTAAATGACTAGATATCGTACTAATCATTGTGGATCTCAAAAGCCAAAGCAGAAATAGTGGAGCTCATCCCATCCCAGATGGACACTGCAAGCGTATCTTACAGTACCTGTTGAAAACGATTTGTTCCTAAGGTAACAAGAATTCATCAAGTCTCATAAATTTTTTATAAAATAGAAATTTAGACCTACACAAGGCTGGTTGTTTATTTACACATACAAGCCAGGCATTTATTCACTTGTAAGACAGAGAATTTAATTAATTGGTTCCTGCAAATATATGATCAATTGCATGTCTTTTGCTCATGTGTTTTCTTTTTTTCTTTTTTTTTTTTTAATTCTTAGTCATAGTCATATTTTTCCTCACACAGAAATGGTATCTTTATGTTTTGCTGAACTGATTACATCTCTCATTGGAGTTCAGCACATCTTTAATTACTACCAGATCTTCAAATATTTTCAGAAGATTCCCATTAGAAAGATCATCAACCATTTCTATCCTCTTTCTCCAAAGGAAACTTTGAGAACACTCTCACCCAATAGTAACATTGACACATTAACTTTCCTCAGCCACCTCCTCAGACTACTTAGTCTGGCTCCACCACGGCTGGGAGCCTTAATCAGATATCATACTAACGAAAGCTATGTCAGTAATGATGTCAGATGAATGGTGGTCACATGGCAACAGTCTCATTTGAAGCAAACAGTGCCACACTTGTTTTTAGGCTACTTTATGACTCGGCTGAAAAATGACTTTGTTCACAACGAAACACCACTAATGTATGAGCTGTTACCATAAGATTTTAGCACGTCTACTATTTTCTCAACATTCTTTTAATATACCTAGCTAGACAAACAGCATAAATATCATTAAACCACACATATTATCAAACTCATCAATCACCAGATGAAAGCTTGGCAATCCTTTCTGGCATTTCAAATCCTCAAAGAAATGGTATTATAGAAAACATATAAAGGAGAAAATATTTTAATTTTGCACTCTGATTTGGCTCGTACCGGATTTACACATTTGGAGAATAGGCAGACTCAGTCAGCTCTCCTGCTAGGTCCCAAAAGCGTGTTTTATCCTTGCCTGCTAGGGACGTCAGTGGGCTGGTGGATATGCAGAGGGCAGAATAATGAGGCTGAGCGGGAGGGAAGCATTTTCCCTCTGGCTCCACTCACACTGCGACAAAACAGAAGCCCCAGAGTCCCCCAACATTTTATTTAAACTCCCCTTCCTTCCCTGGCTTCTGAGGGAAAAAAGCCCCTTTCTATTTCTCATATGCATAGTTAGCGCTCTTACTGCCAGCATGGGATTACAGGCAAGCATGACTTTTTCAGTGCGAAGTACTGGAAAGACCACCAATTTCTCAGGGATCCTGATGCTGCTTGGAAGTAGGCACTGGCAACACGGCAGTGCAGCTTTGCAGAAAATCGAAGTCTAAACTACCGGTCTTCAACCCGTACCTAAAGACAAATATCAAAGTCAACTACCCGATATTACTGCAATGGAGAAAAACTGTAAGTAGCCAGGTCCTGCGGCAGGCAGCTACGTTTTCCTATTACTGTTACTCAGCCCGCAGTCTCACGATCAGCTTAAGATAACAGGCTGCCACTGCTGCTGAAAAGCAAAATCCCCACGCCACTCTGCAGCTGCTCTTCCTCAGGCCCCTGTGGAGCAGGTAATGGGTATGGTTGCAGGACTCACCACCCTGTGAGCGCTTGTGCCCCTGGACGAGGCGCGGGTGCCGGGACAGCAGATGGGAGTCGCCGGAGAAGCCGGGAGAGCAGGAGTGCCTCTCACTGACATTATAGGTTCGCGCGGTTTAAATCTATCATGAAGCTGTGGTATTGGCTTGTAGTGAGAGCCTGAAATCCAGATTGGGTCACAGACCTCTCTGGTCTGTAGTGCTTCTTTCATTTAAACTTACTGATCAGGAAGGTGGTTAAAAGTTATTGTGTTTATCCAAGTGGGGAGCAGGAATAATGGCGAAGATAACAAAGAGAAGCTAACTAACAAACCCCTGAATTTAAAGCATTGAGTGGTCAGAAAAATGTGAAAAAAATAATTCACTAAAACTGTACCATGGATGAATGTGTGGAAATCAAGAATCCTCAAACAGAAAGCAAGCAAAAATATTCAGATATTTGCTGAGAATTACGCAGTTATTCCTAACTACCAGTATGAGAACAGAAACTATGAATGCATGCTATAGCATATTCTACACATAAGGGAGAATTAGCAGTATTTTAACTAGTTCATGACCCTAGAGCTGTGTTGACATAGTCTTTGGATTAACACAAAAGTCGGAAAAATCTGTCTTCTAAACCCTGAAGTTCCAACTAACTATAATAGGTTCTGGAGACAAACTGCATATCGTTCATACAGCTAAGCCTTGAGCCCTGCTATTATTTTCTGTTGCCTTCTGGCACCACTTAGCAAGTTCCAAATGAATGAATTCTCTATCCATTAATATTTACTGGGAAAAAAAAAGAACGCAGACTCTCTACACTGAAAAATAACATGCATGCTTTTCTTACCTTCCTCTCTCAGCTCCTTTGCGACATAAATAGGCCTCAGAAAGATGCACTGATTTCACATTGCTGGCAAAAAAATGTTATATTTCTACTGGGCGTTTGTTTTTCATTCACTTTTTTACCTTTTTTTTACAGACCACGTGAAAATTTTTGAAACCAGAAATTACCAATCTTTCCCATTAAGCCCGTGCTGAAGCTGCTTTAACTAGGTACATGTTGGGCCTCCTCACCGGCACAGAGTCCCAGGATGCAAGCTGAGTGCATGGCCCAACAAAGCAGGACTCTGAGCTAAATTTTGGGGGGTTTTTTCCTGAAGAAAGTATTGTGGAAATCGGGAAAAATATGTGAACTAGCAGAGAGATGGCAATTAATATCTCACTTAGAAGAGTTTAAAGAAGGTGTAAGAAAGGCTGGACCAAAAACTGCCCAGAAGAGGTGGAGTCTGACCAAGGCAGGCAAAACTTTACTTTGAATCCATATGAGCTTTAGAAGATTGTGATCCAGCTCTAAGAGAAGCAAGATCACTTACAACTCTCATAAGGTTGGGTGCGTGTTCTCACAGATGCCTACAAGAAACAGAAACCCAGTGGCTTTTTGTTTGAAGCTAAACCATCAGCATCTTCTCCTAAATAAAATACTTTTGTCATCAGTTTTGGATCTTAACTCCAATACTTGGTTCTATCCTGCAAAGTTAATAGAAGGGGCTGCTTCTGACAAAAAAAAGGCAAGAATAACCACATAAGGAGCAAGGATAACCACATCAGGGCATACCAGAGGCTTAAACTAGCACAGTATACTGTCTTTGACAGCAGACAGTGGCATATGTCTAGTAAAGAACATAAGAACAGGCGTGCACATGATGATACCTCCCCAGAACATTTGTCCACCTTCCATTAAAAAGATTTGTACATACAGTAGATACAGGATGGCAGAACTTCAGTGCACTGATGCAGAGGGCAGTGGAAAAGGCTACCATGAATATGCCTTATATTCACTGCTCTAGGTGTACTTTTATATATCCTACTTACACTTGTGTAAGTAGCATTGCTGATGAAAGTTAGTGGAATTATATGCTGTCTATGCAGAGGCTTTTGTTTCATTTTTAATTTGAGAAGCATATAACAGGCTTGAAATGAGGTTTATGCTTATTCAGTGAATATAGTTCAGTTAAAAATACATAGAGTATTACTGATTAACATAAGCATTATTATACGTACGTTTTATGTGATCACTGGCTGTTCCCCTCAACCGGTACACCGTATAAAAATTGTCTTTTAATGGAAGAATACTGTACAGAGACTAAAATAGAAACTGCTAAAACAAACAAGATAATTATCTAAATTTTATAATATCACTCATAAAACGTCTGCCTTTTCCCTTTATGAGCTTGATAGATTAAATTTAGGGCAGATGTTTCATATAATTTACTCTGAAAACAGGAAAATTATTTTAAAAAACTCATAAAACCTACAAAAACACAAATGAAACTAATCTAAAACATATGCAGTCTACAGGTTTAAAGGAAAAGTTAGTTATTCCTGAAGCTATGGACGGGGATGTTTAAGAGATAAAACCATCTCTCCCACACATTTTATGGTATCAGATATTCTGAACTGCTTTGGACAAGAAGAGGCCCCTCTAAATTTAGGGTGCATGAGGTAGCTCTGGCTACTTTCCCAAAGACAAAGAGAAACTTGGAGAAACACAAACCCTGTTCCTCAGTGCACAGAAGCCAATCTGTGGTATCTTAATTGAAGTAGAAATGTACCTGCTGTAACATGAATGCTGTGGAAGAATACCAGGTATGTGTATCACACATTGTCTATTTGCGCACCGTAAAAGGAAGAACAGGAGCAGGCACAATGCCTTTAATGCTTCAGAGAAAAGCAACCTCTCCACTGTCAAGAGATACTGAAATCAAGTCTTTTTTTAAACAGAAGGTATTTATGGCCAGACAGACAAAGAGATGTAGAGACAATTTTCATTGATGTTTTGAAAGATTTTGTTCTGAAACCTCAAAAGTCTCTATGCCGTAAAACTCTCAATTTTCAGGGCAGTTCTGCTACAGATATCCCAGAAAAAATAAAGATGTCCTGCACTGGCATGATTTAAACTTTCTTAGCCCAAAGTTGTCTGTCAGTCCAGACAATCTATTAAGCTCTGTGTTTTGAGATCCAGTTAGGAGAACAGAACGTCTGGCAGTGCCACCGGCAGAAGGTCTGGCAGTGCTGGCATGCACCGTCTTTGGTTCCTCTGTGGACTGGCAGCTAGTTGCTGTGCAAGGTGAAGGGCTCTAATTTTTGGAGTGTGAGACTCTTGTAATGCAGGAGGTAACAGAAGTATATTCGTGAAATAAAAATTTCCCAGTCTGTCTCTTAGTAGTGTTGGTTCCTGCACTTGATGAGAGCAGGAAAAGGAACTGGACTGCTAAATTCAACTGAAGGCTCCCGAGTTACGTCCTTGGCTAGCAGGGGTGAATATATTAATAAACAGACAAAAATCATAGTAATAAAAAAACCCCAATGTATTTCATTTACAAGATTACCAGAAAGTATGAAAATAAGGAATCCATATACCTATGCTCTTCACTTACATATGAATAAAAAGCACCAAACCAAAGAATCTCTGTCACATGCACAAACTGTGGGAACAAGGTCCAGACATAAAAGAAATCCAGCTACTATGTTGACAGTAGTCATGGATTTCAGGGTCACAAGAGAAGGAATAAATATTCTAAGCCAAACTACACGCTTAAAAAATACCCAAAACAATAGGTAAAAAATTAGCTTCCTAGTCCCTGAAGTTCAGAGAGACGGGGAACTGCGGTTCTTCTGCCTTAATCCCACCCTGCCTTGAAAGCAGATCGGTTAGAGAGCAAATCCTGCTGCTGCTGGATCTGAATACTTTTTGTGCAGCAGCAAGGCTTTCCTTTCCAAGAGTTTACCCCTTTGCACATTGTTCCCTCTGGCAACACATCACAGCGTGGTTTTGTGAGTGTGATAAAGAGGATTTGGCATTGGAAATACATACTGTGTGTAAGATAGATACCAAATGAAAGTAGCAAAGGAATGGATGAAAGCTACTAAGTGTTGCTCAGCCATTCTGTGTATCATCTGAGAAAGACCAGTCAGCCGCAAGCAGAACAGCAAACAAGAGGTCTGTCTCAGATTCTTGGGGTAGTAGAAATTAACTCAATGAACTAAAATGTGCTGTGTGATCCCATCTTATGGAGCAGAGTTCCTTTAAAGGCAAATATTCACCCTCCAAGTATTGAAGCAAATGTTTTCAAATGTGTCACTATAATAAAAGCTGTGGGCCAATTCCTCTTTCAGAACACATGTCAGGTTACAACAATGCAGGGACAAATGTGTAAACTGTTTATGATGGGTAGCATTAAAGCAGTGCAGGACAAACGAGCTCAAATACCTGATCTGAGGTAGGAGAAACAAGTTCACTTTGATGCAGCCTAAACACATGATCTTGAATAGATATGGCCAAGGCTCCAAAAAAAGCTTCAAAAATGGTTAGCCTACTTCACATGTCAGTTCTTCCACAGGCCATAAATAAGCTTCAAAGAGTTATAAAACCAGGCAGCAGACACCAAATGCATGCAATCTCAGAGTAGTCCTAGTAAAAGTACATCACCACCTTTCTGCTGCACAGAAAAATTAGGCAAATATTTTGTTCATACGCAAGTGTGTACACGCGTATGCGCATTCACTTCAGAACATTTCTATAGTTTATTAGGTACTGGCACTAAATAAAGTTTTGTAAACATTTTCATTTCATGATTGTTAGTGGTAAAGAAAATATTTGCGGTGCATGGTCACTAAGCAAACAGAGTGAAAATACTTTTACAGTGAATATAAACAGTTTTATGGAGTATCAGAGAGCAAGAGGAAGCTGCAAATATAGAGCACCAGCAGCTGTTCTGGGGCAAGGCGGCTGCTCTGGATCCAGCTAGTAGCAAACTGTATTTGGGCAAACAAGTGGGTGTGGGACTGTGTAATGGAATACAGCAACTTTTAAAATGGCTTAACTCATAAATGGATGGGAGGACTTATTTCTCTCTCTCTTTTTTTTTTAATAGAAATTGGGAAAGTGGCCCAAAAATGTTCCTGGATAATCACTTGAATAAAACACTGGATTTATTTCAGTGTTATTGACACCCTTTCTCAATCCCTTTTCCATGAATTTTCAGTTTACTGGTAGGAAACCTTGGAAAAAGAGAAACTAAAGCCTGTGCAAGAATATATGGCATTTCCAGACAATATATTTATTATAAGATCCAAATTTTAAGAGATGCATTTGTTCTGCCACAAATAAATAATAAAAACACTAGAAAACTATGCATTCAGGAAAATTTATTTATGGACACCAAAGATATGTTTGCAGAAAGCTCTCGGCAAATACTTGGGAAAATAAATATACTGGAGAGCAGCCATGATGGCTTGTGGGAAATTTATCAATTAAAAAAATTAGATTATATTGTAAAATTTCTTACTCAGCTCCAGTCTAACAAATACACTAGGCTGTTATGTTGCAGCCAGGGCTACTCTCCCAGCAAGCAGTTGTTCCTTCCCTTGAGGTTGCCAACAGTATATTTTTGTGGTAACTAATGACTACATTTTGTTTTCATCCTCAGAAATGTATTCGGGTGCAAGCAGTGTCACCAATCCCACTGTGTATGTTGTGACATGTTGGTATTCACCCCGGGTGCCGGACAGCGTCTGTGTGTGCCCCCGTTCAGAGGGAAGGACTACAGCTGCTCTAAGCCCCAGGCTCCGTGGCCTCTACTTACCACTGGGTTTCCATAAATGCTTCTGTTTTGCCTATCAGTAGATTTCTTTCCGTGACAACCAGAAGTAAATGGGTTATATGTTCTCCAGGCAGCTGCTGTAATTTATTGTGGAAGACAAACCCAGCAGTATCAAAGCTGCCCTAGAAGTAATGTAACCATACTAACTGGTAGGAAGATTGATTTTTAACTTCAGCTAGCTGAAGGGAGTGGGCACAACAGTGACTTTGTCTTGTTCCTGCAACACACCCGCACACAGATAAGTTCAGCTGGCTGTTTTGGCTGGGTGAAAGAGGAGGTGCAGCTCTCTCAGACCGGCGTGTCCTGAGTACAGCTGATCCAGAGTATCCCTCGGTAGGACTGGGAGAGAAAAATATGTCTTTGATCCATCCTTATTGCCAGATCTTTGTGAGCTGAAGCTTTTATCCAGCTGGAGATCTACCTTATTATTTGACAAGACAGGGAGAGGCTGATGGGTCTGATTCATGGCTGCAGCCACTTTTGCAGCAAAATCACCTTCATCTCTTTCATTTATTTGCACTGTTGCTTATTCTACTCATGGTTGTAATACACTGCACTTGTAATTGTAGTAGATTATCTTTATGCATGAGATGGCTCTTTGGGGATTCCTTGGACAAAGTTTTGAGAAGAACCCAAGATTCATAACTGTCATCAACAAGGAACAAAAATAGTCCCTATCATAATTTGTGCCTCTGAATCATGTGTAACAAATGGCCATCACACTCCACAGCTGAGATCCCTGGATATCAGCCAAATTTCTGCCAAACTTTGTACTGTTATCCTTGGCCTACTAGTCTAATGATATTAAGCTCAAACATTTTGGTACAGTTCCTACCGTATTCCAGTCTGGAGAGCGGTTAGCTATTCCCCCATTTCTCTCCAGGAAGAATAGATTGGCTATGGACATCATTAACAATACTGAAGAAACTGCAGCCTGGGCTTCCTTGACTAAAGTGTTAATTACTTCTTTTTTATCACCTTTTTCTCAATAACCAACAGTATTCTTGTTTGTACTTGAAAATTGATGTGGAGTAACACTAAACACAGACTTACAGAGAGCACTAATCCTGTACCAAACCCGCAAAGCACAAGCATCCTTGTGCCATACTTTTATAACTGTCTTTTACTCTTGTTTAAAAGAGTATAACTATCAATAATGCTCTGTTCAGTACGTGTGTGTATAATAATGTATATGAGGCCATTATTATGGTGTTCACTGTGGAAATAATGCAGTCATACAAAAGACACGTTGCTCAAAATAAAACCTAAGATAAATAAAGGAAGCTATAAAATGCTCTGTTGGGCCCGCTTCTGGACCTATTTAAACTCAATGGCAAAGTTCCCACTGACCTCAAGCAGGAACTAGCTTCTTTTTCTCTTTCTAGTTTTGTTTAGAAAGAAATATAATGACAGACTTGAAAGGTAGGATGAAATATTTGGGGAGAGGGAGAGAAAGAGGAACAAAGGAAAAGAAATCAGAAGGAGATGAGGGAAAAGAAAAAGCTGTATTTTTAACATTTTACATAGGATGTAACAAGAATTGCTTAGGGTGGTTTTTTTCAGATTTTCCATGTTCTGGATTTGCTGGAATACTTTAGTATTTTAATGCTCGCATTTCTCTTCCAGCTCTTTCCACCATCTTCTCTGTGGGCACTTCTGCTGGCCCTAAAAGGCATGTGGTGCTTCTCAAAACTAAAAATGTGTTTGCCATTAAATGTAATGTGTAAAATCTTACAATGCTTTCAGAAAAATAATGCTCACCTCCAAAATGAGGGCAAAATGGTACCTAATCATACATGTAATTCACAACATTTATTTCCCCGGTAATGAATGTTGTCAGGTTTTTTGTACGTTGAACAGTCATACCTGAGGTGCGTGGCATTAAAGGGCACATTCACTGCTGACATAAATGGTAACTACGGCCACTTCAGTGAAGTTATCTCCAATTAAGCCAGCCATTACACTAGCTTCAAGGTATGCAATACATTTTAAACGATAGAAACAAGTCTAGGAAATGCTGGGTACTTCTACGAACACTCTTTCATGCGTGTGTGTCCCCGGACCCGGACCCTTTCCCCAAATCTGCTGGTTTTGTGCTAAGTGCTGCCTGAGCAAAGCGCGGTGAGGGCCAGCGCTCTGCGTCCTGTTTACCCTCGCAATTAACGAAGCAGCATTCAGTGAGAGACACCAAAGAGCCTGCTGCACTTAAAGGGCTAAGGAGAGGTGATAACAGCCTTCGCTCCGTTAAGGCTGGCTGCCCAGCTTTACTGAAAATGTAGTGACAGATAAAACATAAATCAACATCCTTATCATTCCGGCTTCCTTGCCTGCCAAATGGGGGTTTAGTTTATCAGCGACCCGCGGGCCCGATGGCGGCCTTTACACTTACAGCTGGTCAGCGGGGTGGGACGGGGTGGAAGCTAAATGGCTGCTCTAAAACGCCTTGGTGTAAACAACCCGGGGAAGGACTTCCTTGAACTGCCGGTTACCTGAGTGCGATCCATCTCACTAAAGCGCCTGCCCCAAGAGGGGTAGTATCTCCAGGAAAGAAAACAAATAAAAGATACCCAACATGTCCCAGCACAGGCACAGGCTGGGGAATGCCATCCCCTTGAGGGGGTAAGCTGCCCTCAGCAAGGCGAGCTTCTTACAGCAGGGCTCAGGAGGTGGGCGAGCGCCTCGGAAAAAAAGAGACTTTGTCAGCACTGCCTGCTTCCTCTGTACTGTGACCAGGCTGTACAGCATTTGCACACACGCACACATTACATATATACATATATATATGCAGCATATATATATATGTGCAGCATTTGCTCCGACTCACTGCAAGCCCCATCACAGGCACACGTCTTTCAAAGGCACCAGTGTCACCCAAGGCTCAGGAGACGACTGTATCGAGGCCATATTCATCCCCTGTTGCAAGCCAGCGGACTACTTTCCCTGCATTACAAATAGATTGCTAGACACATAGGTATTTTAAAAGTATTTGTCCCGATTCATGGCATCATGGTTAGATTTTTGCATTAAACTCAGCTCGGAAAACAAAACCCAATTAAATTGGGCCTTGCTCATAGGGAGGGTGGGAGTTCGGATAGGAGAGTGCCCCATTTTTCACTAGTTACGGAACCGCACTGACATAATCAGTCTCGTGCAAACACTTAGTGAAGACAAAATTAGCATTTGGATCAGTGATTTATTTCTGCCCTGAGATCTACTGCAGTAAATAATTTCTAGGGAATTTAAAGTGAGGCAACTGTAACAGTGGTTTTATGTCACTATCAAAAGGAGTGTCAAATGCAGGCAGGTCTGACAGACACTAGCTCAAGACTTCTTTTTGTTTAACTAAACTTGAATTCATTTTAAAAGTGCTCATTTTTTCCTGTCATAGTGACCTTTGGTTATAGGAAAAGGCAAGTCAAGCTACAACGTTTCATTTAGACAGCAAACTACTCTGTATTTCTTTGGGTTTAGAAAGCCCCAGGTTCTGGCAACAACTGCATGGAAAAGACGTGCAGAACACAGGCAAATCATAGGCAGAAAGTGAAGACACCGTGTCACACCCATACTGTTGTGCAACAAAATGCAAAACGTACAGGCAACATGGTGTTATATACATCAGAGCCAAACCTTCTGGCAAAAGAACGTACATTTTATAATGAGGTTTTTCTTAATAAGTCTTCTTCACAAAGAAACATTTTTTAAAAGTGCTTCAAATACATGGGATATAAAGTAAGAAGCATCTATTCCCTGCCACGTGTTCAGACTTGCATGTTTTAGGAAGCCATTTGTAATAAATCGTACATGCGCAGAGCTCGTCTCTCTGTCTTTCCAGTAGACGAACATATACTACAGATGAAACTGCTAGAATCAATATGGCAAGGGTGAAAGCTTCCCATCACAACCTTTGCTTATAGCATTGCTAAACTTTTACCACTGAGCTAAAATTTTTCCTATGGCAGGTATCCCCTTCCAGCACTCCCTCTTTTTGTGTATTTGTTTCTTTAGCAGTGTACTTTAGCAAGGCTACCCAAGCAACAGCAATGTACTTGCATCCATAATTAACCAAAAGTCTCCACAAAACTCAAATTGTACATGCTCGGAGTGTACATACAAGAATTAGTTACTCACCGAGAAGTCTGTCAGAAGAGCATGTTTCAATTTAGAGCTACAAGGAGCTGAATAAAGTGGGGGTTTTGAGGGAACAGGTAGCAAGAGTGTTCTTCGGAAAGGACAGAGGTGAGAGCAAAGCCCTTCCACTCTCAGTGCACTCCAGGCAGAGAGGCGATGGAGGAAAAGGACTGTCCTGCAGAGCCAGGAGAAGTAGAAGGCATATTTGGAGATGCAGCAAGTTTATAGGAGCTGGAAAGATGAGAGCAGGCAGGAAATAGGGTGGGAAGGAAACCAAAGACAGAAACCAAAGGGGATGTCAAAGAAAAAGAGAAGGGCCAGAGCCAGGCTGTCTGAAAGGGTGAATGCAAGAAGCAAGCAGAGATAGAGGGAAAGAAAGAGTCATTACAGGGATGCTGAGGAGCAGAAAAGTTGTAAATGTTGGTGAATGTTCTACTTTAGTTCAAAGTTTCCAAACGGCCTGTGTTATAAGCTGTGAAATGTACTTACAAAAATGACTGCCTTTCCTCTAGCTGCTGAAAATAGACTAAAAAAGGCCAATCGCTTACTACTACAGCTACCAATCGCTATGTAGCTCAATGTTCATTTGTTCAAAGTGCAAACTAGGTTTTGAGAACAAAAAACTGCCTATGATATCTATTGGTGCCTTACACCATTCCACATGACAGAACTGACTTTGAGATGGGGGGTTTTTGGTTTATTTTAATAAACAAAGTACAAAAAGCAGAATTACATTTCAGAATGACCTCCCAATGTTATGAATCTCTAGCATTCAGGTTGTCCAGGTGACTTTAATACCTCTCACTTATGCACATGTTTCATGAGAAGGCGTCCTGATTGGTTTTTTCCTGTGCAGCTCATTCATACAAGTGCAAGGTCTAAGGTAGGACCCCATTGTGTTCCAGGTGCTATGGGTCATGCAGGTTGGCAGAGGCTGTGATGCTGCACTGTGGCCAGAGGACGTAGTCCCTAACGGAGCCCCTCCAGAGCACAGGATCTGCTGCAGACCACAGGCCAGCCAAGCACTGCTGAAGATGGCCCACTAGGTTGGAATGCAGACCACAGTTTGGAAACCAACAGATGATGAAATAAACACAATAATCTTTTAATCTGGACTGCCAAACATGCAAAGGAGAGCTTTCTTGGAGGACTGTCAGGGCTGAGTATGAGATAGACTCGTCTATAGGATTGCCGCAGAAGCTGAGTGGAAACACAGTGAACTGTGTGATGGAGAAATACGCTTTTCCAGAAATCAGCACAAACATAGATAACTCAAAGAGAATGGTATTTTTTCATCTACAAAGCCTGTAAAGGTCATTCTGATGCTAACATCAGAACTCTCACATTTTGCACCATCAAAACCTTCGTTAAGAACTGAAATGTACATCTATGCATGGTAACCAGCACCATAAACTGTGGTTCCACTTCACTTCACAGTGAAAATATCTCCCTGGATGTGTCACAGCTATGACCAGTACTAAGTTAATATTTATCATGCAGCTAAGTGTGAGAAATGAATGTCAAATAATTCAATATCATGAGTTTGGGCTTTCCTATGTGAACAAGTAATTTATAATTACTTGGCCCATTGTAACTTTTTTCACATAAAAGGTAATGAAAGAAAAGGTTATTTTAGAAAATGGACACATTTCCTGACAAAGTCAGAGTTACACAATTTTGAAAGATAATATTTAACCTTTGGAAAGGCCAAAATTCTTTGGACTGACGCAGAAGTTATAAAGATAGATCTTGCCAAATGTAGAGTAATTTTTGAAGAATTACTCTTTTTCACAATACTAATACAAAAATTCTTGGACATGAAGCTGAGAACTCTGGAACAGGAAATAGAAATGATAGATGCTTTAAAGAACGAGTCTATTTAGAAGCAGTTTGTCTGAATTCTGTAACACATACTGACAATAATACATTTTCATGCTTGATGGTATTTTACTAGCTCATTTCTTCATGCACAGAAAGTAGTATATTTAGCCCATGGCATTTCAAAATATATGTTTTAAAAGTGGGTAGCATTTGCTTACTTCTACATTTTATGAAAGGAAGGAGAAGAAAAAGGACACTATGTGAGAGAGAATGCAAACATATATGCATAACACCACATATATAAACCTATTCATACACTTATACTGAAGTTAATAAACACTATTTTGAAGAAGTGGAATTAACAATGGAGATTTACCTTTTCTGCAACCTTCCATGTTTAGTATAAGGAACTCTAAATTTTTACTTCTGCAGGTGGTAAATGGGCTTCCTCTGAAACAGAGCAGCCTACATAGAGTTTCTGTTTATACAAAGAATATTGGTCACAAATAATCCTCTTATTCAACTCAGTAATTTGTTGTTGTTGTTGTTATTGAATGCTAAAGCATTACACAGGCATAACATGAAATCAAATTCTGTATTATATACTCCATAAACCTGAGACTTTCTAGGGTGCTTGTGTTATGGTCATTAGCTCTAGGACCAACAGCAGCTGTATCAAAAACTTCTGAAGCATGCTTTTGAACTTTGCCAAAATTTGCAAATATTAGGAAGAGATTTATTCCTACATTACTTGTCAAATTAGTAAAGTACGTGACTGAAGATGATGTTTTATTCTCTCCTTGTTTGTACATAGTTATTTTTATTTCATTCCACCTCTGAAAAGCTGCATTTCCAAACTGTTTCTATTTCAGGACATGTTGAGGAAAATTCTACCCAAATGAAGAATATCGTCACAGCAGAGAAAAAAGAAGAGAGAAGCAGGGAGGAAGGAAACAGCAAATACTGAGAACACAACATCTGTAAAATGCACCAACAGTTCCAAGCTTCCAATGGGCTGTCACTGCGCACGCAAAGAGGAAATTTCATTTAAAAGTTACAAAAATGACCTTGCTTTGAACCAAGTGAATGTGATTACTTCTGAACTGAACGGAAAGTTAAGAAGTTTGGATTAAATGTTTTACCAGTGCCAATGTCCCAGAACTTTCTCTGGCGCTATATTCTCCGTTCCTATGTTTGTCAGCTGAATTTAATGTTCTCTTCTTTTTGTCTTCTGGTCTCTTTGACCTTAATGTGACATTTTAGTTGGGTGATTAATTACTATTAAATGGCACTGCATTTATTAAATGGAGTCCTTGTCTGCGTAAGAGCACAGTTACAATGCAACGATTCAGTTTGATAAGCTTAAATATACACAGTTAGATGTGGTAATATCTAATTTGTCAAGGATCTTGTGGCTAGTTCTTCTGCCACACAGCTAGAGAGGAGATGTGATTGCACAAAAAGCTTAATATTCAGAGCTTAAATGTTCTCAGTAAATTGATCTTCTCTATCGTGTAATCTTATTTCAGAGTGTGCAGGAGACAGTAAAGTTCCACACAAGCTTAAGTTGCCTTAATACTAGGCCTGAGGGTTCCTGACCATAAAAATAAAAGCTATGTGACAAGATTTGTATGTCTCTCTTTGGCAGACAACAGCTGACTTGCCTTGCCAGAAGCTTTCTTTCTGTGTTAATTGAATAAAAAGAAGAATAAACGTCAGTAAAATGATGAAAGGTTCATTGAGAAAGAAAAGATCCGTCTACAGTTTGAACACCTAAGTGAAAAAGAGATCATGAATATTTAGTTTAGTAAGTGAAACACCAGGAGCTAACACTGTAATCAACCGGATTACTATTCTGTCACTTATATTCTCCAAACACTGCTTTGTTGGTTGCTTATCTAACTAAGCTGATCGGGAACATTTTCTTTTTCTTTTTTTTCAGACTGCTGAATCATCAAAACAAAACTTCTTGCAAGCATAAGGTTGGTTTTGATTTAACATCTGCTGGGAAAAAAATTCAGGCCCAAGGTGGATGGCCTGGATAAAATCAAAATGGGATGGAGACTTTCACAAAAAGGTCAGTGGCTTGGGTTACTCATGGGAAAGACAGACAGCAGTCGGGTCTAGCTCCTGCCTGGTTCTTATGTCAGTTCTTTTCCCCTTTGGTTAAACAGTACCTGGGCGAGCAAGAGGAAGAACAGAAGCTGTTCTCAGGTTGCACCCTCAGTCCTTGTGTCTTCCACTTCTCAAACGTGTATTCGAGCTCCTACATCTGCAGAGTCAGTGCCTGTCTTTACAACTCTCTCCCATGCCACATAAAACAAGAAATTAAAATAAAAAGATGAGATAGATCAGGTTTAATATGAGAAATAAGAGGTCTGCAGCTTTATCTCAAACCTGCAGGTAGTTTTTAACAGTGCAAACTGTAGTAGTGCTGTAGAGAGAGGAGGCATTCATCTCATCTGAATTTAGGTGTTTACAGGGCTCTCCTTGTAGAGATATTGTGGAGAAATGGGTAATGTTTGGGTATGCATCTTCAGACCTACTTTAGATCTGAGATGAATACCTCTATATCAACCACGGTGGGAATTCAGGTGCAAACCTCCACCAGAGAGACATTTACATGTGGTCAGGGAAGAGCTCCCACCATTCTGCTGGAAAACAGAAGCATCAGCAATATAATACATGTGCAAACTGTTCGCATGATGAAGATTTAAGCTGAACTCCATGCACAAGGAAATACTGGAACTTGTATGCTCTGCAGGTTTGCAGACACTGTACCATCTGGAGACACTGAAATAACCCTGCCTTGAGGGCAAACATCAGTAGTAAAGTCAATCTAAATGAACCAAGAAAGGCCATAATCCTGACTACCTCTAAAAGGATTATAGTAGTGTCTTGACTGCTGATGACAGTCTAATGATAAGATTGCTTAAGAAAAACATTCTTACAATTCTCATTAAGGATTAAGTCACCACACTCCCAGTTGCTCCTGCATAGATTTGTTCAACTCCATCTTCCATTATGAGCAACAGGAAAAGAGGCACATTTGTATTGCCCAGAATCCTATGGGCTCAGGATTACAGGCAGGGAGATGCATCAGATGTGTGCTTTAACAGACTCAAAATGTTCATCTTTTCAAAATGATTGATGCAGGAAATATGTCAGGCACTTCTTCCTGAAAATTTTCTAGAAATTAGATTCAACTACAAAAACTGCATTTTAGTCTGGGCATAGGATCTTCTGAAAAAGCACTCATTCCCTACCTTCCTTGCAGAATAGAAATATTTTGTGTGTGTGTAATTTGCTGGTTTTAGGATTCAAAACAAAGGCACAGTTAGCAGTTTGTCCCCGTGATCTTCAGAACAAATCTCTAGAAAACATTGGGCAACTTTGTAAATACAATTACTATCTCAGTCTAAAAAATAGTGGAAATATTTTCAAGTGTCAGAATGCTTTATTTCTAAAGCTTTTACTTTATATGATTATTAAAAACTGGTCAACATCAACACATTACATTTCATGTTTATCTAAATGAAATGTTTTGATTGATTGATCCAAAGGAAAATTTTTCTTCAAGAAATTATTGGAAATATTCTTAAAGATTTTATAAGTCAAAAAATGCATTTTGAAACCAGTCCTAAACTATCACTTTGGCAGTTGATAAAATATTATACTGTCTACACTAGAGCATTTGTGAAATTGCAAAATGTGGACGTAGGCAGAGAATTTACCTTTTGGGAAAGATGTGGTAGGCTAATGGTTTCAATCATTCGAAATATAAGAACAAGTTTCTGCTGTTCAAATCACAAGACAGATTACTTTGTAGAAATTAAACTAAAAGCACAATCTAACATACATTTTTTTCTATATACAGAGAATAAAACACCACAGATTCATAACAGGAATTGCTGATCAGTAATTTGCAAGTCACAGTTTAATGATCTTCTCTGTGTAGGTAAGTGATCAGGGAAATAACTGAGAGTCTGTAAAATGGAGGAGTATAATTTTACATGACAACTCACTAGTAATGGTTTCAAATTACAAGCAAACCTGGACAAGGAATAAAAATAAAAGTCTTCTCCCCTTTCCCCCAAACACATGCACAATTTTCTCTAGAAGAGAATGCAAGAGAAATAAATGCATTGCTTGCTCTTTCTCACAGGTATATCAAATGCTGATTAATTCTAAATCTTCTGAATTGTAATGTGACAATCAGAGCAAAACTTGGCCTTACAATGCTTTCCTGTAACTCAAAGGGCTGTACAAAAGTGACTGTGTTGAAAGAATTATAGCCAAGGACATAACTGTAATGAAGTATTATCACAGACATGTAATATTATCAAAATATCAAACTCTACACATGTCAACAGTCACCCAACGAGATTAGAGGCAGATCTGGTTTTCAGTTTAGGTAAAATTAGGCAGTTGTTTATGTTGGCAGATCACGGGGGGAGGGAGGAAATTAAATGCCCCAGTAACAGGGTGCCATGGCCCCACTGCCTGTTTTGTGGACCCTGAGAGAAAGACGGGCAGGGAGAGCAGCTCTGCACCCCGCGATCAGATCAGCTCGGAGAAGGAACAGAAAGTTAGTGCTCCTCTGCCCACCAGTTCCTAGTAAATCTGCTCCCTCTTAATAAATCCCCGCTTTATTTCTCTAGTTCTTCACATTTACCTCTAGGAATGGGGGGGCAGGGGGGAAGAACAAAACAACCCCCATGCCTACCACCACCTCCAGATCGCTGGTGGCTTCCTGGAGCCCACAGCCAATTCTTTTCAATCCCCTTCCCTAACCAATGCCACCAACCCAGGCAAAGTTTGCAGCAGGTCCCCAAGCCCGGCGACCCACTCCCAGGTCTGTCTTCTCCCAGAAGCTGTCATAGTGCCACCAGGCTTTGCCCAACAATTATTTCTTCTTCCTTTGCCCCAGCGGCTTCCCCTTGCAAGACTGTCTACAAGGCTGGGTGCCGATTCACCAAGCAGACAGGCACGTATTAAATTGAAACATACCAACTATTAAGCATGACTAAAGGTGAACATGTCGAGGAAAGGCAGTGTCTGCTGTCAGATTTCAATCCTTTTGAACTGCAGCCTTATACAACCATCCTCTGTGCCTGTTATTTATGAGGTGAACTGAGGATATGACAGCCTTGTCTGCTGATGTGACAGAAAAAGCACATCATTTGCTTTGAACCTTGCAGAAACGTGGAAAACTTTCTTGCGCTCCTTTCGGCGTAACCCCGCTCCAAGAACCATATTGACTTGTAATAGCTTCTGTTTATGCAGTGCAACAAGCTGAGGTCAGTGGGAAAGTGTCAGCTGCAGCGTATGACTTCGCTTTCACTGCATCATGGAACTTGGCACAGCCTCGCAATGACAGATAACAAACTGCATTCTATAGCTTTCAAAACCCTCAAAGGATATGTGGCTGGGAAAGGCTTGCAAATGCCTTCTCTTGATTAATAGTCACAAAACTGAAGTGATCATAATTTAGTCCTAGCAAAGTGATGTACTTTTTTGCAGCAGCAATAAAGAAAGACACGAAAGCCCACAAACCTACACAATATACAGAAATCATCTTTAAAGAAAATCACAGTCATCATGCCAGACACTAAATGAATTATTTCTCTCATTTCTTGTCTCACCACAGCTTCCTCCCACTTGGACACACATGTTAGGCATTCAGTTAACCTCAAGCATAGCTCTCCTGGCCCTATCGCAGTATCTGCACTCCCCATCAGGAGGGTATGCTAGACTACATTTTTGCAATGTAAAAAGAGTGACATCATTTTTTTCTTAAAGTAGCTTGTCTGTAAGAGCCCTCCAATTATACCCAGCTCGGCTCAGCCCCAGAATATCCGATGCACTTTCCCGTCCTGTGCTCAGCACACTGTTCAGTGCCGCTCCTACTCACAGCTCTGAGCTATATACCCCATTCTGAACCTCTCATTCTCTATCTACAGCAGCTGCATTTGCTTCCCCATCCATAACTTTCGCCGACCTCCTGCTCTTGCACTGCACTTCCTGGGAAGTGTTTTGTTCATGGACCCAGTGGAGGAATATGTTATGACAATGGAGTTTTAAGGAAAGCTTTTTGTTTTGTTGTGTCATGCACTTTATCCATCCCATTTTGTCATCTGGTGGTTTTCCTTTCTTGTTCTAGCACATATTTCAGGGCTAAAGCTATTTCACAGAAAGCCTTGGAAGTCAATCCTTTTTCAGATAACAACTTTTTTCAGCTGATCCACCTTCCTGTCTACTTACAAATCCATCAGAGAGCGCTTTATTTGGCTACAGTCCTGCATCATATACTGGAATATTTATAGAATGAGTTAAAATACCATGATATTCACCAGTCTGAGGTGAATCACAAAATTATCTTATTTAATTACCTTCTTTGTAATCAGGAAATTCGGCTTAGGGTACTAACACAGAACTTCACTGACTGTGGTGAAATGCAAAGGAAAAAAAACCTGCAAGATATAGATGGGACTTTCATTTGAGGAAGAGTTAACTTTTTTTTTCCCCCTTCAGGAAAGATTTAATTTTTAATTGTTTAATGGCTTTTTAGATCTAGTAAGCAGCTGTTCCTGATGCTTTATACATTCAGAAGAATATGTTATGAAACTAAATAAAGGATAAATTACCCTTACAGAGCCTTCGATCACTTTCTGAAATCTCATGTTATAAAGTGCCACCACTCTGATTCCACTGAAAGAATCTCACCTGCACCGCACAGCCTTCCCTATTTATTGTCTGTTTGGTCTCTTCACTGGACTGCTTTGAATATTGGGTTAACAAGCCTTAGTGAAATTCCTATTCAGTCCTGTATCCTGATAATATATACAAGTAACATGTGGCATAAGCTCTAGAAAAAGTTTTTAATTAAAACCAAGTGTTAGAATTATACTGTCTTTGGGTTCCCTCATGTTTCCTGACTTTTTTGTGTCCAGTTCACAACAGAAGTTGTTGAGAGCACAAACTTTTCTTTCAATACTATCTTGTAAATACCATGATACATGAACAATTTGTTTTGTTGCTTACTGTAAAAGCACTACTATGGGTGTGCACTTTTAGAATATTAACTGTAGGAAAGGGAAATGTTTATAGTGTAAAAGATATCTCTGATTGTGGAATTACTGTTGAAGTACAGTAAAACCAATACTATGGGTATTGCCTTTTTTCTTCTTTTGCTGAATCAGGTCTTTTGCAACATGGTCTTTATTTTATCAGAAAGCACAAGATGCTCTTCTTAAGACAGGAACACACAGCAAAACCCTGAAAGTAGGTTGCATAATCTAATGTGCCATATTTGCCTTCTGATAACCCTCACCAACAACATCTAAAAGTAGTCATTTGACTTTTAATGACAGCCACTGTTCATGTTATCTCTACAAATTTCCTTCTTGAAAGAGCTGGTCCTCTTACTGTTTAGATACCACTGCTTCTGCGTTTGCAAGAACAGAGGGGGTGTAGTTGGCCTTGATTCAGTTCTTACATAGTGTCTGCAAAGTTTTAAACACATCAAAGTGTCAGCTAGATAGAATGAACCAGAATCCAGAGTAATTGAAAATTTGACTTCCATTTGCCCAAGAACTCTATTTATTTATTTTACTTCACTAAAATTCCCTCAGCATTATAAAATTAATTGCAGTCCTGTTATCTTTCCCTCATTGCACCCCATCAATGCCAGCAGTCTCTGAAATGTTTCTTACAAAAATCTCAACCCTAAATACCTGTTTTTTACAATGGAACAGTGGGACCGTCTTATATGGAACTACCTGCTGTTCCATATTCTAATGGACACATGCTTATTTTTTCCTCAACATTTGATAGTAGGAGGAAAGCCGGGAGGAATAAGTCTCACAGAAGCCTTTGAACTAACTAAAAACCAAATCACATTTACTTTGAAGTAATTTAAGAAAACCTTCCATTGTCCTTTTTTGATCCTACCATATGTTTTCAGGCCTATGACATCGCCCGAAGAGTTTTCATTCATTAAAAATCTCATCAAACTTGCTGAGATGAGATTTACCTCTGCCCAGATTTAGAGATCATGAGGCTGATCTATGAGACTCTATGTCCATTCTTTTCTACCAGAAAAGGATTTAAAGCCCAAAGAGGCACTTTAGCAGCAACTCGGCATTTACATCGTACTGCTCAGATGCTGCTCAGGGCTGCTCTTGTCTTATTCACCCACCGCTTCCTATGCTGTATCAGCACCTCTTTTAAGAACACATGCGCCCAACAGGATGTTTCTGTAAAATCTTTTGAAAGTCAGTGCTACACGCTCTTCATTTCTATGAAGAGGAGAGAAAAAGCCTGCATCTTTATTCGATTATTCTTATTTTAGGGAGTGTATAGAAACAGACTCTCATAACTAGGGGACTGGCTAAAGGCTGGCCCCTGTGAAGGCTGAAATTGTCTTTCTTAATCTCACAGATAAAGGGCTAGTAACATTTTTAACACTCCACTTAATAATTATCATATTCAGGAGAAGCTACATTTATATTTATTTTGAAAATAGTTGTTTATATCTCAATACCAAGTTTATGTTTTGCCTGGCTTCAGCATCCCTCAAACTCATAAAAACATACAACCTTCCCATCTTCTTCGACCCTTTCAGCTAGAGAAGTCTTAGAAACACAATGTTAGTGGTTCAAATTTTAGATTTTTGTGCAGAAATTCACACACAAGAGTAGAAGATTTAAGATACTGTCCCCAAAGCCCACTGACTAATTAATAAGCCCTACCCCCCCACCAAAAAATCAAGAATAAGAAAAAACAAGGTAAAGTCATGACATTTGCATCTGCACCAAAAGTCTTCGCTTATTCCAGAATGTTGAGAACTATGCTTTTTACACTGGCTTGAGGATATTTACAAACCAGCCTCAATCCTGTCCCATTAAAGTCATAGAGTCTCTGACAAGCCCATTAATGTGTCATCAGGGCATAAGCAGATATGTCCAAAAGTATACATTCACTCTAAAAAAATTATCTTCTTCTCCACCATGCTCTTCAAGGCCAAGAATGTATCCATAATAAGAATTTTGTATAAATGGAAGCCCAAATTTTAATTTTTCTAATGGAAAATTATGACAAAATACAGGATCGTTTAACTCCTCTAGTCTGGATCCTTTCTTTGGTCTTTCAAAGGCTCTTCAGAAAAAACAAAAACCTTCCTACTCATACAGTAGACAATGTCCCTCTTTAGGTCTGCTTCTAATAACATGAATAATATTAATCTCTCCTACAAGCTGTGCTAAGAATCTCTTTTGGGAAGCAGTGACATCTTTGCATTATTAATAGCTGATTCAATCTGGCTTGCTGTAGTAACAGCTTTTGCCAGTGTGAGATTAGGTTCGACTAACAGCCTTACGAATTTCAGCATGTCTTTATCTAGCAAGGTATTATAACACAGTGTCCTTCTGTGCCCAAGAAATGTAGCCAAACAGAAACCATGCCTGCCTGGTATCATCAATCATGAGCAGGCAATTCTCAACTACACTTATCCACATTTTTTTAAGGAATTATTTTTGAGTCTCAAAAGGAAAGACTGAAATAAGGGGGCAAACACCTTCATTATTCTTCCTTATTTTATTCTTTGCTATTTCTTCAAATATCTTCAAGCATCTCTTTCCTGGCCTCTTGCCAGAGATTCTCTATTTCTCACTGACTTTTTTGCAGTGTATTTTTCAATCTTTCTCTAACTTTGTTTCATTTTTCCTTTGAGAGTACCTCTTTGCTATCCATACTTTCACCTATTTTTAATTTCCCAATCATGCTATAAGAATGCCTATAATGCTATTGAATAGATGTTAGGACTTTTTTAATAGGTTTCTAACACCGCAAGGGGCAGGACTGGAAGATTGACATTTTGACCTCTCGTTTACTGCCAGATGAGCTATTGGGTGTTCTGGATACATTGGTTCTCCTTTTCCTGTCAGTGCAGACCATTCTTTTGCAGGTATTATCTCATCAGTCTTTCAGACAAGTGTGCACACTAAGCTGGTCTGCTTCATGAGTGATCATTTGTTTTCTGCTTTTGTTCATCTTCTTCATTAAATGAGTTTAGGTGATACAAAAGGGACAAAACTAAGAGTTTGAAGGTGGGGGGGATTGATGCAAAAGAGAGAAAAGAAAAAAAATCTTCTGTGCACTCAGGTCCCTTAAGTTGCTGATCTGCAAGTCTCTTTCAGGAGGGCAATGGTTTTTCCGTTATCCAGTTTCAATCTTCATTTTCACTGCTGTATTCTTTCATGCAAGGCTCAGTTTAAAAGTGGGCTCATTGAATCAGGTAATACTGACTAAAGTGTACAAAAAGCTATTCAATGTTTTCATTAGAATTGTGAAAGAAAATTGATATTTTCAAAATTCTGAAACGTACTGTTGAGAAGTTTAATTTTTTTTTTTTTCAGCTGGTAGCAACTGAGAGGGGGCTTTTATTTTACAGTGAAAATCTTCCTTCTTCCACAAAGACTGGATTAAATTGTAGATGCAAAGCAAAATGGAAATTCTGGTAGAAAAATTTGATTGAAAAACATTTTGGCAGAGAGTGTTTTTTACCGCCTGGAATACTGACTTGAACATACAAAACATTTCCGACATTATCCACAATAAGGAGAATTTCTGAGAAGGCTTAGGACACAATTTGGAAGAAACTGAGAAATAAAAGCAGCAGACAAATAGAAACTGGATAGAACAGGAGTTGTTGGAACTGTCTTTTTCTACTCTAAGCCTTATTGCTTTTATTACTGACACTTAATCTTGGATGTGCAAAAATTTTGTAATTTTATTTTCTTGCCTTTAAGCTGAATTTTATCTGTTTTAGAAAAATTAATAAGGGTTCCTGACCTTAAAGCAAGCAAATAATTTCCTGAGATGCTAAAGAGAAGGAAATATGCCTAAAACAGGATGATAGTGTAGGATGGGTCCTAAATCAAGACTATGGTCACAAAACCAGTCAGTTCCTCAGAGTATAAGCAGGATACAGATTATGGTTGGCAAGACAAACAAGGAGCACCTGATGAGCAGCCAAGTCAAAATCAGCCAAGCTAAATTCAGACCAATGACATAAAGGTGAAAAGGTTTGCATCACTCCAGCAAATCTCAACTCTACAGTTTCATTTGCATACTTTTTAGTTCTAACTATTTGTAGCTGATATTTCAATCTCATCTTTGAAGATTAACAGATTTCTGGTTTAAAAAAAGCAGAAACTAAGAGGAAAGATGCCAAGACATCGTGTCTTTTTCTTTATTTTCACAGTAGCTTGACAACTAAGATGAATCCGAAGAACTTTTTTGGTTTTGCTCAGAAGTATTGATAAACAGTTAAAGTCACGTGTATCTCACAGGAAAATGCATGGAAACATAGAAAGGATGTTTAAAAGATCAGGGGAGATTATATTATAAAATAATATTTATACTTTTCACATAACCCAACATAGTCAGAAAATTATTATGACCATGTTTCAGTTTTCATAGTAAGCCCTTTTTTGGGAGAAATGAATTATTGCCGGCCTAAGAGCTATGTGGTTGCTGAAAGACTACAAACCCATGATGGTCCCTCCCTCCAGATGAGTGCTATCAAAAACATGGTAAGACCTTAATATTGAGCTGTAAAACTCAAGGGAGAATATATTCACATGAAGTGATTATCTCTTATGTTTCTGGACATTCTAAAGATACATTACATTCTCCTAATAATACTTGCCTTCTTTTTGATATGATGTTTTGGAAGAACAGCTTGCACTTATAATCAGTACAATTTATCACCTATCCCCAAAGTACCCTGCCGTTGAAATGCCTGACATATATATTAGGTGTTGCGGATTTAGCAAAAATTGAATTATAAATTGCCTTGCCAGCTTTTGCCTCTGGAAATAATGAAAAAGTGAGCTAAAGAAATGTTCTCCTGAAGGATTTATTTTTAGTGGCTATAGAGAAAAAAACAACAAACATGGATTGACCAGATTTTATCATTTTAAGCACTGAATAGCTTGGTCTCAAGAAAAGTTTTCATTCTTTTGATTTTTTTTTTTTTTTTTTTAAGAAAAAAAGACTGCACTGAGAGTGCTTGAATGCCCCTGAAAATAACTCAATTGAGAAAGGAGGAAAAAAAAAAAAAAAGAAAACACTAACAAAACATTAATTTGTACTCAGTAAGCCCTTATGAGAATTTCAAGGTCTCGTGCCCAAATGAAGTCAAGTTAAATGTCATCCAAAATACTTTCTTTTCTCTTCTCTGATAAGTGCTGTCTCCCAATGAATGAAATTATTTGCAATGGCCTTTTAGAGTTTAACATGATCCAACTCCTGAAAATAATAAGGCTTTTAATAAGTTATCTAAATTGTCAGAGCTATGCAGAATCCATTTCTAACAGGTATTTCAACTTCAAATGTGCACAGCTAACCTAAATGTTGATTATAAAGGTATACAGAAATACAGTAAGCTTTGGCAATAGTGATTTTAAACCAACATCTAACATTTCTTTATGAACTCTGTACTTGTCTCTTAACAAGTTCCTGCATAGAGAAAAAAGCAACTTGTGTTCATCCACAGTTACTTAAAGCAAAAAATTCTGTGTGAGAGCACACACAAATATATAGCCTGCACTCTGTATTTGAGTGATTCTGAGAATAAGCTTTCCATTTATAAGCTAAGTTGAAATTTTAGCTCAGTTTGTGTCATTTTTAAGAACATGTGTTTTTACCATCTTCTTAGATGTTTTTACTTTAATTAACTGTTGGACCATGAGTGCAAATTCTCTTTTTCTTCATCTTTGTAAGTTTAAATAACACCTAGCATTTTGGGTGCACATGTTTTTAATTTAAGTGATACAAGAATACAAAATCTTATTGGAGTTTGTTTTGTGTGTGTGCAAGAATTTAAAAGTAGGCACTTATCAGTCAAATATTCCCTCCCTCTTATATTAAATATCCTATTACTAAATGTGCTGACCATAAACTTCTGATGTCTCTTTGGTATTACTGGGCAAAAACTGTATGAATTTTCTTTTTATAATTAATGTATTCTACAATATGACTGCCAGATTACAGTCATATGAAATTCACTCAGCAGTCTGACTGCACAGGTTAATAAAATGTAACTGTCTACACCATGCAGAGAGGAGTGCAGACAAATGGAGTCAGATGAATTTGTCCCTGAATCTGGTTGAGAAATATGAATAATACTAACATTTGCTCAGTTCAGCTTAAAAAGTGACTGCCATTCTTTAGGAAGTGATGCAAAGAAACTACCAATAAAAAAGCAAGGAAAGCTGTAACTTCTGAGAAGGTGAATCCTTAACAACTACAATGATTAGGATCCTTAACCATCAAGTAAGAAGGCAAGAATGTCCAACGTCTTGAGTGCGTAAGTGAATAAGTTTGATAAAGTGGAAAACAGACACACAAATGGAAAGACCAAAAGAAATGATTTATCATGAAAGTAAGATCTCCATGGAAGGCAGGGGATGAGTTTACAGGAGACCCAAAAAAATGCAAACGGAAGAGGAGTGCACAAGTCTTCATCCTTTTCAAAATTGTAAGTAGTACCAGGATTCGGAAAAAAAAAGATCAGTTGAAGGAAAGAACACATAAAAGGAGGAAGAATGACTTATGCTAGTAGCTGTATTTACATTTTGTTACATTCTTGTTAGAGGGTAAGCTTTTAATGCATTGCCATTTATTTTTCTGGTTTGCGTGGCTATGTACTTGATTCATTGGTCACTGTGGGTGACTGAGCTTGAGGAAAGAATTAAAAAATATATGCAAGAGGTCGTAATTTACTTGCATTATATAAAATTATAAAGGCTTACAAGTCGGGAAACATGCTGAAGAAATGTGTTGTCATCATATAGCCACAAAATATCCTGCAGATTAATCCTATGGTGGCCCTGCATGACACCTGTAGTATATGTGGGCATTAGGTCAAAATATTAGCTGGAGCTAATGATGGGCCCATTATAAACCTCCTTAGTGCTCATTACTTAGGGGACCTTTTGAAGGTGCTCTGTATCATTCTCTGGCTGACAGGCTATTCAGTGAAGGTTAGCAACTCCCTCTGAAGTCCTGTTTCTCTGTTGCAGCTAACAACCTAGTTGGGGTCATGGAAGGCACACATGGATCCTTCACCTAAACGACAGAAACAGTATAGGAAATAATTAACATCTGCATGTGGTACAAAGATTTCGAAGGAAAGTAAATTTACTGTTTTTCAAGGTTAATTTTTTTCTGCATTGAGCATAATCACCACAACAATGAATCAACGTTGTTAGCATTGCACTCAGATCAGTGGAGACGTGAGTGTGCATGATATGTTCAGAAGCCCAGTGGATGAATTCTACACAGATGTTCATGGCAAAGCCAAGGGGTTAAAATAATATTCCTGTAATCCTAGCTTATACTATTGATGAACAATAGACTTCTTCACTGATAGCCCTGACACTTCAGAGCATCTTTACCTTCGAATGCTCTTTCACCCTCTCCTTTTAAGCTCCCATTGCAACATTACTGCAATTAATTTTTATTCTGCTTTTTCAGCTTTAATCACTGTACATTTGATCCACAATAAGCCTGGTGGCTGAAAGCTACCATTTACTACAAGCATGGAGTATCCCTGTTCAGTTTAAAGATTGCATGGATAACCTGGAAGAACAATTGTGCATTTCCCACTTACTGTCTATTTCTTGCATATCTTATTGCATGAAAAATAATAGATAGCTCTTGAAATCTGCTCACTTATGTTCCTGCTGCTGCAGTGACCCTAACATCAAAAAAACCCAACATATTCAGGGCTATGCGCCTGCTAGCTCAGTCTTTTCTTACTCGCCCTTTTTGAATCTGACCTTGCTTTTCCTTAGTTTATATACCAGTTCCTATCAGATCTCAAAACTAATTTTAAAGCTGCCATATTTACTTTCCCCTACGTCTTGTTTCACACTGTGATTTCACCCAACTTTCTGAGTGATTATTTGGTGCAGTCCCATGCATATTTATTCCAGTGACATCTTTAAATCCTTTGCAAAATACAGAGATAAAATTATATTTACTTGCATTAGGTCCTCTCCCTTTATAAGTAAAACACATTTTGGTGAAATTTATGCTTGTATTGCTTGTATTTTTTTCTCCAAGAAAAATAATCTATTAGCACATGCATCTTTTTCTCTAGCTAACATCTACAAGCTGAGAGCAAGAGATATAAGCATGCTGAATAGGACACAATGTAGCTGTGAACAAGCAAGCATGAACAATAGTGCTATGGAAATACTGTACCTCGAAACCTGAAGGCTGGCCAGGAGAAAATACATCCCAAACTATGGAGCTGAAGCTAACCATACGGGACTGCTGCATGCTTAGTATTTCCTGACATGTAGATTTACAGATTTCTCAAATATGTGCATTGAAATCTCCAAAACAGTAATCTTTGTACATGTGCTTGAGCACAATGTGTGAGTTTTGAAAATACCAGTTTTATCAAAGCAGTACTTAAAAAAAAAAAAAAAAAAAAAACAAAACCTAAAGACATTTGAAATTTTGAAGCTGTTATCTCCCCAGTTTTAGTGCGGTGTAACACCTGGCATCAAGGAAGACTCTAATTTGATTCATGAAATATTCAGGTAACTCAAACTGAAAAAAAGTCAACAAAATTTAGCAAAGTTTAAAACATTGGAGTGTAGGTACATTTACGGTTCAAGGAAAATTAAGAAATAAAAGCAAAAATAAAGAAGGAAAGAAAAGTCCTCCACCATGTCAACAGAAAAGATGAAAGCTGTTCCTTCATAAAGCAATTCACCATTAAAAGCTCTGAGTTGTGTTCTGGAGAAAAATTATTCCTTGAATACTGATCAGTAGCAAAGAAAAGCATAAAGAAGTGTTTGTTTTCTGAAAGGCAAGAGGAAATTCCCCAAAAATAACACTGCTCCAATTTGAGGCTTGTGAGTACCATTTACAGCACTGAAGCTGAGGTCTCGAAGCAGCTCTTGCCTCCTTGGCATCTGACCAGACCCTAGGGGTTGGAAGGTAGCTGTGGGGTAGCATTACTGATAGGGCAATGAGACACAAGTTTGCATTACATGTCTGAGGCTACAAAAATATCTATGGACAGCTAAGAATCAAACTCAAGTCACCTCATTTCGAGTGTAGTTAGATTAAATAGATGGGAATAAAAAGGTCAGTATAAAGGAGTAAATTGAAGTATCAAAGCACTGAAGAAAATCTGAGTTTTAATGGCCAAAGCCTTGACAATATTTTGCAAAAGCTAGAGAAATTTGGCAATGCGTAGTTACTCACTGCGAAGCTACAACAAATTAATGTACTTTTACGTTCATTTTTTTCACTGCATTGCCCCTTCATTAGTCCAGAGTCATAGAACCCTCCTCATTTACACTATTTTAAATACAGTGGTGTATGGTGGTGGGAAAACATTTCAGTCAGCTCTTCTTATGTTCAAAATAATTTGAAGTTGATTTATTCCCCACTCAAGTCAAGCAGTCTCCAATAAAGGAAATAATCTGTTTCTAGCCTGAGATGACATTTGGCAAGTTTCAGAGCAAATATTCATGACAAAGTCATAAGCCTTTGAAAACAGAGTTTTCCACTGGAAATGCTGACAGGTCCTTAAGCACAGTGGTGTGAACAGCACTGCTGTAATAAGCAGTAATTTAAAGGCTGTGCACTAGTTAACTATTAGTGCTAGTAAACAAGTGACCCTGATGGGATTTCAAATTAGAGCTTCAAGCAAACCATTTGATATTTAACCCTCTTACTTTTCCACCTCATGGCAACGGAAACATTATATATCATAGCATAATATTATTGTAGCTCACTCACTTGATAGGGACAGAAACCAGATAAAAGCAGATAAAACGTTTGTGACAATAAGAAACCCCATGTTTCAACAAAGGCAGCCATCTAACACTTTTCTAGTGGTAATTACATCTACAGCTTTGCACCAGTCTGTGTTGGCCGTGGCATCTGGAAATGAGAAAATAGTGTGCTAACTATACATCCTATTCTGCCAATCAGCAATAATGCATGAAGACCAACTTAAAAATAATCTTCTCTTCCTGAGCCTCAGCCATTTTGCATAGACCCAAGTCAGGTGGTGAATTAGATTCTCTTCATAAGTAGACCACTAAGCAAATTCTCAGGAAAAATGACTGGTAAAGAATCCCAGAAAAAAAAGCCACAGTGTAAAGCTGGCTAATCTTTACGAGCTGCACATAGAAAGTTTCCTAGGACTGGGTCCCATGCACCACCTCCCTCAGAAAACTGAGGGGAGGGGAAACGCACTAGCTCAAAGGGGTCTCCAGGAACCCTGCTGCCCTGCTGCAGGATGGGGCTTGGCTGGACATACAGGCAGGTCCTAAGTCGCGGTTCACTTAAACTGGGTGTCAGGATGACCGCGGAGCTCCTGTGCTAACACAGCCTCACTACTGGTATGATACAGGATTTAGATAAGTGGTATTCAGATTACTCAGAAGATGTCCGTAGTTCAAGTGGACCACTGTTGGTATGAAGCAGGAATACCACAATTCCCATTAAAAATTAACATCTCTTTCCCCAAAATTACAGATGACTAGAAAATAAGATACACAGGATGAGTTAATCACAAGGTAACTATGCACTGTGATTTGAAGGTGGACCTGTGTCACAAAACACACCAGAGTCTCACCATCATCCTGCTCTGTGCTCCCTGGATAGAGCAGCAGTAGTCACACTGCCCGGAAAAAAATTGCTGCTTCCTCCTGACCTGAAACCAAGAAGCCCCAACCTACTCTCCAGGGAATGCCAGTGACATGTTTAGAGTATGGAAGAGCGTTTGATTTACAACCTTTAAATCAAGAACTCTTCTAGTGCCTAAACAAAAGAAAACATTTGAACATGCATTTATACTACCTCAGAACATCAGAGAGATCTTGTGTCACATATTCACTCACACATGCTGTGGTGTCGTACTACATGAGCTGTAAACAGCCCAGAAAAATCAAGGAGAGAATTTCATCACTGTCACTTACATTGACCTCCTGCAGGTATAGAAAGAAACCACAGCCCCTCCTCCTTCTGTTTCCTATAGTCAACTGAAATAACTTTTCACAGAGAGGTAATTCCTATTTGCTTTTGACTGAAAAGCCAGCAAGTGACAGACTTTACATTTGATCATAGTCCTGTCCAGCTCCCTTAGGGCCTTCTTCAACCTCTGACAAACGGTAAAACAGAAGGATTTTCACAGCAAACCTGTCTTTGCCCTTCTATCTGCTCCTTAAATATAACGTCCATCGCAATTGCCTTTGAACTACAAGACTGCGCAGAAGCCTTGATTTGGCTTATATTTCCACACAGCTTACAAACAACAGTTTTTCTGCACGTGGTGCAAATGCTGTTCACATAGCTCTCTCTAAATATAATAATGTATTATCAAAGATAAAAATCAATGCCTATAAAATTTAAGACACAAAATACACACCACTCTCTGAAGAACAACTATGAGAAGAAATAGTAAAGAGATAATGAAACTCTTTAAAACAAAATATTTCTACTCCATGTTGCTAATATTAATCAGGTGTTTAAGTCCCACTAGTATTTTATAGAAAGCTCTTACAATATATTTTGGTGTCTATAGCTAGTTTCACAACAGTATTAAAAAAAAAGTTCATTATTCTTCCAAGTAAAATACTATGAAAATAATCATAGTTAGCTGTTATGCAAGTCATTTTCAGCTTACAGGCAGATTTGTTATGACTACAGAAGGAAAAATCAATGAAGCAAATAATCTCTAAAGAAGCAGTAATCTTGTCTTCCTCCTGTTAATTAAAAAAAAAAGGATGAAAAAAAGAAAAAGGAAGAGCAAAGAAACAGAATTCCTTTGCACGGTCGAAGTGTGTTTGTATTTTCCAAGCAGGCACTAATATATATGTCTTTATAACCAAAATAAAGAAGTACTACCATGACTCTCCCAAATTTCATACAACAGACAAAACATGTCTGTGACAAGTCCCTTAATTGTTAGACAACAGTCATTTGTACACTAGAATCTTGTTGCAGTTTACTATCATATTTTTATTTTGTACTTGATTTAACCTTACTGTGCTATTTATAGCCATTTAGTCTCTTTTTCATAGGTTTGTTATTAAAGAGGAGTAGTGACATCTAAACATAAAGGGAGTGTGCCCTTCTTCAAGGTGACATTCTTGCAAGCATTACTACAGACTTGGCATTTTCAATTGACTTTATTTAACTCTTTGCAATTAAGTATACTTCAACTAGAATGTACGGTATATTTCAGTACTCCTGAGGCTGCAGTATGTTGCAATGTGGAAGAATTCACCCTCCTACATTTCCTTTCAACACCAATTACTTCTGCAAGAATATTAAAACACCTCCCCCAGTTCTCTTTCAACCTCCCTTTCAGCTAAAAAGATTCAGAAAACTTCTTACCCTATCTATTTCCCTCAAAATCATTTTTCATGTTACTGTGTAACAATGAAATGACAGAAAAGTGCTGGTATGGCACATAAAAAAAAAAAATTAAATATGTTTCTATTTCAGTTCACCAAAAGACAGAATAATATCTCTCAGAAATTCTCAGGTACTTTGTCATAAAGTCAGGTACTTTTTTTTCTTTCTTTTTTTTTTTTTTATTCCAAAGAATAACACATTTCCCCATAACATGGCACAGTGTCAGTCACTCTAAAACTGACAAGTTCTAGCTGATACATCAAGTCATTATAGCACCAAGTCAACATCATTGCAACTAGATCCAATTCCACTGACTTCAGTCCTGTAGCACATGCAAGTCTGAATTTGCTTCATAAAGTCTAGGCATATGCTTCTAAGAACAAGGGAAGTACAACCTTAGATTTACACGGAACTACTAAACTAATTGGTGATAGACATACATAGCAAGTGGTCTCAATATTCCCTATATATTTGCAGGAAAGCTGCTCTCCAGCACAAGCAAGTCAGATCAGCTGTACATTTGTATTGCTCAATAGGATTTGATTTGTGATAGGGGGACAACATAGTCCAACAGGCAGAACAAAGCAGCTCTCCATTATGAGCTGTAGCATTACCCATTTGATGAGACACATTGATCCAGTCATTTGGGAGCTGCAGCTCCCCAACAGAAAGACACAGATCTCTGTGCATACCCACCTCTGCAACACATTTGGTCAGATACCATGGAAAAACACTACATGCTCCAATTCCTGTAATTTAATCAGTATCTGTGATTGAGTTCTATAAAATGCATTTTAAATTTAAGAAGGCAAAATGATTTGCCTGTCTTTTGCCTGTTCCTGGTTCTGCCAGACCTAGTTCTTTTCATCTTCCTGCTGGTTCCCGATATCTGCTGTGTCAACCTACGCCCTCTGTTCTGGTACACTGTTATTGTCTCATGTCTCCAGAAACTCCTAGTCTCATTACTGAATGAATACAATTAGCAAAATTAGTCATGCAGTCCAGCTAAATTCTTTTTTTTATTCTAAAAGTGCATTTGAGTAAGTTTACAATTGGAGTCAGGTGCATTAGATAAGGACATAGCAAAAGATTTGTCACTGTAACAGATTTCTTTTACTGGATTGTCTGGCTAACCTGAAAGTAAAGTATTTGCCTTTTAAAACATTTTAGGTTTAGATGAACTTCCATAACCTATAAAAACTGGTTTTTTCTTCTTATTCCCCAGTCGCCTTTTTTTTTTTTTTTTTTTATTAAGGATAAGGTCTAGTCCCATGAGGTACTGAGCAGACCTTAATGTCATTAGTACAATAGTCATTAAAAATATTCAGGCCCTCATTGGAGACGGTCTTTTTTGCACGCACACACACAAAACCAAACCAAACCAAACCAAACCAAACCAAAACAAAAAAAACCAAAAACACCAACTCTGGTTATTTACATCACTGTTGGATATCTGTTTCATTCCTTCAGATAGAACAGGATTTTTTTTTCTTTTTGCCTCGCAATGTTTATTATAAAATCTCCATTTTCCTCTCTACATTTCCCTAAATTTTTCCCAAATTTTCTCAGCCTCTGTTCTAAACCAAAAACAACTGTATCAATCATCAAGCACACTTTACAGAATGAAATACTTATTTACAGGATAAAGATAGTCACTAGTCTCTTGTTTATAAAGCTAAAAAAATAAACATCTGCTCATTCGAAATTATCATAAAAAACCTGAGCTATCACAACATGACACATCATGTTCTTTGCTTGTTCAGTTTGTGGGCTATTTACCCTTCTGTCAGACAAGTTTGTCTTCGACATATGCTTTCTATACAGCCTACTGGTGTAAAAAATAATTATAATGTTTATTAAATTAAAATAATGAGGTTTATATGAACTTTCAATAATGCAGACAGGCAGACTATAACTGTAAACCACATGCTATATACTTTGGACTTTTACGGCTTTTAATTTATCAAAGGAAATAATTAGCACACTTTGTGGCAGCCAGTGATGGAATTTATTCATTTGGAAGCCATGGGTTTCCTGTCATTAAAACTACATCATGTCCTTCCTTTTCTATTAAACTTCAACTGAGGGCAGTAAGAAGTCACTAAAAGGAAATGAAGAGTTTTTTTGGCAACATTCACTTGCAATGATTTAATACTGCTAAAAGATAGCAACCCATAATGTATGCCAATAAGGGATGAGGGTTCCAATTACCACATTATTTCCTTTATTTGCTGCTTTGTTTGTGGCTCAATTAACTGTGATTTGCAAAATCACTTCAAGAAATTTATTTTCTCTTCATTGGCTTACTGCATTTTTCGTTCCTAATTACAAGTGCTTCTTCTGTGGCAAATAAAATGATTTAGATCTTTAACCAATACATTTAGATTTATATGTCATAGGATATTACTTTCTTCCTTTCAAAGTGATCAATCACATCTCATTAACTAAAGATTAATTTTGGCTAATATTAATGCTTTTATTTTTCTCGGACATTTTTTCAAATATAAGTAGCAAAATATCTGGGTGTTCTTCAAGTGGAAAAGAAACAATATCAATAGCATCGATAAAAGTTTCCCTTCTCCTTCACATGTACACACACAAAAACCCCCTCTGGCTTATGCACATAGCTATAAATGGCTTCTGCAGACCAAAACTTGCATCACAGAAGTAGCTCAGCCCAGACTGAAGCTGACTGAAGGATACACATACTTTTTCTTCAAAGGAGGTCTAAAATCAAATTAGCATAGAGACAAACTTACCCTCTCTCTTACAGGAGTGGGTGGTCCTTCCAGGTCATGACCAAGGTACACCAACAGCAGCAGCAGCAGAATGCTGGAGCTTCAAGTATTTTATTAAGCAATGCCAAGAAATTTTTAAGGAATAGATGATACAGGGTACTGTAAGGTTGTTGGGGTTTTATGCATAATTACATTAGTTTAAAAATATTCAAAATACATAAAACAATCTAAGCCAGTCCTCACCAGATTAGTATGAAGAAAAAATCTTCAACTGCTTCACAGAATTATATATTTCTCACGTCTATGTTTGCTGTGCTCCATTTGAAGAAATTTCAGCACAATTAATTTATTGTTTGAATCTTCCAGCTGCATATTTGACTTCTATATCTAGGATCTAACAGACATCTTAACTGAGACAAACATTAGATATCCAGAATACTTATTATCAAAACCTATTAAATCTTGGGGGGGGGGAGGTCTTTAAAGCAATGTGCAGACAATTGTAAAAAGGGCCTTTACTGGAGGTCAATGGAAAACTGTTTAAATTCAAAAATATTTCTTCATATCCACTAATGTTGGGCACTGATATTGCTGCTGAGTTTGCAAATTAAGATGTAAGATCAGAGCTAGCTAAGATTGTCATATTGTCTCCTCTAATTTGGAAAAGTAGAACTAGGCTAGAGAGAAACCCATAAAAGAGACTTTATGACTCTCTTCAAGGCTGACATAGAAGCCAATGCTCCAATCCCTTCTCCCAGCCTCTTGCAATTACATTTCCGCAGGAAGAAAGAAAAGGAATTAGAAACAGGATAATGTAGCTTTAAATCATTTCTCATAGCCTTTGCCTTCTAGTGAGAGCCCTGAGCTTTTTTAACATGCTTCTTATATTGTTTAGTGTGACACAACAAAAAGCACAACTTGTTTGACCTTTCCTCAATAAAAAATCATTTTGTTCTGACATCCTATAAAATCTGTGCATGAGCCTACTAAGCCGTAGTGTCTCCTCCAATTGACAAGGAGCAAGCACTGTAAATACATACAGTAAAGATCCCTTACAGACCTGTTTAAGGCAATTCTGAGAAAGCAATACATGTCATTAATATGCCACGGTAACAGACAAGCCTGTGCCACTGTTAAAAACAGGGATGTTTCCAGAGCTGAGAGTTATGTCATCATCAAACTTTAAGGTTCCTGAGTCACCAGGGGTATCTTGGGTGGGTTACGTTGCTTGCATATGAGCAGGTATAACACTGCCCATAAGCTCGTAGGAATGCAATGTGATTGATTGCCTGTGCAATCCAAACCTGAGAGTGCATCAGCATGGACAGATTAGCATCCTAAAGAAGAGCCATGGGTGAATATTTCTGACCTGACAGCACCAAAAAAGGCTGAAGACTGTAATTGGTAAGAATACTTCTTCGTCCCCACCACCACCTTGAAAACAGTGAAATCCAGGTATAAGCTTGCCAAAGGTCGCAGATTGTTAGAAAATACTGTGGTATTGTATATGTGAAGAACGATTGTATTCTGGTACAAGAAGCACGTTGAAAACTTTGTTTATGCTTACTAAAAAGAGAGGTCATGAATAAAGATGCTGTACAATGTTTTCAGAAGTAGTACTTGATTTCAATTTGCAATGCTCTTACAGCAGCTTTACAAAATTCTAATGTCTGTAGTATTAACTCAAAGTTTTAGTAAATTAAATACTGACATAAATTCCAACCAAAATCCTGTTTAACTTCAGAATTATGATCCTCCAGCAATCTTATTTGAACACATTCCTATTTTACAACTGTTTTTGAAAAAGTTTTTACTCTCGTATCACATGCTTTAACATTCATTTAATTTCACAACTCTTCTTAATGGTGACGTTTTATTATTAACACCAGTAACATGGGACAATAAGAAAAAACAGCTTCATTAATTTTGGATGTCCAGCATGAGATTCTAGGACCATTTTCAGACTGCATAGCATTAAAGCTATTTAGGGAAATTAAACAGTGGAAAATTTCAACTTCTAAAGTAAACAAAATCTGAAATATTTTGGCTCACAATTAAAATACTTCAGTAATGAAATACTACTGTACTACCTCAGGCAGCTGTAGTTCATAATCTTAATATTCCCATCTTCCTCTGTAGCACAGGCTTTCTGAGCCAAACAACAGCAGTAAGAAGAGGTTGCTTTTTTACACATTCCCAGACTACAGTGTTGAAGAACATGGAGCCTGGCTGGAGAGTTCAGCCCATGAAGAGGTGTTAAGTAAGTGGGAAAAAAATAAAAATACAGTTCCTTTAAGATATTGTGGCTGGCTATGCAAACTAAAATATTTTGGTTCTCAGGTATTTGATTTTAAGAAAAACATATAGACAGCTGCTGCATATAAGAAGAACCTAGCCAAAGTTCTCCCCATTTTTTAAGGTAGGGAAAGTAACATTCACTGAAGCTTGCACCTTCAAAGAAAAACTCCCATCAGCTTCGGGAGCAGTTGTGAGTACTTACCACTTCAGCACAGGGGACCTCAGACACTCAAGTCAGATGTCTAGAAAATGAGAGCATATGATGAAAGCTGGGATCAGGCAGAGGTAAGGAACCACTTTCTCACCACAGTGCACAGCCCTTCAGAGCTTTCTCAAGTGCTTGCACTACTTCCCAATCTGCCTGCCCTCAATTAACACCTCCATCCCCAATCTTCTGTCTCTTAAGGAGGGAAAGGCAGTGGTTTTTGCTCCCTTTTTGACCCGGGGTTCAGGAGAAATTTTAGGTTTCTTAACACTCAGATGAATGGGAGGACTCAGGAGTGGGGTGCTTTCTTCTTCCACTGTTGAAGTACAGCTAATGTTTCAAGCTTTTTTTTCCCCTTACAATGAAGACAGAGAGTTTGAATGTGGCACGAGCCATTATAGTGGGTGAAGGGAAGTGTCTGTGCTTCCTTGGAGGAGAGGTTCCCAACTGTTCCAGGACTCTCCTCACTTCCTAGGTTAGATCTAGTCTGAAATAAACTTGCACAAACAGTGTATGTGTTAAATACCTCGATCCTCAGCTCCATTTCTGTTTGATCTCTACTACTTGCTAACGTGAACATAGCCTGAGAGAGCCAAGCCTCTCCAGAAAAGCTGACAGAGGAGTGACTGTGCCTTGAGTAATTTGTAAGAGATGACTGAATTGAGAAAAATACTACAGCTCTTTGACAATAGGATTAAAGTTGTTAGCCAGGTCCATCTGTACAACTGATGGAAAATATTTAGGGGATCAAAAAAGACTGAAGATCACAAAGCAAGTAAGCATGTATTGTCAATGCTCCTACTTCGATTTCCCAGATCCTGTGGGGGTTTTCTCTGGCATCATTTGTGGGGACCTGGGGTGGGAGAGGTGAATGAAGGAATGAAAGACGGGGGCATGATGACTAGATAAAAATGAGGAAGAAGGGAGCAAGAAAAGTGGTAAAAGAAGTACAGGGACTAGAAATTGGGTGTAGTTGAGAAGGTAGCAGGACAAGGGCAGCAGAAAAGAGGAAAAAGAAGTTGAACAGAAGCAGGATTTGATGGGAAGGGCCAGGGATGTGAAGTGAAAGATAGTTACTTGGAAGTGGTAAGGGGCGACGTAACTGTGACGTCCCTGAGGGCACCAACAGCACCGACTGTCCCTTCCCAGCCTCCCTGGAACCTCCCCCACCTGCCCAGGGCCCAGGACCCCATTTTGCCTCCCCAGAGCCATCAGTCCCGGTTCCCAGTGACACCGCAGCGGTGTTGGTCTCCAGCTCCCCCCAGCCCCGCAGGCCGATGGCCCGGCCCGGCCTCGGCCCATCCCTGTCCCCAGGGAGGTGCCCGATGCCCAGGGCTGGGGCTGCCCCAGGGTTCCCTGGCTGCTCTGCTCCTGGCTGGGGTGGTGGGATGAGTCCTGGCTGCCAGGCCCTGCCCTGATGCCCCCCTGGGATCCCCCAGCCCATGCAGTGCCCTGATGATAATCCTCACCTCCAGCTCAGCTACCGATTCCGGCATGAAACGTAGGGGTCTGGGTACTCAGCTCCTCCGCTTGCCACATGTTTCTGAACTCCCTTCCCATACCCATAGGACTTCTGCTTCCTTTGCTGCAGAAGGTGGGGGTGGGAGAGACTGCATAGGCTACCAGGAGAAAAAAGTTTTGTAGACAAGGTGAAGAAAATGACCATCTTTTAGCAGTTCTTCCTTTTTTCATCCTTTCTGCTGAATCCTTCCTGCTTGCCCTTTGCAGTGGGTTGTCCCTGGCCACCCAGTGCCTAACCATGGCAAGAATGTACCTACCGAGGGAATAGGGGGTCTCTTCCATTCCATAGCTAACTTGGTGCCTGTAGATACAGGTGGAGGTGTTTCCTAAACTGCATTGTCTTTGGTAGACACGTTAAAATGGTAATGATTTCAAAAGGAGGAAATGTCCCTTTAGTCACTACCTGTAAAAGAAGTGAGAGGCATGCCTTTGCACTTCTGCACAGACATTGGCTGAGGGGTATATAGGCAAAGTTTCTAGGACTGGAAAGAGGTTTGTGAATAAAATACAAGTCCACAGTGCACCATCAACCAGTTTCTTTGTGCAGTGTGGGTCTTCTGCTCAACTAAGCAAATAATCCACAATTCATTGCTTGTAATGGACAGATTCACACTAATGTGTGAGACTGATGGTCAGAAAACTAGTTTAAAAAATAAGTAAAAACCAGAATGATCAATCTGATGATATTCAGGACTTGTCAGGAAGTTTGGAAGTGTTTCAGAAATTACAACAGAAATTGAAAGAAAAATGGGAGATGAAGACGCTTCAAAGAAATGCATTAAATGCATATATGCAATTTGCCACTTCGTTTAGTAGCCACTGCAAGATTTTTCAAGAACAGAAGAGTGTAAGAGAAATGACAGGATTCAACTGTAAAAAAATATGTACTTTACACAGTCCTAATACTTCTGAAGTAAAGTGTAAAGACGCATCACAATGCTTGAGATAAAGTTTCTGGTTTTCTGTTTAATCTTTGTCAAAATCCCTTTAACAGTGTTATTTTAAAAAAAAAAGTGATATAACTTAATCCCATTGAGGTTTTTTAGGCCAAAATATTGTGCTTGATTTATATACTATTATCCAGTTTGTCTCTAGTAACTGGCAAATGCTAAATGCTTTATCAGTCTGGCACTGACAACAGTTTTGCCACAGGGTTTCCCAGACTGCTTGCTCTGCATAGCTGCATGAAAGATTTAAGTGGTCATGATTAGGTGGAAATGTTAACCTTCTTCATGCCAGATCAATTAAATGACTGATCAGAAGAATCAGCACACATCAGATGTATGAATGCTTTAGCAAAATTCACACCAAAACTAACCTTTAAATTCATGATGCATTCCTTAGCTCCACGCTTTCCAAGTAATAGGAGACTTTTTGTCCTGCTGCAATAATACTTCACATGATGGTAGTACAATATCAGATACTGTCCACGTAGAAGGAAAGACAACCTATACATAGGAGAGGAATACAATGCTACTACCTATTCATTTAGATCTTTAACACTTCTCTGTACTGCAACCGAGTAAGTAATCTTAGGGATGAACAAACTCCTAGGAATAAAATTAGACCCAGCCTAACTTCCCTTAAAAAGACTGTAAAAAACTCATGAGGTTACACGAGGTGAACTTTTTCCCTTTCTAGTCGCTACATGCCTTTGCACCTTCAAACTCTGTGAAAAGAAGTGTCAAAACAACTTGTGAAAACTTAATTTTGAAATAGCTCCAAACCATCCAAATCCACTTTCTAATCTAACAAAACTTTGTCTAACAAAAAATTTCTCATTTATAAGTAATGGAGTTTAGAAAATATCCAATGTATAGGTTATTAAAGTAAATGGTGTTTTAGTCTACAGACAAATTACCTTGGATTGCTGGCTTTTCTTTTTTTGTATTTATAACAAAATTAAATACAGGTGATTATATCAGAAGTGCACTAAAAGACATTTTTTATAACAATATGGAAAAAATTGCATGGAATACTGGATAATTTTTGTGTGAAAACTTGGATTTCTCCTCCATTACAAATTTTAAATCTTTTGAACTGAGCTGCTTGGTAAGCCCCAAATGGCTGAGAAAGTACTTGGGCGAAATATCACATAGACTTGCCCATTTTCATACTCTTCTCAGGGTTCTGGTTTTGGTCACATTTGGAGACAGAATATGGCATTACATGGATCTAGTATGGCTGGTTTTTCCAGTATTAGAGTATTGTACTGCTCGGTAATTCTAGTACAGTGTGATCTTTTCCAGTTTTAATGTGGGTGAATATTTTCTAGAGTTGAAAAAATAGAAACAACAACATTTAATTTTTTTTCTTCTTTTTTTTCCTTTTTTTTTTTTTTTAAAGATGAACAGGTGTACTCACTCAATGCAAATCCAACAGGAATGTGTACAGAAAGGGTACTCATTCCTATTAATGATGTCCCCTCAGTCAAGTCATGTTAATATATTTTATGCTGTCAAAATAATGACAGAGAAATTATGAACATATGTACAGGAAGAACGACCAGTAAGGAGATGTAGATCTGAAGTGTCAGAGCAATGCTAGTGAGAAAATAAAACCAACCAAACCAGAAAGTAAAAAAGAAAGCAAATAAAATAAAAGGAAATTTGCATTCCTTGAATTACACAAAACACTACAATGACACAATGACAGTAAGACATAGAAGCATCTCTGCTGAATGGCAGAATAAACACTGGAAGTAGCTAAGAAAACTAAATACAGAGTTCATGGTACTGATGCCAGAACAAACACAAAGAAGGAAGAAGAAAACCTCCAAGAAAACACCATTGCACTTGGATTAGCAAACAAGAAATCAGAAAAATCCAAAGACTAATAAAATTCAATTACTAGAAGCAATGTATCCGCACTTCAGTTGGTAGAAAGGGAAGGTAACAGTCCTGTTTTTCAATCTGTATTGTATGTTTGTGCACACAAAACATAACGCCATATGTATGGGAAATGGTATTACAATGTGAGTGGGCAGCATTTTTTCAGGCAGATGTAAATCTTTAAACAGGGTGCTACACTGTGAGTTGGGGAGCTGTTTTAAATTCATCTAATAAAGAACAACATCAGAACTGAGCAGCTGCTTATCAGCCAGGTTGTTCTCAGATGCAAAAGCACCAAATCATACCACTGCAGTAATGTGATACTGCATCAAGAACACTGCAGTTGCTCCACAATACGTGCTGATGTGGCTTTGCATTCGAAGTAAAATCACATTAGATGGAATGTCATAGGATGGTGATGCAACATAAATGAGATTATGCATTAGCTTCAAGACTTCATTAAATTCATAATGCCATGAGGACTGTGTTGATTATATTCACTTAAACAGTTTATTTGAATGTTGTATCTCGATTAATCCTTACAGAAAATCACTTCAGCTAATCTTGGGAGAGGGTGTGAGTAAAATTCAACCACAAGCTATGACAGAGGCTAAACTATTTCAGAGAAACCTAAAACCTTGTGACATTTAAAATTGTTCTCAGAGTCTGAATAACTATGGCCCATGGAGAAAAAACTCTTGGGAAACTCTTTTTTTCTTCTGTTGTAGTATGATACCATTCAGTACCTGGTGCAAGTAAGAATGCAAGCACGAATCTGTAGGCTCTGGGCTCCATGCTCACCTACAAGGCACTGAGGCACTCAGCACAATACAGTATAAATGGCCAGATAAGCCTTTTTTTTTTTTTTTTTTTTACAGTCAAATTTGCTGCCAGCTTGCCATACAGATTTAAATAAACACTCCAAATAGAAGCTGAAGCTCAGGTCTTTTATTGAACTTAAGAACCTTAAGTGTGCAGTGTTCATGTGGATTCAAATTCAGAGCCTGACATATATTCAATCTTAGTTAAGACCTAGCTATTTTTGTTGGCAGCAGAATTGGTGCTAAAATCATAACACACTCCAGTTTTCTCATTCTATTCCAGCTTAGTTTATGGATTATCTAAAAGGATGTCCATATACAGTTCAATGAAAGTTAATAGGTCAAGCTACAAAGTCCCTGAAACTCCACTAGTCAGATCTCAAAACTGTGTTTCAAACTAACTTTAGCGAATGCCTGAGGTACTGAGACACTAGTTTATTTGTTTAGGCAATAATTGTCCTTTGCCTCCAGAGGAGCCCTAAAATTGCTTCTATGTTTAGAATCAAGATTGGTCTGTTAAGGCTGCTTGTCACAAAGTTTCACCTCTTTTTAGAACTGTTTATTCCCTGTACCCTATTTCCCAATTTAATCCATTATGGAGTTTGATTGATGCATCTGCCTGACACAATATAGCAAGAACACTAGAATCCTTTTTCAGATGCCTTAGGCAATACAATTACTATTTAAGGGTTACAGTGACATTGTTTGTTAAAGGTTTAGTGCCTGCCTTTCTGAACAAACATTATTATTTGTATCTATTAGGTTTTTTACTGTCTCAGTTTTGGAGGAAAAGACTCTGTGAAAATACATTAATGTAAAAAATACTTAGAGACCCACTCTAGTCCCTCAGCAGACATGTGACATTCTGCTGGAATTTACTGCTGTTAGTGGGATTCATGTACAGGGACGAAATAAAAAAATAGTTTCTGATCTTGTTGCATTGGCTAGAATAAGGAATGATCAGCCTCTTTAGTGATGGAAAATTGGGTACTATTGCTTTGTAGCCAGTACTACAACAGATATTGTCAGTACAAGGGACAAGTCAGAGCAGTTGCAGCCACAGAAAAATAGACTGGAAAAGGAATTTAAGAAGTCATCTGGTCTATCTCTTGCCCCAGGATACAATCAGCTCTAGCTGTGTTATTCCTGAAAATGTTTGTTCGTCTTGTACCTAAAGACCCTCTAGAGCTGGGATACCCAAAACTTCCCCAGACAATCTTTTTTGGTGATTAACTACCCTAAACTCACTACCTAGTGATTGAAAATGAATCTTCCTGGCTGCATTTCAGGGCTATTCTTTCTTGCCACAGCCAGCATGGACATGGAAGTCAGATAATTATTTTCCTCTTTGCAGCTCTTCATTCAGAAGCAGTGACAGTGTAACTCCTTTGGAAGACATGGCTGTGCTCTCTCTCCTTAGCGCCTGCAACTGGCTGCAAGGGACTACTCCACAGTTTAGGAAACATAGCTTAGGGATTGCCGTGGTAGAATGGAAAAGGAGCAGGAGAAGAGATAAAATTTTCTTTATGACTGAACTTGGTCCTTTAGTTCTCTTCATCCTGCTCATTCTATCCCTTTCAAGTTACAATGACTTATTCCAGTAGGTTAGTTCATACATAAACATCTGGCTACAAAAGCTGCAAGAACACTCAACTCTCATTTAAACTAAAACTGTAGCCTTTGCAAATATTAAACTCAACAGCCAAATAATAAATAAATTCACAGGTGTATGCATATAAAACATGAAGCTGGTTTTACCAGCATTTTGTTTTTTCTAGCCACTTTAAATATCTGCAAGTCTCCATTAATTTTCACAATAGTTTCTGGGAGTACCAACATTTTTATTATCCATTAAACAATGTGTTAACAATCATATTCCATTAGTGCATTTATAATTTAACAGTTATAACTTGAGAGACTTCATAGTAGGCTTCACAGCATTTACCAACAGCCACCTGATTTTTTTGATCCATTGCTTTGAGTATATCAGCAACTAAGAAACACAGGAGTAAGTCTGCATTTCATTGCAAACGATTTAAACTTATAGTCACTAAACTGTGGCCCACTGTCAGGCACTATCATTACCATTATAGCAAAAGACTGTGTGCCTTGCTGTAGAAGAGTCCTAGAAAGGCTTTCTTTAAAAAAAAAAAAAAAAAAAACAAAAAAAAAAAAAAAAAAAAAAAAAAAACTGAAAGTTAGGCAAAAACACCTTTTTTCCAGACAGCCAAAATCTATGCCAACTTCTATGCCACTGACCAGCACTGTCCTCTTGGTGTTTGTGAGAAAATATAACAATCTCCTCATTGTGGCTATCCATTTTAAATTAACATAGCTTTGTTCCTACTACCAGGTTTTTTTCAGGTCCTATGTGAATTTCCTGTATTAACATATCTTGGCTTCAAATTTCTCCTACTCTAACACCCTTCTTCCTCACTCATTTCAGAAATGGTTGCTCAGTCCCTGTTTCCTCTCCCTGTCCCTCCCAGTTGACAGCACCTACCTCACTTGCTTTCCACAGTCTCTTTTTATCTCCATAGTAAGATTGGCCCTTTGGCCTTAAATGAAATTCCCATATTCTGCATTTTCATCCTGTTTCATATTCGTCAGAAATGTTCCAGTTCTGCGTGGGGGCATGTAGTTCCTGAAATTTGTGTCCTACAATTCCATAACTAGTTTTCTTTGCTGAAATAACTGAAAAGATGTTAAAACATCACATTGTCTAGACTCAGATATTAAACTTTCTGTCTATATTTCTTGAGACTTTCAATTTGGTGGGATTTGCACCAACATTTTGTATGAGTCTTCCTCATTTGCTTGGGTTTTCACATTTGGTGCCTGTTGTAACCAAGCAATCTAACAGAGGTCTGCTTCATTCAGTGTCTCATCTGGTCTGGCCAGCACAAATAGACATAAGACTGCTCAGAAAAAGAAATTTAATTTGGCCCTTGCCAAAACCTCTCAAAATTCTCTTCCTTCCCACAGTAGACCTAAACACTCAGTGAACATAAAGAAAAACATGAACTTACTGTATATGCACAATTTGCAGAAATAGAAGCGATGGACTGTTCTGTCAGCTGATGTAAATCAGCATGGTTTGCTAAGAGGCAATAGAGCCTCATTAAGGTGATATCAATAGCAGCTAAGGAGTTGGCCTCTGCATTTGCAAGATACTTTTCAGGTCAAATCCACTGGATCTAAAACTCTGCAGTGTCTCTTCTGTTCTTGCCTTAGTCTTTTTCCTGCCATCTGATCATTCCATAGTCAATGTGAGCAAACTCCCAGCTGCAAACACTGAGATCATAGGATGTGCTATTGATAAAACTGTTTGTTAACAAAACATTAAGAAGTTTTGCTCTACAGTTCCAGCTATAGGTGGCTGAAACTTTTAATGTCTCCCAAGAAGCCTAAGCTTCTATTTAAAATAATGGAAACAACTGACATGTAGCAAAGCTCTCATAGGTAGCCTGGTGTCTCTATTCATAGCTAAAACAAAAGGTATGCTTTGAATGAGAGGGTCTTGATTGTTGTTTTCTAACATCGGGACTTGTAGAAAATGTCACTGTTGCTGAGTAACGGTGAGTCAGAATTTACTTTTCTTACTAGATTCAATCCCTATAAGGAAAGCTACTAGAAACAACAGTAGCAGGGAAACTATGCAAAAGATGAGCAGTATGTCTGTTATCTGTACTAAATTTTATGCAAATTCATTTATCTTTGTGGGTTTATTCCTGGAACACTATGCCAAATATTTAGAGTCAAGTTTTTACTAGGAAACTCCTTCAGATTAAATGTGCCCACTTCATAAGGACTCTCAGCTGACTTTATGTTGCGTTCTACCTAACAAAACCTAGCTGTTTTCTTAGGAACATGTAAAAGTACACATGAATTGATTTATGCATCAAAGTTAAAATGGGAATTCTGCCTAATTTACAATAGAATATTTCTGTGCAAATTCCAAAATTACAGCAGATGCAATGGCATTTCAATCCATCACATGTAAAACTGTACTTTTATGTGTAGTTCCTTATTCTAACATTGTTTCAGTTCTAATGTTGCAAGACTTTCTACATATGGGTCACCTTGAAATCCTGTGTCTTGAAAATATTTTCTTTTAACCTTGAAGTGGAGCTCATAAAGCTACTGTACAGTTTTCTGCATTCTACAAGTGTTTGTATTCTGGTTCAGATTCATTTGTTGTAGATACTGAACATATGTAAATATATTAATTGTCTAAATTTTGGTAATTACAAAACCTCATGAAAATTTAAACTGATGCAAAGGTTCATCAATTATGATCTAGACAAATATTCTCAAGAAATCAAAATAGATTTGTCTTCTACTGGCAAGATAAGCCTAACAACACCACATTTAAGACAGCAACTGGAGATATGACATGGGCAGCTTTTTAGATCAGGACTTTGATGTTTCTTTGTATTTCCAGTAAAAAACAGTGGATTTCTACCTGCAATTGTATGAACTTCTGAAAGACTTCACATCAGATAAATGCAGGGTTTAGATTTCTGATGTACCATTTAGACCCTTTATGGATTCAGTTTGTGATCCCTAAGCTCATCTTCAATTGTTCATCCCTTCATAAACACCAGTCTTCAAAGGACTGTGTTTTGAAATAAGGATTATTTGACTTTGGGTTCTGCTTCTGTTTAAGGGCATGGGTCATCCTACAACCTTGCCCACATTTTAGCAAAACTCACATTCTGGTCTTTCTAAAGAGATAATAATCACATCCTGCTAAGAACAGCTCTTTTTTTTGCTTTAAGTAAAGAACACGTTAATACTGTTTCACTTGGTGCAGTCTTCTCTTTCTTTCATTTCAACTGCCATTCATCAATGTCCTTAAAGTACTACAATTCAGCTTATTTGTGGTATTAGGACTCCTTCCATGTAGATGGGATAATAAATTTTAGATTATCTGTTTTCAGAAGCGGAGATATTACTGCCTAAATCTAACAGGGAGGAGAACCCTTGTAAAAAGGAGGAACTCTTGTTTTAAAAGGTCCTTTGTTTTAAGTACTGGCATAGTTATTAAAAAGGTTGAATTTATGTTCTTTGAATTTCCTTAGATATATTAGAACTTTGTAAATGAGGTTCAACATGTTTCCAGGCATTAATGTATTTGTTTGTTGAGGCTGTTGCCTACTTTTCAGTGAAGAAAGCACCATTTCATGCTTAGCTGTCAATATGCTTCTGCTTTCTGAATTCACAGAAGATTTGAAAATGGTTTGCTTTGGCTTTTTTATTATTCTAGGTAAGATTAATTTCTGTGTGTGAGTCTGTGTGCTAGGATGGTAGCTATTGTATTAATTCTATAGTGGTTGAAGATGTTATTACTTAGTACATTAGGATATTAGAGTACAGTTAATATATATAGCCACTGTGAGATTTTATTTTTTTATTTTTAAACTGTTGTTAATCCTTTAATTAAATCAAACTTTGTGCCCTTGAAGAATTATCCCTGCAACTGTGAAAATTTCTTGGCAGAAAGCCTTGCCATGGGAAAAACGTACAGAGGTGATTGTCTGTTCTCTTAACTAATCGGTGCTTTTCTAAAGAGGGAAAACACAGTATCTTTAGCAGAATTGTGAGGAGTGGAAAAAGTTTCTGACCTTTCTCTGACTCTCTTTGAGATCCAAGGGAAGTCTGCTCCACTGCCACAGTGGATAAAATGAAGGTAAAGGAACCCAAAATAGAAGTGTCAGCTAGTGCTTAGCAAGAAAACTGGAGGTTACAACGTTCCTGTTGGTGGGACTAGCATATGAGGTACATTAATAGAAAGCCCTCAACTTTCACTGCTTTCCAGTATAGTTTATGTCTACTGGTCTCTTTTCCCTTCCAAGGAGCAAAGGGAAAGGTGTGTCCCTGTGGACTTTACCTTAAAGCCACAGACAGATTGCTTGACCAGAATGTCTTCTCAGTCTTCAGAAATCAGGAAACTGGATCTAGTATTTGAACAATTTTTAGAAAATAGCTTTCATGTCCAGATTTTTCTTTAGTTGTACATCAGTGCTGCCTTCATTATGGTTGAAATTAAGTGGCAATCAGAGATAGGCCCTTTATCAAGCTTCACACACTAGCCAAGCACATATACATACCAAATTTCCTCTTTAAGGCCCATGGAGACATTTCCTTATGTGTATTCTTTCCCTGACTTCTTTGTAGTCTATTACAAAGCAATGGATTACCTTGACAACAGCCACCTGAACTGGTAAGCTTTTCCTTGTAATTTGTTCTTTTTTGGTTTGGAATTACAGGTTAGGGTCAAGCCGTTCTGGGGCTAGAGTAGACTGTAAAGAACACCCCCAATGGATTAGTCCTAATTTATTTGACCCAGGTGTTCCTGTAATTGTGACACACTGAAAAATTTTGCGGTGCTTTAATGGCCCTTAAACTTACATTTCCACCTGCTCTTTCTGGCAGTGTGGCATTGCTCACGTTCCTTATGTTCCTTTGTTTATTTAGGTGTGTTTCTTTGTTTCTGTATCTAATTTAGCACATTTTAAAAAAGAGGGCATAGTAAAATTTAAAAGGCTGGTAGTGAGAGTTTCTCACATTACCACCACGTGCACTACTAACACACAGGTGTACACCAGAGGAACAGGTAAAGCATGGTGTGAATGATACCCATAATGAATGTTTCCCCAGATGCAATTAAACATCTGTTATATACACTATGTAGCTCATTTCTTTCCTGCATTGCTATCAGAATAGGTTAAAACCCACAGGGAGTTCCCTAAAACTTGCATATACCCACTCATGTCTCCTTTGCTAAACTGAAAGCCTCATTTCCCTAAATAATCTGAAAATATATCTGTGAACTTCAGCAGTAAGATCTTTAGAAGTCTGATGCCAGAACCTGCTTAAAGTTATTCTGTGATCTATGCTCCAGAGAAGACCTATTCTGCCACATTTTGAAGGTTGTCCAAGGCGTTCATAGTGTGCTTGTGAAGAATGCCACTTTCATCAGGAAAACAGGGAAAGAAACCGGGCATGAAGAAAATTCAGGAACAGAAGAGGGAAGACTAGCAAGCTGAAGCCTAAACCACCCACATTAGGCTAGAATGCTTTTCCATAATGACTGTGAACCAAACGGCCTGGAAGAAGTCTGCCTGTCAGTGTCTTATAAGCAATGTTGCATAAAATAAGTCTCTGGGTAGCCTAACAATTGCTTACAGCTGACAGATGCTAGAATCTGCTTATTTGTAATGCCCTGCACCTGTTACTTCCCCAAAATGGCAAACAACAGCAAGAATCAAGGTTAACTTCTTACAGAGTTTCAAACGCACATCAACTTATCTACTAAATTAATTATATCTTTTAACCTTAGGGCATTCTGTCAGATCTTTGAAGTACAGTATTCCTGGTCATTCTCATCAAGGACAACTTCTTCCATTAAGCCCAGCTTGGACAAGGCACTTTATTATAAAGCCCAGTCTAACTAGTGGTGGATTCTTGCTTCAAACTGACCTTAGCTATGCTTAGATATGCTCTTGTTTTGCATTCTAACCTCTCTGTTTTCAGCAGTATCTCACCACCTTATTCCTTCCAGGTGTAACCAGCCCTGTACTTTGACTTTTAAATCCTGTTCCCTTTCCATTTTACTTCTTTCACCTTTCAGAAAACTCCCTTCTCTTCTTCCTTCAGCCTTCTCTAATGCAGCTGCTCACAGTTCATGAGGAGTCATTGGCACCTGATGCTGCTAAATGTATGTAAGAATTTGCTCACAGCCTCACCATGGCTGCATTTCAACACTGTAACTGTTTACTACTTTACCAGGATTCATCTGCTTTGTCATCTTGGCATTTATGAGTCTGAATTGACCAATGTCCAATGTAATGAAGAGTACCATCATTTATTCGAGCATGTCTGACACTTGTACAATGTTATCAGTGTGTTAAGGAGTTTCGCTCTAGATCATCCAAAGCCATGTCTTCCAATTCATCTAATCTACTTAGTATCCAGTTTAAGAACATGTTGCAAAGTGACCATGATTTCATGCCTTCTTGTTTCATACCAAACACTGACCTGAAGCATGTGTTTAATTTCCATCAGTTTTTGTAACATAGTACACATAACTTTTATAAATGTTATTGCTGTATGGTTTTTTCTATTATCCATCATAGGCTCCTCCTAAAGGAGTCTTTGTAAAATTAATGAGAACATCTTTTAGTCCTATTTTCTTTCTTCTCTCTCCTCCCCTCAGTTTTTGCTGAAATATGACATTCTGGCTTGTGGCCAGAAATTCACATGCATTTTTCCAACAAGTTCATATCAGTTTGGTCTTTCAATCTTGTAACTTTCTGAAAGATGTAGTGGAAAAAACACTGCATGAGACAAAACACATATAGAGAACTGCAAGCAAAAAATACTACAAATTTATTTTGGAATTCCTTGCTTATGGTTACTTCCTATTAACATAACCTCTTACAGAAATGGAAGTGCAGCAGAGCAGAACCTGTGTGGCTAAAGGAAAAAATACCAGCCACAGCTGGGTACACAATAGCACAAGGTACGTACTTTCAGCACTGCCATTGGGTTGAGGTTTTTTCTCTGGTTTTGCAGTTAGCCAACACGGACTCTACATGATAACCAATCAGAGATATTAAGAAACTCATTACATAGCAGGAAGCATGTGATGTCTTCAAATTGCACACTTGCAGACCATTCCACCATTTTTTTTATATCAAAGAAAAGATGTTGGCAGGAGGGAAGTCTGTGAAAACTACAGGACTGCATTAAACACCAGTCCTGTTCTCTGCTTCATTGGACAAATTCAGATTCTAGTGCTGGGCAGAGGTGGATTTAGGTGATACTATCTAGACAGTAGTTATCCTCCCCTTTTAAGAGATTACGTTTGGGTAACTTAGCAAGTAGCACCACAATATTGGAGCAGATCTGTAGAGTACAAGAGTTGCTACTGAGGGTTTAATGCAAGTAATATATACATTTCAGGATTTTCTATTACTTTATACGGGCTCAGGGCTGGTCTCCTTTTCTGACTACCCATTTGGAGCTAGTGCATCTTCCAGAATTCATTTTACCTGAAAGGAACCTCATTCACGCTGCAGTCTGAGATCACCTCACAGAGCCAGCTAGAGCCCAGCCTGGGGGGAGGCTCTGGAGAGTTACACTGAAATGCCCCCCTGATCCAGCTTATAGCATCAATATGCACATCTCCAGAGAAAAGTGAAAAAGTAAAGACCCATACTAGAAATAGGAAGAGAAGGGGAAAATATAAAGACATTGACTGTGGGCAAAAGGAGGACAAGATTGACCATGGGGCTAGGGATTTAAGTATTTCAGCTAGTCAAAATTCACAAGGGGTTTTTCTTTTTATTTTTATTTTTATTTTTTTAATGAAAAAGTTATATCCTTCATATAATTAGATGTCTTGTGAAAGTTTACTATCTCCTCCGTCTATTTTTGTAAGAAGGCCATATATAAACTATGCAACAGACATAGAAAGGAAAAAAAAAAAAAAATAAAATTTTTAGCTGTGGCACTTTCTCCTTTCATGAGAACCTTCATTTATTTCCTCTCTTGAGCCTATTTTCCATGGCAAAAATGTAAAAATGGGAAAGAGGGAGAAGAAAATAGTAGGCAGAAAAATAAAAACACAAAGTTTATTTCTGTGGGGAAAAAAATGTAAGAAAAGCCACAAATTTCTATAGAATGAAACAAAGATGTTTCCCTTTAGAAATGGTAGATCCTGTCCCTATGTTGAAACAACTGTTTTCATGTTTTAACCAGTTTGGATGCCTCAAGTTTCTAGAGTGAGTGTGTTTGCTTACAGGTGGGTGATGAGATGGGGAGATTACAGTTTATTGACATTCTTTTGCATGTCAGTATATTTTTTAATCCCTGTGAGAAAGTAACTCAGAGAGCTTACTTTCTATTGAACAGGAGACATTTTGTATTAGTAAATTACTTGCTAGAAATCTGAATGAACTTTAACTCTAGATTCAGCAGGACCTCAGTACCAATTGGGTCCTCATTCATATTTTTAACCTTTTTTTTAATATTTTCACAATCAGGCTGGCAGATGTCAGTGTGCCTAATGCCTCAGATTTTTGTCCTTCAAACAGTACCATCTTCTCTGACACTTCATATCTTATTATTTAAATGTGTATGAACCATTTGGTGACTCATACTCTCGAGGGACAGTTAGGGAAATATTTACAATTTTATTGTTGGATTCATCAACTTCTCTGTGTTTAACACTATAACCATCTTCACAATCCATTTGCTTTTGCTTTAGAACAGCTACATATCTTGCATGTAAATAAATAGGTATCAGCTTATATGATACGTGCTAAATCGTGTACTCGCAATGTTGGCCTTGTATCTCTGACTGCTGTACTTGCCATCTCTCTGCTAAAATATCCCTTTAGGGCTGATGGGATTGAATAATTTCAGAAAAACTTTCTTACAGCCTTGAAAAATGGAATTTTATCTCCTCATCTATTATCTCTTTCTTTCAAAATTATGCTGGCTTAATGCGCAGGTAGCCAACTTTCAGTCCTAAACTAGTAAGCTTTTAAATTCAGTTATCTCACGATACTGTTGAATTGGAAATCAAGACTTCATGGCAAATGAGGAAAATAAAACTAATTTGCACAATTTCCAAGGAACACTATCACTCCTAGAGTTTTAAATAATAACATTCCTAAACGTATACAAGTTATCTAAGGTCACTTTTGCAATGTGTTAAATTATACGTATATTCTCCCTGCATGCTTTGTCAAATTGAATGCATGCCATTGAAGAAGTCTGGCTGTAAGAATGAGGCAGTATGGAAAAGAGTGCCAATAAAAAAAGAAATTAATCTTCCGCAGTTTCTAAAGCTTTGGTATTGCTGCATAACACTCCCTTATATATTCTATGTACTTGTATGATAGAGTTTTAGCAGCACTAACTGCATATTTAGACCAAAGAGCTCCATGCCCTCACAAATTATTATACATATGTATAATTTGCTTGTATCTGGGAGAGCTATTATGATATGTGCTTTTTATTTTACAGCTCAAAGAAAGAAAAGAGAAGCTCACAGTCCATGCTCCCATACAGTTACAGAGCTTGGCAGAAATTACCATTATCCTGCCCCATGTATAGAGCTTTCACTGAGAGCTCCCTTCATCCAGTAAATGAAGATGAATGCTTATTAGGAAAAAAAAGGCTTGCTGTGATCAACTTCCCAAAAATAATCAGAGTGAGGCACGCAACCTGAACATTAGGGCTCTTAATGGCTGCTTTGGAGTGAACTGAGGAAGGCTAAGGATCCTTGGCTGCTTGCACTGAGTCATAACTTTTTAAACAAGGCCCTAAGTCAGAGCTATCAGTCCTGTGGTGCTGTTTTCCTGGCTCATGATAAGCCTGTCTCTTTCTATCCCAGGCTTGGGCCTGTGATTTAACATAGCAATGACAGCAATTGCTAGCCCCAAAAACATCCTTAGCAACTCTCATCTAATACAAATCACTTATTCTTTGTGAAAGATGAGTGAGTCATGCAAGTAACAGACAGCACATTAAGAGTACATTGTTAAAGTGTGCTTTAATTAGTTATGTGGCATATAATGATGCGGGGTCAAATAATAATTTAATTTTTGTACACTCTCCTTTTTTTGTACATTACCAGTGGACCACCCTCTATGATGAAGGATCTCCCAATAACATACAGGATACTTACTGGAGAACATGAGGAAATTCATTATTCTTTTTCCACAATAGCTCTTTACGTGTTTTTAAAGTCTTTTTTGTGTTATTTAAGTGACTTTGAAAGCTGTGGCCCAAACCTTTGTAAAATATCATTGGAAAAAAGAAAACAGATGCAAACCCCATGCCATAAAATTAAATGAGCTTTTTTAGACAAAGTATAACATACCACTTAGCTATTAATTTTTACTTCTACATCATAAAAGCCTGAGGCTATCCCTTTATATATCTCTAAGCATAGTGAAGTTGGTTCCCGGAAGAAAAACCTTTTGTTTATTTTTGTTATACCAAGTAATGTAATAGTGCCCTGATTTTAAAAAAAAAAAAAAAAAAAAAAAAAAAAAAAAAAAAAAAAAGCCCGCTCTAAAGTGGCTCCATATATAAGATGGATTTACTTTAAATAGTTAGTACAGTAGCACATAAGGAAAAGCGTTTTGCAAAAAATGAAAATGCCTCCCTCATAAAAAAAACCTGCAAGCAGAAAAGTCGCCTATAAACTCTGAAGCTCAGCTCTTCAGATTTTAAGCTGAAGTCCTCTCCAAGAACAGGACATTATTACCTTATAGTCAGAGCAGAATTAAGGATCAGCCCACTGAAATCAGGGGGTTATATCTTTGATGCCAACAGTATTAGGTTTTTTATACATCAATTATTCTGCTGTTCACATTCACTTTATTTACAGCACTAACAGGCTAAAGAGCAATGACACAAGAACTTGCAGATAAACCTGCAAATGTGTTGATTTCAGCTCTGTATTAGATAAATTTGAAGCTACCCACATGTGCGTACACACTATTCACTCAGGCGCTGGAGTTTTGTATAGTATTGGACCAGTCCTTACTAGGACAATCATACAGGTGACGTTGGTGTGACCGTGCAGAAAAATGGTGGCTTGAGCAGAGTCCTGTAAAGATGCAAAGATTCTCTCCTTGTAGAGCCAGTTACAGGAACTGGGTCCTGGGCAAAAAGGACAAATTGTTATTATTATATGTCCCTAGAAAATGAAAGCTCACATTTGGTCATTCTTATCAGTGACCTTCAGTGTCAGTGGTGGGACTGTGTGAAGATTGACAAGGTGTCCTCGAAAGGGTTCTAGAAGATGGAAATCAAGAAATTATAATACTTGTGTGGTATTGGGAGCTGTCTTTCCCCAAGGAACATGGCAGGCTTAGCTTCTTTCCAATGCAATTTTTGTGGGACATATTTCTTTTTCTTCTCATTTAATCCTTTGTGAGCTGTCTCTTTGACCGATGTCAGCATCTGAATGACTCTCCAACATTCAGAGCCAGCACAGTCATGATGAAAAGATGAATACTGACACTGTCAACATGGAAATCCAACTCCTGCCATAGTAATCCTCACATGTATTTCTCTCACGTACAAAGATTGCCATTGTCTTCCACACTCTTATCATCCTGCTAGACTAATAGTCTAGAGTTGAATTTCTTTATAAATCAGCTTGGATCCTCAAACTGTCTACCCTATGTATCTTAATATGTGAAAGCAATAAAGAAGCTTCTTCCCTCCTATGCACTATTCTGTAATTGTTGCCACTGTGCCAACAGATCCATTTTAGAGTATTAATCTTGACACATAGCCCACTTCATAATCTAAACTGTAATTATCTGATTGATTGCTACTTACGTTTCTCCCTAAATGCGATGCCATCAGGATCTGGTGATAGGAATTTCCTCTTCGCAGGAGCTATGGACTTGGGACCAGTAGTCTCACAGGCTGAACTTTTTCTTTCAGTCCTTGGGATAATTCACACAGCAGTCATTGAGGGAGTTCGTTTTTTTTCAAAGACCCAGATATATGATTATAGCACATATATCTGGTACCAGGCTACCAGAACTGATTAAATTTTCATTAAAAACTGAGAATGATAATATCACCAAGGCTTCTGAAAACCTTACTTAACTCATAGATATCCATCGCAACTAAACATTTTTCATTCTTTCCTGTTTTATTCTTTTACATTCCCTCTTTGTCTAACACAAAGAAAACAGCTAGTATTTGAAGGTCAATAAGGCTGTTTTACTCATCTACAAGAATACTTGAGTTAGAACTTTAAAAGTTCAGTATTTCAGTATCACCATTAATGTTGTTTTTATCATTGCTGACATGGACTAATGAAGTACTAAACTAGACTTGTACTAATTCATATTAATCAAATTGTCAGTTTGGAGTGCTTATCCTCTCTCCCATTTGACTTATAGGTCTCATAATTTTCTCCATCCACAAATTAAGACATATCAGTAGCATATTAAAACAGAGTTGAAAGTCAACTGGATAAATTCATTAAATTACTCCTTGTCATGATATATTTTGTAGTTTTAGTTAAAGAAAAGCCATCTTGAAAGTCTCACTCGGAGCAGTCAAAATTGAGGAATTTCTTTAAACATTAAGATGGTGTTAAGGAGGTTCAGTCCATCCTCCACCCAGGTGTTCCCTTGCTGGTATTAGGAAAAAAGCCCCAGACCACCTGTCCATAGAGGCAAGTCAGGCATGTAATATGGTCTTACAGACACATTAACAGAAAGTAAATATCATTTAAATCTTCTGAATATTTTGCATAACGTATAGTTACAAGACCAGAGTAAAGATTAAGGTTGATATTCACACTAGTAACTAACAATGGCTAATGACCCTCCTTTTTATTTGCAAAATAAGCATAGGTTTTTTCCAGATAGTCATTCAAAGCAGGAGCCTAATTTATTGGCCCACAGTTAAATTTGGGAAGAGCTTAACTCTGTCCACTGAGTATAAGGGAGACTGGCCTCTTAAATTTGACATCTAAAGACAGAATACCCCTGTTATGTAAAATACTAGATTAATATAGAAGGACCATATCATAGAGAATAAGATGCCTGCTACTTGGTAAGGATATTGACACATAAAAACCCTATGAAGTTTGAATCCATGGGTGAATAAGGACTCTGGTTGTTGGGCTGGGGATCTTGTACACTTACTATTAATAAATAATCCATTAGTATGATATAAACACAGTATTGGTTCTCACCAAGACTTTCTGAATACATTTCCAAAGCATGTGGTGAGGCCAGTGGCAGAACTTCAAGTCAATACATCACTCAGGAGTACTGAAAGAGACCTCTTATTCTATTATTACTCTCAAATTACACTACTCCAAAAGTTAGCTAATTAGCAGCCAAGTATGACAGTTTCATCCTGTGATGGTTTCCTGTCTGTGAAAGGATATCAGTTTAAGTACTGGTTGCTATGATTTAGTATTGTATATCACAGAAGTGGGCTTCAGGGCACTTGCAGATTGTCTTCTTGAGGACTCTAAGTGTTTTGCTGAATATGTTCCAAAGAGCCTGACTTTTCAAAAAATGTGGATACTGACTTGGCTTTAACACATGCAGCAATTTTTGTAGCTTCATGATAATTATTTATATTGGTAAGAGAAAAGACAGATGACTAAACTCAGTGTAAAATAAAAGCTGAGAAAAAGCACAAAGCACAAGCAAAATCCAAGATAGTCTACTTTTTTAGGCTGGAAATTCTATGTATGTGGTAATGAAGGAGAAAGAACAAAGTATGGTAGAATGAAAGAAGATTTTGAGGAAGCATACAGAAAAATTATATTGAATGATTTTAAAGAAAGTAGGAGCTGGATGAGAGAAATGGAGATGAGGTGGCAAGAAAATCCAGCCGAGAAAAGATAGTGACAGGAGAAGGTACGTATTTCAGGAAGCTTCCAAGTAGTAGTACAGATTGCCTTTGTCTACCCAGCTTGGTTGGAAAGATGACTGCACTGACATTTGATACTGAGCAACAGTTTTTGTACTTTGTCAACGATGAAAAAAAATTCTATTTCTATGTCAATCACTGTCAGATATAGCAGGTCACTAAAAATAAATCAACTGATTTTACTATGAATAAAACCTTATCAACTACACCAAATAACAACACTGAGTTGCTATTGAGTTTAATAACAATTATCAAGTTTCTCTTGATAGTAAATTTGGAAAACAGAACTAACTTTAAAAAAAAAAGGCAGCCGAGCATAAATTATCCTTCTTTCCTGCCTTCTCATCACAGATGACCCTTCCTGTATTTCATTAATTGAATTATGCAATTTGCATATGCAGAAAATTTCATCGCAAATTGTGTCCTCTATATAATAAATCGGGTTTTATAACAGAGATTTAGGCCTAATAATTGTTTACTGTATATTTTACAATACTTAGGTTATAAAATAGGTTATTACATTTTTAAAAGAAGTAATTAACTGCATGAATAAATGGACTTGAAGACATCTCTTATTTCAGATATGTGAATTCTGATAGCTTGAGTTTTATGGCCATTCCTGAAAAAAAATGTTCTCTTGTCTCTTTACTTGACTTCGTTTGGTTTCTAAGCTGACTTAGAGCCAAAAGTGAAGCCATGCCAGTGTTCACAATTTCCTTCCAACTTTGAGTCAGAGCCACCAAATATCACAATTTCTGTACAGTCCCATAATTCTTGCTAGATTTTGTTGTATTTGTCCAGTAATCTTGATTCATTTGTTTTACATTAATAAATTTATTATCTAATCTAACAGATGAAAGAGACTGTATGAGTCAGTCCAATTAGAAGTGCACTAAAACACCAGATTTTGAAATATTTGTATGGTCTTTTCTGTGCCATGTTTTATCACTTGTTTTGCAACAAAGAGTCCATCCTCAGTTTAACATCAATTGTCATAAAACAGAGAATCTAAAACGGCAGACGTGAACATGATACTAAAAAAGTGGAGCCTTCCCTGTTTTTTATTGGGGAATATTAAAAACAACTTACTGCGCTTTCAAGAATTCACTTATTTGTGAAAACTTGTTTACTTTTGCATTTTTTTTATAGGTAACACTGATCTTTCTGCTCCTTACTCAGTGGCTATCAGAGCTGGAAGCTCTGTTTATGCACTTTTTATCATGTGATCATCCTAAAATTGTGTTGCTGTTTTTTCAGCTATTTCCCTCAAAACTTAAGTTTTCTAAAGCTGACTAGTCATGTGTTTTCCTAATAACTATCATTTAATACCATAGCATATATATTGCCTCTTGTGTCCTATAAGGCAGCTTGTCCAAAAAACATCCCTTTAGTTGTCTCTGCTAGGAAGCAGATAAGGCTTAACACAGTCCTCTGAGTAGGTTTAGCTGTGATCAAATCTCCAAGTACAATTGTTTTTAATGCAATCAAATGGGAGTTGAAGTGCCCGACACAAGTGAGCAGGATGAATACTGGTGTTCTCATGTGCAGTCAGACCTGATGGCAAGGTTAGATTCAAAAACAGTAAGTCTGATGTGCCCAGGTTGCACAAAGCAGTTTTTCAGACTGCACACACAGTTCAGTTATGTAGCTCCACCCACATTTATCTAGGACTGTTGAACATCTGGAAGCCCATCCAACTCAGTTTGTATAGTTGTTTCTGTCTAATGAAGATTGTTTAATTAATATTCCTTACTTTTCCAACCTTTGGCCTTTATGCAAAAAAAGCACTTAAGCCTCCTTGAATCTAGTTGAAGCCAGCTGACATGCTTACTAACTGAGACCAATTTTTGCCTGCCCAAGGTTTTAGGCTATTTTGGGACCATGGTACAATAATAAGTACAAGTAGTAAAAGTCATTAGTACTGCATCAATCAGTAGCAGCATGAAGAGTAAAACAACAAAATTTGTTGTTCTTGACACCTTTGATTTTTGGCTCCAGATACTGTTTTTTGAATATGCCATTCTTCAAGCTACTGGATATTTCCAATTAAAGGAGCAGTCAAATAAGCTAGAGAGCTGGTTAGCTAATGTCTGACGATCAGCCATATGCAAAGCCTACCAAAAGCAAGTGGCTTTCATTATTGCCAATAGAGACTGAAAGTTACAGGATTAAAGAAATTGATTCCAATTATTTAGGATCCCATTCCAAGTGCATATAATAAATCAAACCATAAGTGACATCAGCTTCACTGAAATATAGCAATCGCACCTTTACCGCAGAAGAATATGTGCTTAGCCATTGGCAATTTCTTTTTTCACAGGGAATTTCAGGTATGTGATGGAATTCCAGCTACTTGTAGAAAGTCCAGCCACATGGTCATAAATAGTATTTTGTGGCATGTAAACTTTGGATGAATAAGATTTGGTTATAAAATAACATAACACTCCATATTGGGAAATCTTTTTAAAGTTGAGTGGTTCTTTTTATTCTCTATATATCAGCTTCCTAATGGCTTTTCAACAGTTTGAGCCATTTTCTAAAATTACCACAGCTGCTTTACATTAGTTATGGGGTTTTGTTGCTAAGAGACCTTCTGCTTGCTAAGTCTTACTAGATCCTTAAACTAGATTTTTTTTGTTGTTGTTGATTGCATATTCACAGCAAACTATTCACAACACTATTATGAAACAAGAGCTGGTATAACTTTTCCCTCCAAACTGGTTCAAAGGCTGCAGAAACTTTTAGACTGCTAAGAGTGGTGTTGTCTTAGGTGGTGCTACCTCACTCCTATTAACTAAGCAAGTCACTTTTCTGAAGCCTCAGGTATGCTTTGTATTTTCCCTGGGTTTTTTTCATTGCACATCCAACAGGGCTGCATTTTGTATTTGGTTTACAGTTTTGACCATAATCATGATTCCATTAATAAGCATATTTAAAAAACAGAATCGAGCAAGTTCACCAGTTCACAAGAAATGCGAGGTAGCTTCCACAAGAAGAGAGCAGCACGTACCTGCCGAAGTGCGTACCTGCACCTTCCTGCTGGAAGATTTGGTGGGCTCAGTCCACTCCCATGCTGTTCACTGAGCAGTCACTCTCATCAAAGGGGCATATGCAACATGTTCAGTGCTACCATCTAGGTCTGACAGCTAGTTTCACTGTTTGGACCATGAGTAAACAAGGTAAAAAATCACCAATAACTAGGTCCCAGAGGGAGCAATTAAATAGTAGGGTCTGGCTAGAATAAAGGTGATGGGAAGTGAAGAGAGAGAAGTATGTGATAGATGGAAATGGGTAAGGACTTGCAGGAATACTTGCATCAAGAATGTAATCAGGAGTAGACCAGTCCTGAAGGGGAGAGTGAATCAGAGTATGTACCTGAACAATCCCCAAATGTTGAACTGATCTTTTCTTTCATGACAACCTAGTGCTTCCACCTCAGCTGGGCAGGGGCAGTGATTTTTAGCTGAAAGATTTGATGGTGTGTGAGACAGAGATTCTGAGCTGCCAGCTCTCAGTTCAGGAGATGGAAAGTAGAAGAAGACAGGTGATCTATGGGAAGACTTGCAGAATTGCTTCCAGCACAGGAAAAGAAACTACACATGGGGCTTCTCTGGATAACACTTCCCACCAGAAAGAAGAATGGGTTGGCGAAATTACAATTATTGTAATGCTGGGGCTTTTTTTATTTTTAGTTTTTACATCACACTACTGAAGACTTGGCTTTGTGGTCCTGGAGTCACAGCACAAAGGGCTTCTCCTTTCCCTGTTCCTTTTCTTTCCCATTGCGTGCTTCTTGACTAAATGACTGGTAACAAGGGGTTAATTGTCAGGTAGCTGGGGAGCAAAACCACCGACAAACAGAGTACTTGAGAGGAATGTCCAGCTGGTACCTGTAGCCAGAGTAGGATGAAAAAGTTAATAGAATTCAATAATTTTATATAAGAATAATTTGAGATAATATTCTGATTAGGAAAGAAGGTGTCTAGAAATTAAGTAGTGACAAGGAAAGTCAGTGGTTACTATGATGAGAGTCTGGAGCAGATTAAGCCCTTATACCCATATTTTCAGTTCTGCCCAAAGAACTAAACCAACGGATGAGAGAGAAAAGATTTTTGATCTGTGATCTTAAGGCTCCAGAGAGTTGAATGATCTAGCATTTAACCACCTTATTGTTTGCTGCTGAAGTCTTGATCTTGATAAAGAATTTCAAAGGTTTGACAGGACAGGAAAAGGCAACAAAATGGAGTGTGAAAATAGAATATAATTACTACCATCTAATTACAAGGGAAATATTCAGGTTAGACACGAAGGAAGGCTCTCTAATGGTAAAGGCTGTGAAGCATACTGCTCAGAGGCGGAGCAGAGTCTCCATCATTTGAGTTTTCTCAGAATAAGTTTGACAAACAGCTGTTGGTGACAGTGGCGTAGCAGATCCTGCCTTGCAAGAGAGGAATAGCCATCTTCAACGGCACATGATACTGTATCGAGCCCCAGGCAGAATTTCTTTTAGTCCAGGAAGAGAAGCACTTAAAAAAGACTCTGAAACCGACAGAGTTTTGCCTTTCTCACTTATCTGGAAAGGATGTTGCTACTAGTCTGAACTCAAGTATTACTACAGGGATAATCCATGCATGTATACATGAGTCAAGAATATGTGTAGTAATTAACTCCAGGTGCTACATGCAACTGAATACAGTGGAGTAAGTATTATCAATGTAAAATTAGAAGGTCAAAGCATATCGCAGCCTTTATAAAAATGAAAGGAAATATTTGAAATTAAGTAGAGCTTTTCTGTTCTAATGCTATATTCACTATGTTCATGGGAAGAAAATGGTAAAATCTTTATTCTTTTCTTGAAAAAAGACTATGCTGTTGTTCATGGTAAATAGGAATCCTTGGGATGAATCACATAGTATTTGGCTATGCTATGATATGTAACGTTGAAATGCGAACTCAAGATTGATCTAGCCTGGAATAATGTTTCAGCCACCAGGGAACATGATATTTTTGCAAAAATAGACTTGTGATTCAGATAATGATATTTCCACAGTATTATTTATTTGTTATGTCTGACAGTGCGCTTGGCCCTGTAGAAGACAAGCTAAAAAGTTTTCCTGCCCTGGGACTACATAGCCTTAGGCTCCAATCCTAGAAAGATTTATGTTTGAATAACTCGAGTAATCTCACTGGGATTTAAACATAATACTGAATTTACAAAATTGGTGCACGTGGCCAATGAGTGGGATTACAGTCCAGAACATGGAAGGAAGAATGTAACATGGCATTAGTAGTTATTTGACCCACATCCTAAATGTTTTGTTGAGCACATTGAAGAGTTTGCATCTCTGCTGCAAGGAACTTATTTTCCAAGACCAGATAATCTGGAAGCCAGTAAAAATAGGGATCACAAAGTGAAATGACCCTTAAAAGAAACCCTTGGTTTTAACCTTACCTATCATGAGTTAAATGCTCTTCAAACATTTGATAGTTTTATTGGCAATCATGTGCCTCTCAAGCAGCATGCATTACTGAGCTGGACAGGAGAGCTCATCAGTCTGGATGCTGTGAGGCTAACTTCTTAAAAGGTTTTTAAGAATCCAATTCCCATTCAGTTGGCACAGACTGCCTAAACTGGAAGATTTCACCAGTGCATAACCATCCTTACTGTTAGAAAAAATGTCTAAGTTGTCTTTGAACCTTGTCAGCATGATAGTGAGTGTTCAGGTATACCTGTGTGCATCAAAAAAAAAAGAGTATAAAATATCAAAAATGCCACTTCATTTTTAAATTTTTTTTCTTTAGTCTGACTGAACTTGAAAACTTCTCCCTTGTCATTAAGTCCTTATGGAAAAAGACTTAGAATAAGGTGCTCTCAACTGGGGAACAATGGGATCGCATCTTTCTCCGAGGGAGAGCTGGAGAGTCTGCAGGACTAAAAAGCATCATGCGGTCATTTACACTGGTAAGCAAGTTACAAAAAGCTTCATTGCTTGTTAGGTTTTAAAGTAAGAAATTTATTACATGAAGTAACTAAAGGGAAGACTGAGTGAATTACTAGGCAGCAGTTGTCTTGATGATGCAGGGAATGAAGCTAAAAATATAAGTCAAAAGGTATGAAAAGATAGATGTCTTTTCATATTACCATTACATTGTTGTTCATTTGTCTCTAAAAAGAAACTTTCTTTTTTGCCAGTGGTATGTAGGGAAAAATTAAAAACAGAGTTTTAAAAGCTAAAATTACAGCCAGATACTCTTTAATAGTACCCTTACTGTTGCTGTTTACATTGTTTAAGAACTTTCAGCTATTTGCATTCTATTTTAATTGGAGAGAAATCAGAGCAAATCCTGTTTAAGCAGCTTTTCAGTCTGTATATAAAATAATATGTTGGACTTTTTTTCTAATATGTCATGCTAGAAAAACATGTTGAGTGCATACCATATTACAGCTGAATGCCAAAAAAAAGGGGGGGGGGGGGTATATCATACACATTTAGGTTCTTTGGGTTTTGAGAAACCACAAAACTTTCTCTGAGGTTTTGTTGTTGTTGTTGTTTCAAAAGTTAAATGTCCACAGCAGTATTTCTTCATGGAAATTACTTCTAACTATCACAAAGTTAGAGATTCTGGACTTTGTGCATTAGTATTCAAGAACAGTACCCAAATCATTTCAGAAAACATGCCTAGCCAGGGAAGCATTTCCACCAAAAAGCAAAACGTATGCTCTTTATAGTCTAGGTTAATGGATGTTAGAGAAGAAATGTGTTTTATGCATGAGGAAAATAGTACCTTAACATTGTTCTTTGTCTTCTGTGCTGAGCGCAGTACTAGTATAGATCAACAATGTACACACAGGATTATCAGGTATGAAAATAATCTTACTAACTTTCTCCCTATTCCCCATGTCAAATGTCGATTGGCTTGTAAAAAGGTGGTTCATAGGCTAAAAGCAGGAAAACTCCTAGTTTCCTACATTTTGCTGGTGAAACTGATACGAGTGTGAGCACAAGTTTCTTATTTCAAAGAAGTTGAGAGTTAATTAGGTTCTATAATAAATCTAAATAGATCCCTACAGCTGGGTTCAGATGAAGGAAAATAACCAAACGGCTCACAATCTGTTGTCACTACTGCAAAATATTTTCCCCAAAAAACAAACCTTCAGGAAAAAGTCTTTACCTTATCATAAAATACAAACAGTTTATTGTACTAATTTGTGTTGTTTCTGTGGTGAGACAAGCCTGTGGAAAAGTAGAACCTTGCTTCTGCAATGAGGACTCAGCGTAAACCTGGAATAAACAAGAGATACAGCAGCTTACTTAAGATTTTTTCCTTGTCTAAGTACAGGCGTTCTTTTGAGACAACCATTCTTAAAGTATTTTCTGTAAATGGTATAAAATTTTAAGTAAATATCTTCACAGTACTTCATGACAAAGAATGAGCAATGCAAGGAGAGTAATTAAGATTGGAAAACCACCAATGTAGTCTTCAGAAATATTCTCAAGAGTTGATACTGCAGGACACTGATCTCACACCAAAACAAGTAAGTTTTGTTGCCAGGTAATAGAAACAAGGACTTGCGTAATAATCCTTTTAAACCTATGACCATGAACCAGAGGCCATATTTCAAAATAAAATAATGAAATAATAAAACCAATATAAACTTTTTAAGGTATTGTCTTTCCCAGGCAGTCAAAAATATGAACTGATGGCTTTTGACAAAATTTGAAGTGATGCAGCCTTCTGAGAATGGAGGGGAGGAGGTGGGGGAGAGGAGAATAGTACAAAATCTGAGCAAATGCATTTTTAAAAAATTCTGGTAAAGACAAGGTAATAAAAATATTAATTGAATGTTCATTCAACTTCTTCATGATTGTGTTTAAATAGGGTCCAGAAAGCAAAGGTGTTAAAGGGCAAAACTAGAAGATGCTTCAGTCTACCTTGAAAAAAAGTTTTCTGTGAGGGACATAAATTAATAACCTGAAAATCTAACCTACTTGAAGCCTTTTTATTTCATTCATAATCAGCCACATATTTAGATTTAAAATACTATGTGAAAGTTATCTGATCCTTAAATATTTTTTTTCCCCCTTACAATGATCACGTCAGTGCACATAATTTTTTTAGTGCACAGGATTTATTTTTTTTGCTATATTAAATACATGCAATAAGCACTAATGAGTTTTTGCACAGATTTACAAGTACTTATTTAACTTCTCATGATACTTGTACTCCTGAAACACTTAAGCTCCTTTTAAAACATTATTTAACCTCTGGAGAAAGGCTGGAGCAGAGCATCCTTGCTAAGTTTCTCATAGATTATAGGGGAAAATGATTCCTTTTCTGTGACAGAAATGCTGCCAAAAAAATAGAAAAAAATCAAATTGTGGTCAATTTCCTGTATTTCCCATTTCATATAGAACTAGAATTGGAATGATTTTTTTAAATTATATGATGATTTGTCAAAGAAGACATGGAACTTTTTTTCCTTAACTTCAAAGTTGTAATGTGATCACACTGAAGTTAATAGGATGATTCCCACTGTATGTAGTGTGTCAGGGCTGAAAAGATTGGAGTCATTTATGACTCAGTATGAGAGAAAAGAGGGGGAGATGTCTGTGACCCCACAGTTCTCCAACTGTCCTGGATTTGGCTGAAGTTAGAGCAGTCTGTGAGTAGAACAGGGTTCTGCTCATTGGAGCATAGAGGGTAGCCAAAGCACAAAGAAAATCTTTTTAGTTTAGTTGCTTGATATTATTTTGCAATAAAGTTAAATATTTTGAATGAATGTGGTAATTACTGTGGGGCTTTTGGACTCCTCATTATCAGCTAAAAATAAACTATATTTTCAAACACTTTGTTTGCAACAGCTAGTGTCACTAGATGACCTAAGGGAATCAGTTACGTTATTGTGTTTGTTGTAAAGAGTTTGGTTGAAAGAAAATGTCAACTTTTTGTCATTAAGTATTTTAATGGAACACTAAATTCAGTTGTGTAACACAAGAAATTACAAGCTGGAGTTCAACTGTGATGAGTTAAGTATGTTTCATAAATTAATAAGCATGATGAAAAATATATCATATTTGGGTAATAATCATATTTCACTGGTGCGAAATCCCATATTATATTTCTTAATAGGCTGGTAACAGTCCAAGTTAACCACCTATTTTTAAAGACATTTCTTAAGAAAAAACGTAAATGCTGATCTGCCTCCTGCAGAGCTGCACGTGGATAAGATAATACACAATGCCAAATATTTTTAGAAACATAACTAATGGATAACCCAAATCTTTGCCCTCAAAACACTCTGATAATCTTGAAAAAGTGTTGAGTACCTACATACTAGAAGTCAGGTTTCTCTGATAATTCTGTTTTTCCCTTATCGTTTCTCTTTTGAAATTTTAGAATGGTGGAGGGAAAATAAGTGTGGTATCTATGAGCTAAGACTCCCATTCTCCCCTTTAATTCAAGGGTCCAAATGCTGAGATGCCAATAACAATCTGCAGTAGCCAGAAGTGCAAGCAATTATATGATTTGTTAAATACGTGCCCTACAGTTTATTATGTTAGTGTGCACATCTGTCTGTTGACTGCTACAAGTACAGGTTTTCCATAGCTCTCCTTTCAAGTAAAATTGGCCGATCTTCCAGAATTTCATGATTTCCCTAGTAGTACATTACTCTAGGATTTAGCTTGAAGTCACGTACAATATCTTCAATTTCTCCTGTTGAGTGCAGGCATAAATGTTTAAGAGTCCCCAAGGATGGTGAAAGACACTGGAAGGAAACATAATCCCTATGAAGATGATGAAAATATTGAAGATCAGCCAACATAGATAATAAATAACATAAAAGAAAGACCCTGTTCTCTAATGTTCCCTGAGAGCTATTCTAAGCACTACTTATGTCAGCCATTTGGCCGGGTAGTGGAAAGGGGATTCACATCGTCTGGGTGCAGCAAGTAAATAAAGATTTTCATCCAAGATGACTATCATTTCATTGTAGTGCTTGGTAGAGACATTTAATTCCATAACACTCTGATCTACTCGCATTTGGCTTCATTACATTCACAAACACAAATTGAGCACCTTTTTTCCACTTTCCCTGAAAGCTGCCCTACAGGTGGATCTAACATCTTCAGCTTTAACAGGCTGTGGCCATGCTCAGTGACAGGCAGCTGAGCTTCCAGGCTTCTCTCACCACATTACACAGGCCAGGATTCAGGCAGAGGAGCAGGAAGGAAGTAACTTTCAAAACTCACTAGGGATTTATCAGAATTCTTTCAGCTCAGGCAAACTGTAGCAAAATATCTCTCTTCCAAATAATTAGCAAATTCTTATTGAAAGAACATTTTAGCATCAGCTTTACTGATTTGCAGCTATCCTGAGTTCTGTTTCCTGTTTATTACAGTGTATGGGAAGACTTCCATTGTCAAAATGAGAGAGTATGGAAATAAAAAATAATAATAAAAAAATTTTTAAAAACACCGAATTTTAAATAAATCTTCACTACTTCTGGAAAGTGCATTCCTAGTTCCAATGTTAATAAAACTAGGATATGCAAAATTCAAGTTTTTCCTTACAAAGTTAACTTCCCTACAGTGTAAAACTGTGAACAAAATACATTTTACTAATCTAAGTAATAGAATCATCTGACATTTATTTAATTGACTTTTTCACCAGGACTCTAATGAACAAATTAAAACTTTACTTTCCTAGTAAGTTTATGTTATTTCACGTACCTTAAGTAACTGCTCTTAGTGTCATATGATTAGATTTAAAGATCAAAATCTTTTTTTTTTCTTGACTAGCTGACATGGTTCAGCCTGCAACAATCTTATCTCCAGTAGGACTTTAATGTGGGTTAATCAGCATAGGTTATCTTAGTCTGGTTTAAGACAATCTTTTCTTCCTCTTCAGAAGTTGCAGCTTACGGGTTTCTGACTGAGAAAGGAAGCTGAGAGATGCTCACACCAGGGTGCTGCTTGGAACAAGTCTGCTCATTAGCAAGCAGAAGAACTTTAATAGTCTCTGAGTAGAGAGGCAATAGATAACCATTAGTGCTTGAATAAATGGTATAATAGAAATTAGAGGAGAAATTGAACCCTTGCTAATTTGCAAGGTCGTAGTACAAGCTGGGGATGAACTGGAGTCCCAGATTTTGAGAGGAGAAGAAACATACTGGATGGGAGCCATTTATCTCAAATTTCTTGCTCCCTGAAGATCTCTTAATTGTGACTTTTGGGTTGACTTGAACTCACAACTACAAAACCTTCTTTTTGAAGGGACAGTTTTACTCTCTGAATCTCTGCATAAATGTGAAGATGTGACCTAAGGAATGGTTTATTGTATTGGGGTCTCAGTGTCAGCTGTTGCTCAGTGTCATACAATAAATCACACAAAGATAAAGCACACAGTCTCTACAGAGGTGGTAGGAGTCAGTGCTGCAGAGGCTGGAAACCTTCCGATTTGAATTGGAAACAGAATCTGTTAGCTTCCTAAAAGGAAACGCTGTGTGTAGACTCGCCCATTGAATGACTTCACTAAAATACTAAGCTAATATAATCAGAAACATTTAGCTATAATTTTTGCAGAGCTCATTGATAGTACAGGCTTCCCAACTCTAAATGTGTTTTGCATTTGTTTAAGGTTTGAAATAATTGGGCCTGGTCTTAATTGTGCCAGTGCAACGAGTCAGAGTTGTTTTACTGCCTTAAAGAACTTTTAAAGAAATTTCATTGTCTGATTGAGTTACTGTATGTTCTTTAAACATACAGAGAGAGAGAGAATTAATCAAATTATTTTGTTATAAATAATGGGAAAAACTTGTTCATGGCCATGGAGAGGCCTTACCCATTGAAAATTTGTGATTGTTCTGGAGAAGCTTTTGTGAATCAGATACTGAGGATTCACATTTGCTGTGCACCAACTTGCTCTCCTACTGCTGAGCACCAGATGGGGAAAGAGCAGGTTTTCTGCATTCATTGATAGCTACAGCTCAAATCCTGACCTTTTGGAATCTAAGTTACCAAAAAAACATCCATTCGTGCCAGTTCTGTATTTCTTTCTGATCTTCGTAACTCAAGAAGGGTGCATTGTAATTAAAGACATTAGACAGAAGGGCAACAAAAATGGCTAAGGAGATGGAACCCTTAAGAGGCAAGACTTTCAAAAAGCTAGGAATCTCCAATGTAGAGAAAAAAGCCTGAAGGCAAATATGATTGGGGTTCACAAAGTCATGAATTTCTTGTAAGTTAAGCAGACAACTGTTACTCAGCTGGTGTCTCTGGCTAAGAATAAGGGCACTCCATGAAATAGTATAAGGTTGATTTAAAACAGGTAAAAAGTATTTCTTTTCTCAGCAGGTAGGGAAATTTTGGAACCTATTGTCAAAGGAGGCTGTGGAGGCAGATAGTAGAAGGATGTTCAACAACTGAGAGGAAAACAAGTCCATAAATGGATTCTAAAATGACTGAGAAGGATGTTATCTCTAACATCCCAAATGCATCAATCATGGATGCTGGGAGAGCAAAAGAGAAAAGGATTGCGTGAAATGGCCAGCCTTGCACTGTCTCCTTAAACACCCTATACTGCCACTTTTTGAGACAGACTACAAGGCTAGGTGGACTATTAGCCTAACCCAGTATGGCACTTCTTACATTCAGTGGTCTTTGGGCATGACTGAAAGGGGACTACTGGTGCAACAAGTGTTTTAAAACATAGCTGAAAGAGAAAATTAGTCTAGTTTTATAAATAATGGTAAAATCATTACTCCCAGCAACGTCAGTTGACCTATTATCTGGACCTGCTTGCCCCATAGTCATCTCTAGCTAGCCTTGAGGTTTTTGGGGTGATCAGCTTGTCACTTACCTGTTAGTTGTGCCTATTCTGGGACATGGGTTCCTGTCTGAACATACTGTCATGATCTGTATTTAGACAGATGAGCGCGTGAGTCCTGCATAGAATGTCCAGAGAAGGAGGAGGAGAATGTGGCAGTGACACCAGCACTCACCAGCTGCATAATAAATAGCTTGTTGGCTAGAGAGCTTATAGATGCAGACCTGTAATCAAAGCTGTGTGCAACTGAACTGGCTCCTCTGTTGCAAGTGGCTTGGATTTCCTCCCACTGAAACAGAGCCATTGTGGAACTGGGCATGAGAGAGATGTGTAAGGCCAGATGAAAAGCAGAAAAGCAGCAAAGAGACCTAAGGTTCTGGTCTCTGCTTTCAGTATGTTTTTGAGTTTTGTCTAGTTTGTGTCAAATGGATATTCCTTTCAAAAGGATGGATGAGCGTGGGCATCACTGCCTATTGTCTCCCATCTATAGCTCTTTTGCCATCTTGGTTTAGACAGTCAGTCGTCTAAACTCATGTAAATCTCCAGGGAGAGGAAGATGTTATAGCAATGCCCCTACTCACCTTTTACGTAGTATTATTAGTGAGAGGGAGGGATTAAAGTTTTTAGCCAGACTAGCCTAGATCTCCATGTGGTCATCTTCACAGCCAGTGACATCTCTCTGGGGAAATTTAGGTGAAATGGCTTGTTTATTCTCCTGTCAATGGCCAGGCACATAAAATTCTTGTGAGACAGTGTTCAAGATAAGTGCTTAAAATCTGTATTTTACCTGCTGTTAAGAAATAATGAAAAAATCCATGGTGTTGAGACAAATACTATATGTATTACATGGTGTTTCATTTTCATTCTTGAACTTCAACTAATTATAGTGCTTTGTTTTAAGTTTCAAGTATATTTGTGTTTAGAAATGGTTTTGAATTTCACATGACAGGATTATTTTCCTCTTTTCACTCTTTTTAAAAAACATTTTAAAGTGATTCAGGCATTTTTTTTTACCTCTTCCCCTGAAAGCATGATGATTGCACAGCATCAGCAAGGTATCTGTTTTCCTTAGTCCTATAGTAGGTATGTGGAAAAATCTTTTTCTAAGAGAATTTCAGAAAAAATCTAATGCTTAAAAGAAAACATTCTCAAGAACTAAAAAGTACAAGTTTTTCTGTCTTGAACTACAATTCTTCTAAAAAGAGGCTTGTGAGAAGAGGAGGCAAAGTCTGAAAATTAACAATTTTTCTTGTGTCAATTGCAAAAAAATGAAGGCAATACAGATGATGGAATAAGGGGGTGTCAAAAGTCCTGTATTCAAAGGAACAGTAACTGAAACTTGGGCTGATTACATAACACAACTTGATGAGAAAACTCTTGTCTTTAGGTAGAGATTCCTTCAAAAATCTGGTATAGTTGATAGTTTCATAGATTATGCACTAAATCTGTTACTTGCCAAGTTTTGTGCAATTTTTAGATATGTACCTCTTCAAAGAATGGATCAAGCTTTCAAGAAAAATGTACTGATTCCTGTAAATAACATTTTAGTAGTCTCAAGAGAAAAACTTGATAGACAGAGGTGAGAGGCAGCTGTAAAGAAACAAGGCTAGGCAATTTGACTTTTTACCTTCCAACGCAACTCCAGCAGAAGTTATACACCTACATCCACACTTAGTGCTCTAGCTGCTAAATTAGCCTTTCTTTGAAATGGTCAGGGGTACTTAATGCCTTGGAAGTGAGACCCATTTCTGACACCTATATACGGGCTTTGCAGCCTGAGGATTTTTTTTAAAAAAAAAAACACCTTGTGATCTGGTGTTGGCGTATTGTCAGTGGAGGAGGCCCAAGGCTGGTCAGAAGATCTGCATTTTCAGCCCAGTTCTGGCGTGACTTCAGCTTGCAAGTTTAGTAATTCACAGAAAACTCCTTGATACTGTCCGATAAATGGAAAAAATGTTTGCCCATTGAAGTAATCTTTCCAAAGAGCTATCTAAGCATAAAATGATAAAGCTTGTCTGTAGGTGGGATTAAGCTGAAGGACTTTCTAGCTCCTGGAACCACATCCATTTCACAAATTTGTGTGTATGGTTTAGCACAGCAGGGAGCAAAAAGCTGTTTGCTCCTCCAGCATACTCATGTGGTGAAAATAGCGGACAAAGATTTCAACCCCTTTTAAGTTTTAAATATGTCTGTTTCCAAGATAAGGAACATAAGGTTCACAAGTTGCATAAGACTTTCCAGGCTAGGGGCCTCAGCATTGGAGCAGACCAGGATCCTGCTGGGGAGCACAGCCGTGGCAGGCCCCAGAGCTGCTCCGGTGCAGGGTGAATGCTTTGCTCGCCCTGAGTATGAAACACAGAAACTAACAGTACCTCTGAACTTGCTGTTGGACCTGGGCCTAGATGCCAGGGCACATCTGCCACTCAGGTCTGAGAGATGGTGGCAGATAGAGCAACAACACAAATTATTGTGTATAGCCAAAGGGCTAAATGAAGAAATAACTCCAGGGTTTTTTCATGAGCACAGGCAGATTTGTAGTAGTTGTTAGTCTCTATAATAATACCACCGTGCCTGGCAATAGGTTCATATCCTGCCCAAACTCTACCGCTCTAAGTGAATTTCTCTGTCTCTGAGCCTTTCCCCCAGAACACTTATTTAAAGGCTAATGGTTCCACAGGATTCCTTGTTTTTCTATTTTACATCCATTGTAACATCAGTCAATTAAAGAAACTTAGATAATGGATCCTTTATCGCCAATTCAAAATTCCCTTTCCACTCTCCTTTGCGGATCCATTTAGCCTGTGTCTCTGGTATTGTTTCTCTCTGTTCAGCCAGCTTATCCAATCTTGGCCGTTTCCTCCACTATAATCTTCCATGTTTGTGACTCTTGGGGGACCCGCCTTTCATTTTTATTGCCCCACCTACTGGAAAATTCTTTGCTCGTTATTTTATTTTAAAGCTTTCCAATTTTCAATAGTCTGACTTATTTCCTCTCTGCCTATGAAGTGTTGTGAATGCAAAAAAAGAGAAATGTATGAAAGAAATGGTAGCTTATTTATACTGATGTTCATGAATTTAAGCCTGTGTGGGAAAGAGATCCGAGCTTCAAAATTTAACAAATATAGATGTATGGAAAAAGTAATCCACTCCTCTCTTCATCATGGAAATAACAAGTCACTGTACATTCACAAGTGGGTTTTACTTCAAAGTTGCATGTCATGCAAAAGAATGAGTTGTTAGCTATGACATTTAAGAAAAGGATTACTGTGAACTTATTTTAAAAGGTAATCTTATTTCTCTTACTCATAGTGACTCATTGGTTATGACATTTGAGTTAGAAACATACCATATAGAGATAACTGCTCAGGGTGTTATTCGTAATCAGCGTCTGACAAATACTGAGTAGCAGGAAACCAAGACAACGGAGGTTGTCTGCTATGCTTGGTTTGAGGGCACAGGAGGAGGGTGCTCAGTTTCAATCTTTGACCTTTCAGTAGAGGATTTTGAAACAGACAACCAGATAAATATTTTCCTGGAACAAACAAACTGACCCAAAAAATGAGGTTTGGCTTCTCATTAGTAAAGAAATGATCATATTTAAACCTATATGTAAATTATAGGTTCATGTAGTTTCACAGCAGCAAAAATGAGACTTAAAACCTCATGCAAGATTACCAGGGAGCTGGTATCTAGAAGAAAGAAGACCTTTTTTTTTAATACTGTCAACTTCTAAAATAAATATGGAGGAGGAAAAGAGTAAGCAATAGATGAAGATGAATATTGTAGGATAGCATTTGGGGGAAAAGAACAGTACATCACTACATAAAAATGCAATGGCTACTAAATGCAAAGTGTGGGCTTATGAGTTGTCTACAGACACTGTCCTGAGAGCATAATGTGATGGACCCTGCATGCAACTGCTGCAGCAATGGTGTGAGACAGTTAAGGAACACAGTTACAACAGTAATGGCTTGTCAATCTTTTTTTTTTTTTTTTAATTAATGGGTGCATACAGTTGTCCCACAGATATTTGAGCAAAATTTGTGAGGCTGATAAAGCCTGGCCTCACTACGTACATCTTTTTGTGGCTTTCCATGAATCCAGACTGAAGTACTGATGTAGATTGGTCAATCAATCTATATGTTTTTAATGAAGAGGTGTATGTGTAGTTAGTATATCTCTGCATTAGGAGAACTTCTCCTGCAGCATGAGATGTCAAGACTAAAAAGGAGGTTGTCCCTGAGAAAGCATTACTTTCTGCTCTACTTTCCAGAGATACATGATATCATTTGCCACATTTGACCTTTTGGAGACAAAATTATTTTGACTCAGAATGGTCCAGCAAACTGGATATTGTGGATAATGGGGGGGGGGAGAAAAGCTCCAGGCTTTATTAAAACAAAGCAAATTTCTGAGTAAAAAATTCAGATTCAAGTTTTTCAGGACAGTAAGATGGTAACAGCCCTTTCCTTGGACACCATCTAGTAGAACAAATGCTTCTGAAACCCGTGCCACCACTGCATGGCTAAGCAATGATTTCTTCACTTCCTACGTCAATGCAAATTGGATAAACACATCTCCCAATAGCTTTCTAATATCATTGAATTAGAATATGTCTAAACCAAAACTATTTATATTTGTATATGTAAAGAAAAAAAGGCAGTCAATATCAAAATGCTCAACAACCTACAGTTATTATACTAAACTGAGTGTAGACTATTTTTAGATATTACAGTTGTGGCTTCCAACCTTTTTCCCTTTTTGGTATCACACAGACTTATAGGGCTTATAAATCCCTGAATGCATTATACGCTGTCAGGATTTCACAAGTCAGGCTAATGAAATTTTAAAATGCCCTGTTTATATGTATTCTAGTTGGAACATACATGTCATTTTTGGTGTTGATTTTTGTCTTTAAGTACCTTCCTATAAAGGTTAGCATAGCATAGCTAAAGCATAGAGGAACAGTATGTTCCATCCATGTGTGCCTGTAACATCCACTTGAGGTAAAGTAGTGTTTACTTTAAGATCCATTTGTCATTGAACTGTGGAGGGAACATGGTATATTTTTAGATTCAGTTGTAGACTGAGAAGGGCAGGTGATAACAAACTGTTTATTATCTTTAGTGTTTCAGCAGAAGGAAAAATAAAATTTGAAATTTTCTTATGTGAAATATTTCTACTAGATAGGAGGTTAGATGCTATCTGTCCATTATGTAATACTGCTTTCTGGAACTCTTTTCAGACAGATAGCTGCAGTACTTTGGCTAAATAATTAACAAAACATTTAGCTAAAGCTGTTGACTTATTTACCAGGTATTTGTTATGTTATTTAACATAACAAAGGAGAGCCAAGATTTACTGTCTGTTAAGGAAACACCTTCTTTTAAAAATATTTTTATCAAACATGCAAACTAGAAAGGGCCTACTGGTGGCCCATGGGTTTACCCACAAAGGAGGGTAACCTAATCCTTCAGGTACCCTGAAATAGGGTTACACAATACAAAGTTTGCTGAGTAATTTGCTTGAGCAAGAAGAGAGGAAGAAACGGGTTTGGAATAGCCAAGAGGAAGGTGTCTTGGCTGACCACTCACCCAGCCAGCAAGTGCTTCTTCCTCTTGGCCTGCTGGTTTGGGCTAACAGGTTGTTTATAGGTATTCAGATATGTATGTGTAGGTATCTATAGGCCTTATTAGCTTGTAGAGAAGCCAGTCCTGAGCCAGACCGTATCTGTCATCACATGCATACTATGCTCCATTCCAGATAATGAGCCCTTCTGTATTTGGAGACATAGGGAACAAACCTGGATGGCTCTGCCAGGGAGAGCTGTGGTCCAGCAGAAGTAGTACTGGGCAGGACCTGATAACCTCAAAGGACCTGACTCCACATGGTCAGTTATAGCAGTTCCCGTGATGCCAAATACTGCCTCTGTTACCTACTTTTTTGTCTATATTGGCCTGGGTAATGAAGAATTGATCGTATAATTATCCTCTCATATTAGGCCAATTACCCATAGCTGGTTGGGAGAAAAATGGTCTGATGGACACAAAGAATAGGTGCAATAACTTTGAAGATTTTCAGTAGAGTGTAAAGCTGTGTTAAAATATGATAAAAAGGCTTCATATAGTAAAAAAACTTAACAGGAGCGCTTAAGCTTGTGCTACAGGAGTACTGGACGACATGCCATGATGACAACCATACTGTAGATGTGAATAAAGTGGGAACTGTAAAAAAGACTTGCATTTGTTAGATCTATCATGTTATTGACAACATATTTTCTAACTGAAATCTTCAGGTTCTATCTTCAGTCTGAAGAAAAGAATTCCAAAAATATGATACAATGTTTTCCTTGTTTGAGTAAATATATACATCATATATTAATGAATTCACATGGGGTTTAGGGACTTGGAAGTCCTGAAATTATTTTAACTTTAAAGTATTTTACAGAAAGCTTTTATTATTTATTCTTTATGAATCAGTCAAAGATTCCTAGAGACAGCTAACAAATTTTGCACTTACTTACTGTATCTCCTACAAATATAATTCTGCAGACATTATCAATACTGGGTGACATGTGGAAAAGCCTATTCAGTGGAGAAAGTTTAAAGAATGAATCATGTCATTTCCAGAAGACAAATCAAGCAGTGCTGGCCATATGGTGGAAAATATAGGCAATCTGGCTGGATGTATTGTGTCTATTTAAAGACACAACTAGAATATAAAGGGGAAGTTTGACACTTTCATGTGTCACAAGTGAAAAGGCATAATACTGCCCTTGTACATAGAAACTGGGGGCATGATACTTAGAACGGGAGCAATGGACAGTGTTCTCTTATTACTTGTACACATTACAGGTATCAGTGGAGTTGCATCATGTAATTCAACAGATTAGCTGTTCCCTCCCTTCCCTGTGTGCTTATGAAGTTGGCATACAGTTCATTAACTTCTCTAGCATCCCAGCGTAACATGAGGATTCAAGTAAAATGCTTTAATGATGTGGTTGTGTTTTTTGCTTAAGTAACAAAGTTATGAAAGAATGAAATATTTTGTTGTTCCACCAGTGTTTGCACTATTCTTCACTTTCTACTAGCTGGAAAGTTTCAATATGTTACATGTGGTACCTTTCAAAACAAAACACCAATTAAAAATAACAAAGTGGAACATTGAGAAATTCATGTTCCATGGGACAACAAATTGTTCCAAATCGGTGGTACAGAACCAAATTGGCAGCATTACAGTTATTAACAGTGCTTTCTCAGTTAATCAGGAGAAAACTGTTTCTGGCATCAGTAATTTCTTAGCTCTTTCTGTGTATATTTTCATTGCTTGCGTATGATACATATGTACAATACAGAATATAAAATGTATTAACATGGATATGCAGCAAAGGCGTGAAAGCATGTATTTCTTATGAACCACAGCAAGTATTTTCTAAATGCTAAGATTCACTGTGGTCTACAATAATTCCTCTTTTTAATTTGTATTGTAACTTGTTCTTTTACTCTTGTACTTATAGTGTCATGATGATGTTTTTCCCTTTCTGGAAGTGGTATAATTATGCAGTGAAAACCTGCATCAGTTTCTTTCATATAAAAACATATGTTGACATTCATATGCACAAACCTGGAACAACTTTAATTTGCCAATTTTTGTATTATTCATAACTGTTCGGGACACATGTAGACTAAAGATGTAGTGGCAATGGATATATATTATGGTGGAACGTGGTGTATGACTCTAGCGTACAAAACTATACTATTCTGTTACATGACAACTTAATTTGTACTTTAGATGTTTCCAACTCTAACTTACAAAGTCTGCTCTAGTGATTTTTGGAAAATCTCTTCATGTTGTGGTTTACTCATTTTGGATATGAATCCAGCATGAAGCCTTCTCTCCAAGAAGTAAAACTTGTTCTAGCTGCTCATAAAATTTTCCCCAGAAGTGTTTATAAAAGCTAGTAAAAAAGAAAGTGCTCATTATTTTTGATAAGCAGTGAAGGATTGGAAATGCATATTTCAATCGCAGAGCTAAAGCCATTTGGAAGTAAAGAAGAAGGGTATATATGCATTTTTAAACTGATAAGTGTTTCTTAAAAACATGAATTTTCATGAGTCACTTACCTCAGCGTTTAAAACTTCACCTTTCTTTTTGCTATGGTTAAATGGAGGGAAAATACACCAAGTCTCTGCAAATGTCAAATCCAGTTTTAAAATATTGGGATTTAAAGGAGGTATAATACCAATAGGTCTAAAACTATTAGGGCTTCCTAGTGAGAATATACAGGACTGTTTTATGTAGTTTTTGACAGAGAACTTAAATTAGCCCTGCAACATGGATGGTGTAACTTTTCCTGCTGCCTGGGAAAGAAATGCTGTCAAACTCTAAGTTGTGGTGATGGCACTTAGTTTGTATGAGTCTAATAAAAGGGCAGAGTGTATGCATGTTTCTCCGATTTTAGATTTTTTTTCTCTTGGTCAGAACTTTGAAGTCTTTTTAAAGCTTTGTTCTCTTCCTCTTTTCCAGGCTAATAAAAAGAATTATTATTACTACCACATTTGTGTCTCTTGGATTTTATTTTGGCTAATGCAAGCATTTTTACAACATGATCTTGGACAAAGGAGCAATTAGAATTAAGGAGCCTTATCCAACAATTACAGCACTTATTGCAATTATAATAGTAACTTAGTAAGTTGATGACTTACTGAGTTACCCAAATGATACATTTTTATTTTGCTTTTAAAGTTAGCAAAAGCTTAATGCTAGAGTTTTGTAATGAGCCTGTGGTAACCAGATTTGTAGTCTGAAGCCTTCGTCTGCCACACTGTTAGCCATCAAAGGACCCCTGTCCTACCAAGCTTTCTATTTTCACAACAGGATATCTGGTTTCTTTTATGAGGATACAGCTATGTTAATTTGGTTTAGTGGTTTGTTGGAGGTAAGCATGCTCTTCACAGCACAAACACCAAAATCCCCTTAAAGCAGTTCCTTGTTAATAGCCGGGGTCTGATTGGCAGTTTTGCATTGTAAAGTGTGATTTGGTTGGATAAATATGTTTAGTCTAGTAAGCACTTTAGTGATTGAGTGTCTGTTAATGGATAAAGGTGGATTATGGCGAAACCTCTACAGGCTGTCATTGAGCACTTAGAGTTGCGAGATGTCATGGGGGGAATGGAAAACAAACCGGCACTGTGGAAAAACTCACCAGCTATAACATATTTTAAATATTTGGTGCTATTTCAGTATTTACGTTTAAAATCATATTTCACTTGAGGAAAACAAAGCAGGGCAGACTGTGCAGCTCATAGCTTTCTCGTTTGGCCTTAAAGCAAGCATACTCGTTACATGCATCTGGGCGTATTCAGAGGGAGATCTTTCTCAGCACATGATAGTCGAAAAGCCACCAGGTACCTGGAGGGTAAGTGCAGAGTAGCTATAACTTTTCTTAGGAATGTACTGTAAATCTTTTAATTCAGGATAAAATTCAATACAATTTTATGCAGTTTTATAAATCAATATGCTTGCTTCCTGTTGTGCAAAGCTTTTTTTTTAATAGCATCTTCTCCAAAACAAAGATTTTTGCAAAACCACCCTTCCTCCTTCTCCTTCTTCTAAACACAGAAATGAAGATCTTTCTTTCTCTTACTTCTAAGAAAGGTAATGTGATCCTCCATATAAACCACCAACAAATGTCACTTTTTTTCCTCTACTCAGGTGTACGCCGCTTTTTTATGAGGTGCTAAATATCAGCTTACTTGGGGACTTGAAATGGCCTTGAGGCCAAGAGGGAGATATTCAGGCACATACATAGAAACTCTCCACTTTTGGTGAGTTTTAAAACCTGTGTGTCCTTATTGATGGCCATGGTACAATGATTTGCTAAGTTTGTTTACTGTCCTACGGAAGTACAGCTTGTATTAGCAGGTGAAGTACACACCCGGTGCATTTTGATGTGCATCTGAAATGCTTAGACAAATAGAGCTTCCATATAAGATTTTTTAAGCTGTTAAGCTAAAAACTTCTTCGGGTTCTTTTTTTGGGGGGAGGTTTGTTTTCAAGGAAAACCTTGGAACTCTTCCCTCTGTTCTCTTTTATTCTTTTCTTATCAAAGACATATCAGGCTGACCCATGCCTTACAGTTGATAGTTACCATATGTCAGTATAGGTTCAAGCCCACAAAACTTTCCAAAACTCTAGTGAAATTTTTAGAGCAGAAAACTTCCTCCTGCTTAGTTTTGGGAAACTTCTTGCAGCTTCACTGTAAACCTACATGTTTCACACACTTTTTTCATCTGGTTAAAACTACCTGCACAGGAGCATTACCTTTTGGTCAAATCCAGATTAACTGGGGGGTGGTGGCTTCTCCATTAGTCGTGGTCTTTACAGTTAGGTACTCTTCTAAAGGATATATTAAAACTCAAATGTATTTAATTGGCTTGAAAGGCACTTAATGATTGAGTAAGTTCTTCTATTATGTTACCCTAAAGAACAGGCTAGATGGTCATAAAAGGTATTTCTGGCCAAGTGGTATCTTGGAGACGAAATTCTTCACTAGGATCCATGCAACTATTCCCATATTGCAGTAATTTAAGCAAGAGAAAAATGGATTTGTAGACTTAAGCTTTTTCTGTGCTTCTTATCACAACTCTTCTTGCTTGAATGAGAGAATAAATCAACATCTTAATTGTTAGTTTCATATAACATATTTGCTTCAAATCACATAAATCTTGCTCTTAGATGTCAATTGTTAGCAATAATAAGATATAAAAAGGGAAGGAATTCATTATAAATATATAAAGATATTATTTATTAGAAATACTGCTTTTGATTTAGATACAGCCTATAGCCCATTTACAAAAAACATGTAATACCTAGCATGCTGGACCACTGGAAAATGAGAAAGAAATACAGCTGAGGAAATTAAGACAGAAAAATTTATTTACTTTGCCAAGCCTTTAACATGTTGGTGTGCCTTCATATAGAAGGTCATCTTTACTACAAAGAAAAAAAAATGCAGAGCGTATAATGGATTTGATTATCTAAGCAGCACTGTGGCATACTGTTCCTTGTTCTAAAATGTGCTACCCTAACTAAAAACTCTACTTTTAGAGAATTCTTCACTGATTTTACAAGTCAATTAAAAGCTAAAATGAAATTGTCGAAATTCTTTGGAGAAAGGCTGACATTTGAAAAGAGGTTGAGAAAGCAGCTGACTGACTAAGGATGAAAACAGAATATCTGAGGAATATGGGAAAGCATAAGATAAACTAAATTACTGGAGCAAGATTTGGGATGGATGAGGAAAAGTAAACCAGGGTAAGGACCAACAGTGTGAAAGTCCTATTAACAGTAGGACAGGAATAATTATTAATAAACCAGAAAATTTTTGACCAAGAATAAACAGCAGACAGGCAGAACATCAGTGACTGGAAAGAAACAGAACAGAAAAAAACTTGGAGGAAGAAAAGAAGGACGTAAGAGGAGTAAGGGGTAAATAATGTAATCTTGAAATTATGAACAAACTTTTGGATGGGAAAACCACATCCAGGCAAGGCAAGAATGAGTCAGATGATAGCAGAGGAGTTATTTAAAGGAAAAAGGAAAGATTCAGAAGGTGAAGAAAAAAGCAAGCTATCTGAAGGAAAAAACTATAAGCAAAAGATGCAGTGAGACAGCAGGAAAAGAAGCTGATTAAAGATGTCCTGTGAGAGAAAGTAAACATTAAGAAAGTATTGATACTAAAGACAATCAAATATTCTGCAGTAAACCTTTTAGGCTTTGTATAATGGAGCTCAGAATTTTTACTTTTGGGAGCTTTAATTGTGTGTCATGATCAAGCAATTTGCTTTAGAAGTATACTTAAAAAGACAAAAATCAAAAATATTGGCCATACTGTAAATGTTTTGTAATGTTATTAGTCTAATGAGAAATATGCATGTGATCCATGAACCCAGGAATATTGAGGTCACTGTCTTAAAATGATGCCAGTGACTTTAAGACTAATGCAGGTCTTTTTCTAGGAATTAGACACAGTTGCAGACAATCAAGCTACCTTGGACCTCTTTTGCTAGTGTTTCCAATCTTACCATTGCATCTTTAATTTTTTATAAAAGTCATAATTTTGAAATTCAAAAATGCTTTTCTCTCCTAATTTGCTGCATAGGGCTTTCATGTTAAAGACAGGATGAAAAAACAGACTGGCTAAACAGGGGAAACAGTAAAAATTGTGCATAGGAAAGTGCTTTAGGTGCATGAACTAATCAAACAAGAGAAAACAGGCATTAAAGAGCAGGTGAGGAAGTCATTTTAAGTGCTGTAATTTGAACTAGTAATATACCTAAATGGGAGGTAAAATTTTTAAGCATAAATGATTCCTTAATATTAAATAAACACACGCGTGCATACACACAATACATACATAAATACCAGGTGGGGTTCTTAGTTGGGGTAGCGGTTTTTTGGTTTTGGTCTACAACCTTGGCAATAGCTTTCGTATCTTGCTCCAATGGGCTATAGTTTTTCTACTTTGGTTAGCCTTAACCACAACACTGTACTTCTGCTCCAGCACTGCAGATGAAATATGTGCAGCTTTTGCAGCCCTTTTTCACGAATACCCAGCAGGCATCCAAACACTTTCAAGCAATAAATAAGACCCCACAAACAAAAGCAAATTAAACCTTCCACTTCTATTCATAAAAATATATATGCAGCTTTATTTAACCAATCAGATGCCTGTTTGTGACACATGAAATAACTTGGTGGTCTTAGTCCAATTCCAACTGGACAGCTGTTTGGACTATAAAACTCCCCAGCATAATTGGCTTTAACCGGCATCCTTGTCAGCAAAATAGCCAAGTTTTGTAGGGGCACAGAGACTGAACAGCCTTTCTCATAGCCTAGAGGTGGTTATTCTAGATTAAGCATGTGGGTGGCCTGCTGATAGTAGTAGAATTTGGGGTTTTTTTGAAAAAACTTTATACTACTCTGATTTTTTTGTATTGTATCTTTTTTTAGAGTTTAGGACAAAATTCTACTCCTGAGTTTCTCATAAATGTTAATTTTAAAAAGCGTGATGTATATTAATGTTGAAAGTTGTTTTGGAAACTATGAAATAAATTGTCCTTTGGAAGCCAATCGCAAAATATCTTAAAGAGACCAGAATTTCATTTAACGTTTAAAGTAATTATCTTTTTTATTTCCTAAAAAAATAAATAAATAAATAAATAAATAAATAAATAATGGAGATTTAGAACCAGACTGTTTTGTATATTAGTGGAAAGGGAATTGCCACCCTTGCCACCTGGTTAAAGCCAGATCCCCAGATTTGTCTTGTGCTGGGATAAGTAAATTGTGGAATTGCAATAAAACTCTTGCCAAACATCTGAATGAATGCTAAAATAGGCCAAAAAAAATTTTAGACAATCTTATCTCAAAACAGAAGCAAATGAAGAAAAGCATGCCTCACCCAGATTGAGAAATTGTTCAGAAACATCATGCCTAATGCCAGCCCTGAATAAACCACAACACTCTACCTTCGCCTTGACTGATAGATGTATCATCCATAAGGTCACTTAGAAATATAAATTGATATAAACCCACACAGAAAGCACCTTATAAAGCATCTGAGATAGTCCCAAGCACTGTGAAATGAGAAGCTCAAAATGTACAAATTGTTACTAAAATAGCACCAAATTCTCTAATTCCCTGTTGCATGTGCAATACCTTGGCACCAAATAAAACATACAACCTGTCTGAAATAGCAAAGATTTACACTCACTTTTGCACTGATGTAAATGCCTGTGCAGGGTGCAGGGCAGTGATATCTTGGCCCATAATGTGGAATTGTTTAAGTGCTACACGAGAAACGTTACTGTAGCATTCATTCTTGAAAGTCTGCCTACTTTTTTCTTTCCCAGTGACTGCTTTTTAAAGAAACGCCTCTCTTATTTGCCTTTTATATTCTGTCTTGTGTATGAGATCTTGACAAGCTGAGGGAAAAATGTAGGTTTCATAACACGCTGTGGAAAAAAAGAGATGTGGGTTGTTTTTTTTATATAAAAAAAACAACAAAAACACTGTTAAGTCAGATGGGCACATGCTTTGTACAGCTCCCAAGGCCTATCTGAAGAGTACCGTACAAAAACAAAGCTTGGTGAAGAGGAAGCAGCTGCAGGGGTGATATAGAGCCCTTTCTTATAAACAAAGAGCACCAACAAATCTGTTTGAGCATGAATATTAGATTTGCTGACTTCTGCTGACATCACTGTGGGAGATAAACATATTACAAGGAGTGGAACAGCTTGTTGCTTGAGAGGTTGCCAGATGAGGTAAGTGAATGGCAAAGTGGCAAATGAAGACAGGGTGCCCATCCTGACAGTCTCAGCCATAGCTGAGAGTTGTGACTTGGTGAAGTGTTGTAGTGAACATAACTAGGCTGGAACAAGTGGATAAAAATGAACTATGAACCTCTTTTTTTCTAATGGCGAAGAGCTAACAGCTGCTTCCATCTGGGAACTGTGTGAAAGTGCCTTACAGCTGTACAATAATAAACAGCTAAAAACTCTGCACAGCCTACTGCTCCATTTACATTCTTTCCCAATCTTTTGCCTCATTAAACTGTAATCTTCCTCCTAATTATATTTCATCAGTCTATTGTTTATGGAACTCTAGATTAAATGGCAAACATATTGAAACAAAAATAAACTCATAATTAGTTGTCTTCTCCTCACCCCTCCTCCCTTTGTATTAGCAAGTGCATCATTATCAGGCCCCAGGGGTTTGGTGAGGCAATCAGTTTACATGGTGCACTTTTGGCAGCAAAGAATAAAAAAACATTTGTAGCTGCATAATATGATTTACCAGCTCTAGGGCTCCAAGGTCTACACTTCCATAAATATAAGTGACAAATTATCAATAAATCATTCCCCGGTCTACCATATTGCATAATGTTTATTGAAACCCAGTTCTAATAAATATAAAAGTCACCTTTTTTATCCAAGGCATAAGAAACAAAGATGACAATGATTACAAACAGAAATGAAAAATGAGAAATAACCCCTTCACAACCAACGAACCTTTTTTTTTCCCTAGCATCCTTAGCACCTCGGTGTTGTTGGCCTCTAAAAACCACCTTGGAACAGATATGATGTTCAAACAGAGATTTTATTCTTTGATTATGATGAACATTGTTTTTCTGGTTTTGTTTGTTATGCATATAATTCTCACATCTGATTCCTAATCTCTGCAGAAATCAGACCAGTGCACTTTCAGGACATCAATCAGAAACTTCATTAGAATTGGCAAAGTTCTTCCAAATGAGCCCTGTTGTAGATCAGCTCAGCACACTGAGACCTGGGCTCTGAAACTGTGTTGGTTTTGTACATTGCAAGAAGTTATCTGAAAAGTGAAACAAAGGGAAAAACAGAATACTTGCACATTAAATAAAGTTTTTCATTCTTTATCTCTGTGAATGGAAAAGCATAGCTCTAAAGAGTTATTCTTGAGGAGTTTTTTCACTCCCATCTGTGACCACAAAAACTGGACCAAATATCGCTCTGGGATGTAAAAACACTTACTGAAGGCTAATTCAAGAAAATTATTCATGAAAAATTTAGACGTTATCATATTTCCCCTCCACATCAAAAAAAAGTTTTTGATACATTTTCATTTCTTGAAACAAATTTTGGAGATATCTCACCTGTTACAGGTGCTGATTAAAACATGGGATTATCCTAACCCACCTTTTTCATGCAGGTCAGCATCTGGAAGTAATTTACACAGAGTAGTCATTAGACTTTCATAACACTTTAAAAAGTCAACTTAAATCTTAATTGAAATTCCCTGTCCTTTTGTATTCTGTAAGCTAAACATCAGATACCCAGGTTAAGCTTAACATCTCCTCTTCAGAAAGATTACATTTTCCACTAGTCTTCTGATCTTTTTTTTTATAGTCATAACTATCTTTATATCATGAAAAAGATCTCTGCTAAAATACTTCATTCATCTTACTTAAATTTCTGTTAGGTATATCCTGCTCTGTAGGGCATGTAATCTGTATGTTCAGTGACTTGGTTTTGCTGATGTAAATAAATTCTGTTTAATTCAAAGGAGCATGCCTACTAAGGACCGAAGAATTTTTTTCCGTGCAACTTCAGTAGAAGTTTTGTTTGCCTGAGAACTGTAGGACTGGACCCAGGAGTTTCCTTTCCAGATTAAACTGTATTTACTGTGCAGGCTTTCTCCCACCACATGATTTTTATTGTTGCCCTTCCATGTCATGTTTTGAAGACAGCGTAGGCCAGTAGAGTAGTGTGGCTGTGTTTGTGGAGTATGAGGGAGTGAATATCTCTTTCTCAGAAGTTCTTACAGAGTTTTGGAGGAAATGGTTCATTTCCTATAGGTCTAAGGCCCTAACTCATTGACCCGCTGGAATAATCCTACTGAATTCATTCGCTCTGTTCCCATTAGAAGTGTTTGCACATCAGAACCTTAAGAAGTTTGAAAGAAGGAATGCTCCTGGCACTTGTAAAGCATTAAACAAACCTCCTTTGTTTTAGAAAAGGTTCCTCCTCTAGCACTAAGTCAGAGTGATAAATACCATGCTGGCAGTGTTCAGCAGGGTGTTTATAGCCAGCGTGGCTGCTCATTGCCTGGGCAATTCGTGGCTGCCAGGACAGCAAAAACGATCTAAAAATCCTCATCACCAAACTGCACGAGATCTAGTGTGTACAGCCACGCTCCTCTTTCCGCTTAATCCATTCCTCTCAGAGGCAGCGTGTCCTCAAGCTCCACTGGGAGAAGGAGAAGGAGAAGGGTTTCAGGCCCTCAGCGTCCCAGAGCAGCAACAGCAGCCTGGATCCATAGGAAGGAAGCAGCTGCAGAGCAGTCATGAGTTAGAGACTTGATGCCAGCTCAGCATCTCACATTTGGTGATGAGTGAGGAAGTGGAAGAAACTGAGACCACTGAGCAGACTATTTCCATTCACTGAAACAGGATGTAATGAGAGATCTGAGAAATCTGGGCTTTAAAATAAAGTCAAAATATAAACTGATGTGTATATCCTGACGTAAAGAATGACATCTGTGAGAGAGTCTGAGCAATCTGCATGAGGATATCGGAAGACTAACAGATGATTTTCATAGATTTGAATGCCAGAGCTATTGCTCAACATTCAGATATTTCTGATTTCACATGATATACCCTAATGAGGTCATAGCCTGGAACTAGGGGTAAAAAAAACAATGAAAAACTCCAGATTGATCATAATTCCAAACAAATCTGGCCAAAAATTAGTGTTTCCATAGGGAAAAGCAGACTTGGCTGATATGCTGTAAGAATATTGCAATAGCTTGACATAGGTATTCTGCATCTGCCTTTCAAGGAAAGCCCTGAAAACATTGTTAAAAAGCTAAAGGAAAAAAAGAAGAGAAAAATCTATCTATAAGATGGCCGTCTTTGCTGTAAGTGAAGGGACCCATAAAATGTCTGGGCATCGCAGAGTTCTTCAGGTGATTAAATGATTGCAATAAATAACACAGGTGTTTATTTTCTTTCGTGGATATCTCAGTTACACTTTCCTGAAATTTTTCTCTTTTGTTATAAGCAAAATTGAGCAATCTGCATTTATGTTTTTCATTGCAAAGGTAAAATAAGACCGCATAAAAAATTTCCAGAGTCTTTACATGCTTAATTACGAAGACAACTCATGCCTAGCAAAGATCTAAGCTGACCTCTGTATTATTTATACCAGTCACTTGCAGTATTTCATTGGATCCTTTTCATTTGTTTTGTTTTGTTTTGTTTTGTTTTTAATTGATTTCACTACATTTAGTCCAGAAAGTTTCCAGTTTATTGTAGCAGTGGCATTATCTGATGTCTTCCTCCAATGACCTAGGAGCTTTTATGGAAGCCACCCTATAAAAATTGTCCAGTTAATTATAACATGCTGCTCTTTGTCTGATAAGCTGTGTGTTAGTTTTAACTAGTTACATGTTGACACTAATAGTTAAATTGTTAATTTCAGAACCAAAAAGCAAAAGCTATCAAAAAAGATACCTGAAGACAACATAACAAATAATTCACCCTCATCTTACTGTATAAAGCCAGTTAGTTAGAACTTTTACGAGGGTTTTCAGTCTTGCTACCTGATTGCTGGCTTATAGCCCATAAAAACATACAATGCTTGTTCTTGAAGTTGAGTAATTCATCAAGGAGCTACATATAATTATTACATTTCTAACAATTATTTTTCTTGATTGCACACTAAAAGCTCTTTCTTCTGTCAGAGCTAACGGCAAGGTATTGTTTATCATCTAGCTGATCATACTGATACGACACATCTATTTTAACACTGACTGTATGTGTATGGATATCAAGTGCTAGCCAGCCAAGAAACAATTAGGGACCCTATAGTGTAAGCACCCTAGTCCCATTAACCTCAGTAGAAGCCATTTGTGTCTGAATTGAAGAAGAGATTTTGGCCCTGAATTTATCAGACAACTGAGTGTATTTTTATCTTCTTTCTATGGTGTCAGTAGACATAACATAGCAGACTGCATGGGTTCCCATAAATCCAGCTAGAAATGAGCATATTACTCTCTACAAATACTTTTTTCCTGTTTTTCTGGCTTTGAAAGTGTTTTGCAAAGACAGTGTTAAACTGATATAAAGCAAAAAAGGATTAAAAGTAAGTAGTACACCAGGGAGGTCTGTCAGCCCAGGTAGGCTCAGCTTGCACACCAGGTTGCCCAGACACGACACCCAGGACAGCAGGAAGCTGTAGAAGTGCATAAAGCTCGTGGGCTCACCCACCACTCATGGACATCACTAATAAACTTTGATGAGGGGAAAGACTATTTGCTAATATAAGAAAGAAATTATACCCAGTTCAAACCGGTGTAGGGACAATAAAATCAGTAAGACCTATCCCTGTGATAAGCCACATGAAATCCAGCAGTTACAATATTGCATAATGAATATTTAATGTGATGCAATTCATCCTCAAATGTAGCATATTTTCTTGTGCTTGAATGCAAAGTGTAAAAAAAATTATGTGACCAGCTTCAAATACCAATGGGCGATTCTTCTCTTTCTCATGTTTTGTAAAAGTCCTAAATATTAACACGCTGGTGCTAAAAGTGAAAGCTTATAGGAATAGCTGTCATGGTTTCCCTCTTCCACTGGTTGGATGGCACTGACTGAGAGGCTGTGAGAAAGGGACTGGAAACAGTGCTCTCAGGGTGGAGTGCTTATTGCCAGCCCTAAGGATGAGCTAGGCAGTGGAAAAGCTTTGGCAGCTTGACATTTTTTGTTGGATTTTTCTTTCCAGATTAAAGTCTTTTCTTTATTCATGTGCAGAATTTTTATTGGCCTCTTGTCTCCGGGATAAGACCTAATATATCAGTGTATGCATTTGGTCTCAATAACTGTTAGTGAATATTTTCTCCTCTTAACATGTTCTTCATAAATTACCACAATTTTCCATTGTAATTATTTTGTTAACTGTCTCCTTAAGAACACTAATCGTTAGTCCATCTTATATGCTTCTCTGGAAAAGTAAATAGATGCATATAAAAAAATAATGTTATTTTTTTTTTATGAGTGACTAGGCAGTTGCAGTTTTGTTAGAAAACATGTTTTTAATCAAACCTCCCTTGAAAATAGAGGTTTCATCCATGAGGGAAATATTTCAGAAAACTCAAGCACTCCTTATTAATTCCCAAGATACTTAACTCAATTTTTCCTGTGTCCACATAACACCATTCTCAGGAAAATAAGATGCCTTTCAGAACACTTTATTCCTTATTTCTTCCTTATTTTATGAAATTATCTACTTTAGTTTTGTTAGATTCATAATACAATTTTCTTCCCTCCTCCTTATCCTACCGTAGCCTCTGCATTGAATACAGCCTGTGACAGAATAAAATACTCATTCTTTTTTAAGAAAAACAAAAATATCCTGTAACTCCCGTTTAAACTTCTCCAGATATCTGGATTTATACTGTTGTATGCTAACATTTCAGGAGCGCTAGTGACATCATTATTATCCTCCAATAATTCTGTTGTCCCAGAGCTCTTGAAAAATACAGGACTCAAACCAATGACCAAATCATTGCATCTTAAAGAACTGAATCATATCACAGAGATTACATGCATATATTCACTTAAACTGTGGCAAATACAGGGTAGTCCTATTCCTACTAGTATTACTATGTCTACTGTTCTTCTAAAATAATTCGATATCACCTGCAAACAATAACACCTGTACTTGGCCATCTTCCTGACCATTTTACCAGTACAGGGATCAATACAGATCCCTGAGGGAGAATATTCCCAACATTCCTCCCAGGAAAAACTGACCAGTTATTCCTACCCTTTGTTTCTTATCATTTAAGCAGTTGTCACTCAGTTGTGAGTTCTTGACAAGCCCTTCCCTTTTACTCTGTAAGGGCACAGCTTCTGTAAGAACATCTGGCAAAAGAGACTGAAAGTCCAGCTACACCATACCAGCTGGATCTACCCTTATTCACATGGTAAATCTTTCTTTCAAAGAACCTTATCGGGTTTGCAAGTCATGCCTACATCTGACTGACTCTTCCCCAAAGCATCATATCTATGTATCATATTCTAATATGTTCTCCATCAATTTATCTAGGCTTACGTAAAGACAGTCTAGAAATAAAATTCTGGATTAGTAGCTGATGGGATATCAAAGATTTGTGTCATATTCTCTTAGTATCAAAGCCAACTTAAGCAATAGTTAACGCATCCCAATTACCAGTACAGGATTTTCCTATTTAAGTACCTTTGGCACTCCTGGAAATACCATTTAGGTCCTGAAAAAATTTTCCTCCTTAATTTATCACTACAGAACAAATCTCTTCTACTCATGTTTCAGTTGGAAATAGTTCTTCAGACTCTTCTCCAGTAAAGCATGATTTGAGCGTATGGTCTCATCTGTAATGAATACCAGTGCAAGGAATTCACTTTACTTTTTGCAGTGCTCTGGATTTTCCTTGACAGGTCCTTTTATATCAAGATCATCCAACATTCCCAACTTCTCTTTGAAAGGCTTTTTTCTTTTGATTCACTGGAAGGAGTTTTTTATTATTAACATTTATTCTTTCAGTCAGTTGCTCAACAATTTTTGGACTGTCTAAATGTGGTTTTACATTTAAGACTGTGGTTTTACTTTAAAGAGATTATAGGCCAATAATTGCACATGAAGATTTTAAAACTAAACTTATTGCATATCAGAAGGATGGATTTTTGTGTCATTTAAGCATGAATTAATCTAATATAAAAATGGTAGTAGGAAGTGTTAAGGGAAGAATTTTTGCTTGTCTAGTACATCTCTCAAAAGTGTTGGAAATTATAGAAGCATAAGTGTTTTGCTGCCTTATTCGAAAAAGGCTAAAGACACTTGAGCTGCAATTCGAAGAACTCACTCAGCCTTAAGGTTTAGGTCTCTGATAAGCAACCACTCTACTTCTTGCACAAAGCTGCTCAAGGACTTAAATTGTATGTCTGTCCACAGCCTTCTGCCGCTTGCTGTGCTTTGAGAAGCTGCACCTAAATTCAACCTGTGTGTTGATGTCCATTTTCTTTTATTTCCCCATGCAAGATGGACAGATAGTTGAGTACCTCAAACAGGATTCTGAATTCTGCTTCAAAACTCTTTAAAGCACAGAATTTTTAGGTGCTCTTGTCTTTTACTAGGTCATTTAATGCTGCCACATTTTCTTCAAAAGAAAAAAACTTTAGTGAATAGACTTTCTACAGTCATTCTTTTAAAATCACTGTAAAAATTTTTCCTAGCTTATTTTATATACTTTAAAAACAAAGATTAAGCTATAAAATTATTTATTTATTTATGCTTTGCTGAATTATATAAAGAATCAGAATATTACCTGCAAAACCGGCTCTATTAAGGTCAACATAACTTGAATTTAAATTTAACCTTTGCCTCCATCCTTTGTGTATCCTCGTATCCTTTAAAGTTCATGTTATTAAGTAGCGGGCAGAACAGTTTTTGTATTTTAATCACCAACAAGTGTGTCTAAATTTTTTTCTTAATTGTTTTGTTTCTGAATCTGTTTTGTTTTGGGGTTTTTTTATTTGCAGAAGTGTTTTTTATGTGATGTCTTTTAACAGTTCTCCTTCGAGTTGGAGCAAGAGGCATTTTACTTTTAAAAAAGAGCATCTAATTTGTTGTTTGTACAAGGACTTGCAAATACTTGATTTATTTATTAATACAGAATTAACTAGTTGGACACATGATTTCAGCTTTGATTGGTGGCAGTGCTTGTTGAGGGAAGCATGGATCAGAAATTTAGGGTATTCGGAAGCAAAGAGGAGGTGTTCATTTGCATAAATAGAGTGATCGAGCTGTGGAAAAACAAGGCAGAGTCTTAAATTTTCAACTGCACTGTGTCAAAGCTCAGCCTTAATTAAAAACAACATTATCTTGGACATATTACTTCAGTGTTAGGTGTATTTTGTATTCTAATCCCCTCACTACCACTCATGACATACCAGTCCACTTCAGTTTTCCAATCAAATTAAATGATGATAATAATATTTAATAACCTCCAGATATTAAGTGGATTAAACACATTTCCTGAGCTCTTCTGAGCTGAAGCATGCTGTGCAAATGAAGAATGGTTTTGCAACTAGAGGAAGCACAGCAAAGAAGCACACTTTATGCTCTTAGAGCTTTATACATAATTATCACCACCTTCCCAGTCCTCCAACTTTTATCGATAGAGATGATATTTTACAGAACATTAACCACAAATAATTTACTGGTGTAAATATAGGCAGAGTAAACCTAATACTAAAAAAAAAAAGGTGTTACGCAGACACCTAATATGAAGTCTGCTCTAAGATTCAGCCACAGAGCTCAGCTTCTGTAGGCCATCCTTGAACTAGGCAGCCAAATAGAGAAGATGTTTCTGACCTCTGTCAGCATCTGCCATATCATTACACAGCAACAGCTCAATAACTGCCACTTTACCAGGATACCTTGAGAATAAGATTTCCTTTCATCTTAATTTAGTTACTTTCTTGGAAATTCTCATAGGTGAATCACCATTCTTCAGTCATAATGTCTAGAAGTGAATGTTATGGCTGTGTACTGTTGCAAGATCTGATGATTTTATCATTAATCTCATAGTACTTGTTTCTTTTAAGGCACCAGCTCCTGAAATTATATGGAAAGAGCAAATCTCAGCTTTTTCTTCAGTCTCTGGAAACAAAACCAACGACAAGAAAAAACACATTGGTGTTGGGTTTTTTTCCCTAGCTCTCTCCCCCACTGAAAACCTTAAAATGCCATGCTTAACGCTTCCAAAAGCAGAAGAAACACAGCACTTCCCACTTTTAAAATGTGGTGCTTTTTAAAACTTGCAATAAGAAAGATGAGGAGAGAGGCTGAATCACAAGTCTTCAATAATTGGGGTTAGCAACATCATGCCAGGTTTCATCTTTTATTCATTGAAATTCATTACAAATACTCTATCAATTTTTGACAGAGCAAGACTATGGCCAGGCAGAGACTCACTTTCCTTTGCATCTGCCATGGTAGAGACAGCCCAAGTAGAACAACTCCTTTGACACCTGATCTTGCTAAAACCATGAATCTAACTTGATTTTGGCATCAACCAAAGGAATTGCTCAGCGCCATTTCTTTCTGTCCCATGTATATTTTATCATTTTTACCAAATAGTTAGCTTGTGCTTTTTTTCCCAGGTTGAGGGTTTACTTCCCTTGCCATATTTGTTTAACCTCTCTGGTCCTTTGTATTTTTTCTGGCTTTACTTTTGGCAAGATCTTCCAGTGCAACTTCATCAGCAAATCTATTTAATATGATCTTTATTCTGTTTTCCAAACCACTAAGATGTTAATTAAAAGCAGCTCTTACACTGATCCTTCCATTGGCTTGGACAGTTAGATATTTTGCCATTTATCATTATCCTGTTTTCTAATCTCTGTGGTCCCATTTACATAAAAGGTTGAATTATGTTTTCAAATTATGGTTCATGAGACTTTCCTAAGTACTTGAGCTAAGACAATGTATGTTAAGCTACTGTATCCCATTCTTTCATTAATTTTTAAATGCTCCTAAAGAGCATAAAAATGCATTGGCAACATTTATTTTTATTCACCCAATATTGCATATTCCACGTGGGTCTAGGAATAATTTCTTTTTTGTTTTTCTTTCTTTTTCCCATCATAACTTAAAACTAAAACAGGTATTAATAAACTTCATATCACATTAGGATGAGTATTTTATCCTGTTTTATGGCTGAGGAGAGATTCAGTGAATTGTGTAAGGATATATGCCAAGACTGTGAGGCAAAGGATAGCAGGACTCAGAGGCCCTATCACTCCTATTATAATACAGTAGTACTGTTAGGGCCAAGTTCACTATTTTGTCCTTTGGTTTTTTCCATGTTTTTCCTTGTTTAATTATTTAACTTGGAGTTGAGATTAACTGCCAGATTTTGTCTCCTCTGTTGATCAACCCATCTAGGTTTTGTTTATTTTTATGTTGATAATATATACCCTTTCATATTATTCTCTTGCTTTGCCCTGAGAAACATCTCTTCATCCACATTATTTTTTCTATGTATTTGAGAACACCCATAATTATTCTAAAATAGGATTTTAAAATTTTTGGATGAGACACACAAACCCATAATTGAAAACATTGACCAACCATTGATGGTTTAGGAGAGAATTTTTGTCTTCAACAGACTGGTTTTCTATGGTTTTGATCTTTTTTTGTACATTAGTAAGACTTTTTGCAGATAAAAGTGGTTATTTCATTGAAGGTACATTAATTTCAGTGAGAATGCATTACTCTGAAGTCAGGTAATGTGTACCAAGACACAACATGTAAAGAAGGAAGGAATGCCAGGTTTTCTACTCACCATTTTATTGCAAAGTTCTGAGTGTCCAACTATCAGATCACAAACAAAAAAAAAAGTCTTTCTGAGGTGCATACACCTATGAAACCAGTATTTTGTGCCTGATACATCAAGTTGAGTCAATATTGCAAGAGTCAACAGGCTATAACTATCGTCCCATAGGAGCTCCTTTTCAAGAACAGCCCCTAATGGATACTGTGGGATTGAAGTACCAGTGATTATACTGGATGCAATCTGCAGGCTGTGGAAAAAGTTGGAAGAGGAGGAGGAAGAGACAAGAGTCTGTCTCACAGGGAGTATGGCCCACGCACAGAGAGAAGAATGAGAGTTAAAGCTTAGGAAAACTATTTTGAGGAGAATGCACAGCAGGAGAAATATCGAAGTCTTAACCTGCAGATCTCTCCTTACCTTAGGACAGATTCCAACAAGGGACTTGAAGAAAAAGAGGAATGGAGGAAGAATTCAAAGAGAAGCGTTCAGTACTATCCTTACAGAATTTGCATGGAATAGCTCTGCTTTTCACAGCTGTTTGCTTTCATCTTCCTTTCTGAAGGACTGTGATGTAAAGTGAGTACATCCTTCCTGACAGTGCTTCTGTTTGGGCTTGCTTTTTTTCCCCTCAGGCAGTAGTCCTCATGGCAGAAGCTGTGCAAAGAGGTTGCTACCATGCAGCCATTAAAATCCTCTGTCCGCCAGTGACCTATTTGCACTAGCATTGCATCAGCTCTGCACTACTGGCAGCAGTGGTGTGGTGGACAAGGTGTTGCTTTCACTACAATTTCCACTGTTGGCACCAGAACTGTAATATTATAGGGAAAAACTGTGTGTCTTTCTTGTAACAGAAAAGAGTGTTTTGCAGAAAACAAGCTTCAGTAACATTAGTAGGGATTTTGCCTACCTATTGTTCTAATGCACTTTATTGAATTACTTGGAATTTTTACAACTTTCGAAGGTGTGGAATGTATTTCTTTAAATCACTTTAAAACTCTCCGGTGGAGCAGATTGCACTATACACTTTAGAAGTTAGCCAGAGCAGCAATTTCTATGTGGCTAAGTTTGCCACAGTATGTACTCAACATACTTGGATACTGGGAAAAGCCCAAGCAATGTGGTTTCTTAATAGTAATGAGATTATATAAAGGGAAAAGGGCAAAATAGGAAAAGATGACAAGGCTCTGTCAGAAGAAGTAGAAAATGGAGGCAGTAACTCTGCTCTGAATTTCTTACCACAGCAGTCTTACATATATTTTTGTATTCCAGTATGGTAGTGGGCAAGCAGTACAGATGACCTCCCTGCTCACAGGGAGGAGGTGAGCAAGGCGCTCACCTTTCCAGTTGCCACCAACATTGCCTGATTTTGTCTTGCCGGAGTTGGACCAGAGACAAACCCAGTTAAAAGAACTGGCTTCAGAAGGTCATATACAGGCAGCTGTGAGTTAGAAATAAATTTAACATTAAGGACTGTTCTGAACCGGAGCATGAAAGAAACATCTTCCTCACTTTGCTGTAAATTTAAAAGCATGGAAAATTTTGTTCATAAGTAATTGTCTGGGACTCAACAAGCTACATGACATTAAATGGGCTGTGAATTATTAAGAAAAAAGTACTCAAAATGTGTTAAAAATATATTAAAAGAACAAGCAAAATACAATACATTTCAAAATGACTGCTTGAATCCTTTATTCCTTTATCTGTAATATATTTCTTCTGCTGGTAACCTGGAAGGCATGCATTTGGCTTCTAAGAGAAAAGGCATCATGAACAAGAAGCCTGGACTAGGAAAAAAAGAAAATATATTTTTCATACGAGGCCAAAAAGCTGACTTTCAAGCACTGTAGTCTAAATCAAAAGATTGCAATGTTAAATGTCAGAAATTAAAGTGGGCAAGTATTTTGCACATCAACTTCAGTGAATGTCCTTGGCTATCTCCAGATATCCCTGCAGCATCTTCATTTCAGTCAAGAGGTCTGTCTATCAATAAGCCCTTCAAGAGCTGATTAGGAAAAATATCCTGACAGCAAGTACTTTGGAATATGCTGACAAGTAAAGAAAAGGCCCCTTGTTCACTTATGGTAAAATTAACAGTAGTGTAGATAGCTCTCATGGTACCGACTTTCAGCATTGACTTTCTGTCACACACCATTATTTTGTTATGATTTTACTTGAAAAGTGACCATAGTGACTGAAACCAGAATGAGTCTTTGAGTAGAGCGCCTTGGATTTATGCTGAGGACTCCCATCCCTCTACCATAGCTTTATTTTCTAATGTAAAAATCCTTTGTTCTTTCCGAACCTGCTTGCCAGTACGTAGCTATCTACCTGTATCTCCATAGTATAGCAGTAAAATGGAGCATTTCCAAATGTGCACTTTTTTACTAGTGGACTGCTGGAGAAGCTAATGGTCATTTAATTTTCAGTACATTCAATGTGGTTTCTTGGTTTATTTCAAGTTTTGATGTACACCTGAACCTGGATTTAAATAAGCCTACCATTTAAACTGCTTGTCAGTTCTTGTTTTCTGTATACATGTGTGGGTTTACGTAAAAGATGCTAGATGGGAAAAAAGGTCTTGCATAGTCATAGAAAGTGGCTATCTGAAGATATAGGCCTCTTTAGGAAATCATTTTATGTGGAATAATTAGGATAGATTAGTAAGAAATGCTTTCATCTTAGTTTTTTGCCTATGTTGCATTTTAAAATAATTAAGAATCCAGATTGTTTCTGTTTTTCACCTTCGTTTACTGGCACCCAGCAAAGAGGCCTACACTTTGATTTTAATCACGGCCAGACAGTACAAGACCTTGGTCTTAAAGGCAAGCAGAGCAACAAGCAGAAACCCTGCTGTGTAATTTCAAAGCAATGTACTTCATGCTGCTAACCCTACAGTATGATTTCTGTTGTGCCAATGGCTCCAATAGCAGACAACTTCCAATTTGCACCTCTTGCATAAATCCACATTATGCCAATAGGTTTAGAAGAAAACCACAAGCTACCCAGTTCAGCAGTCAGAGGTCTGTTAACAGATCTTTAACTATGATCTATTGTGTAGGAAAGTCTGAAATTATGGATGCAGAGTTTCACTTTATAGAGCTCTCACTTGTGCTATGCAGGTTTTCTTGAGATAATTATAAGTGTTTATTTTGGCTTTTAACAAGTTTAATCACATTATTTAACATGTTCTGATTTTGTCACTGAGGTAACTATTACTCTTGCACACAAGTTTTGCTTAATTGGCAGCGGGAGGAGAAAATGGAGTTTAAAGCAACTAATTGCACTAGACCTCACAGATGCCAAGATGTAGCTCTTTTAATTAAAACTTTTTACAAGACAGTTTACAAATGTAAAGGCACTATCTCTTGTAAGTACCTAATACAGCATCCTGCTTTCAGTTTTACTCCCATTTTAAGTGACTAAATATTCTGGAAGTTCAACTAAAGGACGACTGCAAAAAGTATTTCAAAGCACGGAAGACAGAGATTGGGAATATAAAAGTACAGAGTTCAGTAAGGCACTTCACTTACTTATCTGAATTCCAATTTATAAATAACCTTGGCTGCCTGTAGAGAGTAATTCAGTCTGTTAATTTCAGGCCACCATTTAAGTATCATGCTGTGCCAAATTGCATTTGATGGTTTTATAATGGCATGACTACAATATACTAAAATGAGATCTATAAAGGTATCCCCTAGTGGGAATTTCAACCCAGGTCTCTAGTGGTAAAAATGACGTTCATATCTAGCAGTTCTTTCCACTGCATCTCAGGTATGTGTTACTGTCCCATGTTACACTAAAAATACATTTTGCGTCGCAATTTGAAGTGCTTACAGTTCCTAATTTAAATGGTTCTGTGGTTTCTAACTAATGCTTGTAATTTTTTTTCTTTTGTCAAAAATCACAGAATATGCTTCTTGACATACTTCATCCCACTTTAAATCTCTGAAGTACAGTACTACAACTCTCTATCAAAAGTGATTGAACAAGTAGCACTTGATGGATGGTAACAGTTTCCCCAAAGGGAGTGTTATTTCTTGATCTTTGGCATGAAATAACATAGGTATATCGCAGAAAGGTAAAAGCTTGCATCAGGATATTGTCTCACAAAAGACTTCTTTGGTCACTGTGGCATTTTCCAGTGAGCAAGACATCTTCACCCCTCCTCCAGTGACCCAACGAAGTTGAATGCCTTTTGGAAGGTTAAGCTCTGTACACAGGGGTCATGGGACTGGGCTGAAGACAGAGGGTCTGTTTATTTTCTACGTGTGTTGAGCTATGTTGTTCCCTGGGTGTGAACATAACTTTCTAACCTTCACAAACGGTCCAAAGGAAAAGACCTTGCTGACTAAGACTGGCTTTGTCGCTGAGCCATTCCAAAAATTCACATCTTTCCAGATGATGCAGAGCAGCCAAAGAGAATACTTATTTAAACAATGAATTGTATTTTAAAGTCCAGTAACCAGAAGCAATACCTTTACTGGAGTAATGGTGTAATTACTCAGCTACTTTTTCAAACATAACTTGGGGGGAAAAAATGCCACAGATGTATCCCTCTAGTATCCAGTGAGCACAGCAGTCCAGTAAAGAACTTCTCTTAGCCTGCTCTAATGCCCTGAATTATACCATGCAAAACAAAACACTGAGAATGTTTTAATAAACTTCCTGGCTCATGTCATGACTCCTACATATTGAAACAGTCACACTATGCCAAACTGCTTGAAAGCAGAGAGGTTCATGGAGCAATGCATTTGTAAAAATTGTAGCTATACAAATTTAACTGAGGCCATGTAGGTTAAAATTATCTGCAGGTTTTAAGTAGCAGATATTGTAACTGAATATCTTCACTTACAGGAGGCGAGGGATGAAGTATCCATATCAGATAGATACTCTTATTGAGTTTCTTCTTTAGACAATTTTGAGGACCTTGGCAGTATCCTATTTTTATCTCCTTACAACTCCAAGCCTCATCATTATATCCAGTGTATGGTTTAAAAGTCTTTTTTTAAGTCATCTTAAAATCTTGCACTAAACCAGGTGGTTCTAGATAAATAATGAATATTTGCACTAGGTTAGTGCACCAGGTTAGTGTGCAGCTTACTATTTTTGCTAAGAAGCAAAAAAGTTATCCCATGTCATATTCATTAATTTCAGCAATGATTTTGTTTGGGATTTCTTTTACTTACTTCCCTAGGGAGAAATCTTCACTTACATGTGACACCAGAACTAACATGCTATGACTGAGACTAGACTGAGTAACTTCTAGTTTCAGGTCAGAAAATGTCTTCAGGAAGAGTGTACATCTTCTCCCACAAGTCTAACAGTGCAATATGTCTATACTTTCTAGTAGTCATAATATTTATAATGTATTACTAATAATGAATTTCATAATAATCCTGTTGCTGACCAGACAGTGAACTTCAATAACTCATCAAATGCATATTTTGATAGTTGATGGAAAATGAGACATTATGGCATAATGGCCAGCTACATAATATTTTGTCAGATTTTTTAATGTTAGACTTTGGATTGTACTATATGTGTTTCATTGTGGAGCTTGTCAGGCTCTTGATTTGTTCATGGCAGTAGAGAGTCTAATTTTTGAACACTAATTAAAATATGCCATTAAGAGTCAAATTTAATAAAGCAAAGACATTCAGAACTAAATTCAAAGCTAATGATTAAGATAATCTTTCATGACAACAGATTACACTGGTATGAAACTTAATACATTTGTATTAAGCAGCCTCAAAAAAAATCACAGACTTTATTCTGATTTTTCTTTTCTTTTCTAAGATACATACTTCAGAAAACCATTTTGGAACAAGTGAAAGAGTTCAATGTAAAACATCAAATCATTTTTGCACCTATATTTCACCCAAATTGCCTACCATTTTTGTGTGTCTTTCTTACAAAACAAATGGCAATATTAACCTGTTTTCTGGTAAGTATCAATGTCAAGTCTAGCAGCTGATGCAGTTCTTCTATTAGAAATTGGAAAAAGACACATAAACTATGCTGACATTTCTGGTGGCAGACTTTTTCCCAGAAGGACTTGAAAGACTATAGGCATTCTAATGATGATGCCAATTTTTAGATAAGATGTCGGACCGGTGTTCAGAGTTTGTTTCCAACTATTTGGGGCTTCCTGGACATTTGACATTTTTGTAAGAGGAAAGGCATTCATCATACAGGCCCTGCTAAGTCCAGTTATCTGGAAATCTCATTTGAAAATTTCAATTACTTGTTCTTGTTGTGAATTGCTGTCTTTAACAATAAATTGTTTTCAAGGGTGACTGAAGCAATTATTTTGTATAGCTCACATGTCATTGGAATTGGTTCATGTAATCAAGATAGTGTCCTTTGGAACAGAACTGGAACCTAAAATAAATAAAAAGAGTTCATTTCATTTCTCTACTGGTGTATTTGAATTTGCAAGTATTCTCATTATATTTGGACTGCTCTGCATTTCCTAGTTTTGGTCCAAAGTAGTCAGTTTTAAAATTCCAGCATCATCAACCCATAGAAATAAACAAAATTTTATGTATTTTGAAAAAGCATTCATAGGCACATGAGTCTTATATGGCATTCAGCAATGGAGTGCACATAGCCTGCCACCAAAAAATTGATATTATATCCCAACCTTTTGCAACACACCTGGGATCACTGGGTTGAAGCAATGTCCATGGATGTGAATCATATGTGTTAAACATTGACAAAAAAGTGAGACATCTGTCATGCCAGAAGCAGGCCATGTGTCAGAATACTCACCAGCTATCTTTCTTTTTTAAAACCAGCAACAGTCTGGGGTTTTTAAGACCTATACAGGCAGATTTGGCAGCATAAATGTGCACTACCTGAATGAGGAGAAATATCATAGCTTATGAAGCCTTTGGGAAGACATTTGAATACCATGAGCATGAGAGTGTTTTTTCTGGTCTACCTATCTGTTTCACAGAGAAGGAACAGAAAAACCTATGCTGCCATTTCTACAAGTCCTGTGAGGTACTATAGGCTTTGGGTAAGTGAAATTTAATGCAGAACTGACTTTAAAAAAGAAATAAGGATTTTTTCCAGCAAACCAAACTATTTTACTTCAAATGAAATCTACCCAAAAAGGTATATTTAATTTTGATTTTGCAAGTAGGAATGTTTCTAATGGCACTCTAGATTTCCTTTGGAAAAACTTCCATTTTGCAGAAGTCCTTTTTTCCATCCAATTATTCTGACAACAATTTCCCAAACAGCTTTTAGCATAAAAGGGGATTATACATGTTATAGACATTTCTCATATAAGGCTATAGCTTCTTCAAGCCTCATTCTTTACTTTTTGTTTGTTTGATTGTTTTATTATTTCTTACTTCTGGCCTTAGCAAATAACCATTCAGTAAATTATTGCATATGCAAAAGTATTGATTTTCCATGTGAAAGGGAATAATGCTCAAAGAGCAAACCTGATCGTGAGCTACTGAACACTGATGGCAGAGAAAGAAAGGTCCGGCAGTGGTTGAATGGCAGTGGAGGGGATACAAGATGCAACCAGAACAGTTAATGCTCTGGGAAACCAGTGGGACAAGCAGCCAGAGTGTAATCTAACTGCAAAAACTCACAGCAATTACAAGACTAAGGCCTGGGCCAGGCAGCAGTGCTGGAACCTGCAGATAGCACGATTTCTTGAACTATGCCAATCTAAAGCCAGTGGAATAATGAAGAGAAAGAGTGTGAAACAAGAAAAATAAACCTGCAGGAAAAGAAGCAGGTAAGAAAACAATACAGACAATAGTATGCTTTTCCACGGATTAAATTATTTAGCCTGAATAACTGCCTTTATTGGAATGTAAATATTTACCCTTTTGATTTTGTATTTATAGCATTGATAGAAAAATACTATGTAAACATCAGGAAAAGCTTCACTTGACATGTTTTGACACATCTATGGTAAAAAGTCAGAAATGAGAAAATAATGTAATTCATTAAAAGTTATCCAAACCTACTCCCTCTTGTTAACCCCTCATATTTCTGATTGCTCTGTTTTATAAAAGCAATATGCAAATTTAAAATGTTAACCTTTGAAAATGAGAAAATCCTAAATTTTGTATCTCAGATACATGATGTAAGCACTGTGAAGATTTGATGCAGAAAAAAACTAGAGTCTTCACATTGTATAAAGCATAGTTTACCTCCACCATTATCACCAACTGGAGTGGAGTTAATGTTTGTTTAATTTAACTATTTAAAATATCATAGACAGAAGTGTTCAAGAGCCTGTGGTTGGATGAGCTGCTTCTATTCACATTATGTGAGAGACTTCTGCACTGAAGTTGCATTTGCAATATAAGTTAAATAACATTCCAAATTATGACTGAAAGCAATAACATTGCCATCAGTAGCAAAAAAGCACAGAAAAAAAGGACCAGGATTAAAGCAGGATTAAAAGTAATCTCTAGACTACAGCTATAAACTGAACATGGCAACCTTCGGGGTGGCTGTTTAATTGTCATCCGTGTATAACATTTTAGTGATTATTTTTTTTCCCCCCACAAAAGCACAGGGTATGTGAAACATGCCAAAAGGGCACCCTGACCCCTTTAAGTTCTGCTATTAACCTAATAAGGATCTTGTCCTGGACAGCTGATGATTGCATAGTGTAATTATAGAAACAGGGATAATTGCAATATACATAAGCAGTAGGGAATCTGCTACTCAACAATACGGGCTTGAGCACGATGATCCCTCTGACTTTAGCTCTTAATTGACTTCAAAGAGGGTTAAAACCTAACAGCAGCTTTTAGGATAAACCTTTCAACAAGCACAAATTTGGACAGGTGAGATGATCCAATACACTTGACAGCCAAATAATTTTGCCTCCCCCTATCTTTCTGCTCTGATTTTTCAACTCAGCCCCTACCCCAAGTAAGGGTTATGATTATGTTATGATTTTAACAGACATATAAAATACAAAAAGTCTTAAAGTTATGACTGCAATTAAATGCTGTATGAACAAATATGTATGAATAAGTTAAATATCCATGATCTTGAAAGAGCTTTATCCATTCTTTTGGGACTGTATACCAAGTAATTTAAATAGTCAGCCACATCTGTTCTGTGTTGGAAAAACTGGGCCAAAAAAGAAAGTACTAGTTTCTGCCCAAGGTTTCAAAATGGAAAAGAAGTGGTTATACCTTGTGTTAGAAGTTTATTTGATTATAATTAAGAGTGCACAAGTGTGTAAGATAGCAAAGCACACAACATGAGAGTCTGAGCCCATGTCTTCATTAGCAACACGTCCCGACAGGAGCAGATGTGGAGGGAGAGAGACAAAGAGCTGGTGCTGAGGACACGACACGCACAGTACATGTCACTCTGGCTCATGTTAGCCTCATCTTGCAGCCAAATCCCTGCTAGCTGCTGAAGGTCAGTCCTGGGCGCTCCTAGGGCACGTCTTCCAGTTCCCAGTTTCAGGATCTAGTTCTGTGCACTCCCAGATCGCTCCACGGTGTGAACTGAAGCCCTGTTGAGTGGGGATAAATTTGCTTCAGAAGTGCACTCCTGATCCAAACTAGGTGAACAGGCACTTTAGAATAACATGCCAAAGTTGTTCAATCCTGGTAAAAGTCGGGAAAACATAACTATCCAAGTCTTTTGAGTGGTATTGCAAGTGTTAGCTTTCTCAATTATATGGATTTACCAATGAATAACTTCTCTGTATAAGAATAGTAAACGTGCCTCCGTAGCATTTTAAATTATTTTTTTACTATGTGTGTTCAATATTCAGTTTTCCATGCAGTTCTGTGTTTCCATAGAGCTGTACCATCTTTGGAAGAAAAGCTTGCCAGGAGTTAATCTGATTGATAATATTAAAATGATTAAAACTGAGACAAGCTTAAGTATTTTTTGCAGGTGAAAGAGACTCTTTATCTCACCTGGATGTGGAATAAATAAGAGAGACTCTGGCACGTGTTTGGGGGAGTCTGAGATGAGATACAAACCTGAGAGGCAGCCAGCCTGGAGGAAAGTCTAAAGATGAATTCAGCTTATGCTACCATGAGCCTTGTCAGTAAAGCCAGGCCTCAAGAGCAGCCATGTAGTCTTGGACCTTCCTTCCCTTGGATTGGGAAGGTCACTGAGGAACGCTTAGGGAACCTAAGCCTGGAAGGAACCGTTCCTCACTTCACCAGATCCTGCTCCCCAGGCAGCACAGAGCAAAATGTTGTTCAGCAGTAAGAAAGAAGAGAGGCAAAAAGAAGATGGAGCAGAGACATTAAATGTAATGAAGACCTGGTGCAAAACCAACAGACTGCTTCTTCAGGCTTTTGCTATGGAGAGTGGTGCTGCACGTGGGAGCGAGAGCAGAACATCTGAATGGGAATGAGAACAGGAAAGTAGAAGCAAATATACAGCAGATGGGCAAAAAACTCGGGAAGATCAAGTGCTGGAAACTTCAAATTATTCATTTATCAGGAAGGGGAACACCAGAGAAAGAAAATTATTTTCATGAAAGAATATCATTACAATAATATTTGGTGAATATTACTCATTAATAAATTGAGGCCTTCTGCTAAGTGGTTTGTAGCAGAAAAAGATTACTATCCAGTTACAATTAGTAGGAGCAAAAACTAAATAGTTTTAAGATCAAGCCTGAAGAATTCATACAAAAAAATATACAATATGATTACCTGTGATAGTAGAGGCTGATTTTAAATCACAGAAAATTCAGGCCAGTATTTCCATATTCCTAAACCTGATGAACTATTAAAAGTATCTTAAATTCCTTTACAAGGAGCAGACCAGAACTTATCTAACCAAAAAAAAAGTCTAAACAAGTGAACTTAGTCCTATGGTTATGCTGTGTCTCTGTATAAAATTTTGTAACTTCTTCATTTTTAAATTCAAATTATCTAATTGACTTTTATGTATGGAGCATGAGTCTTTTTCATTTTCCAGTAACTCAGAAAACTGGAAATGTTTTCATCTCCTTCTCTTTATGTATGTACACTAATTCTCACTACGTTCTAAATTGAAAAAAAAAATTGGCATCCAAAGCACTGAATACAATACACAGATATTATTGACTTTGAATAATTTTGTTGTTTTGTATAAGCTATTTTTTCCTCGCTGGGAACAGAAAATATCCCACAGGAAAAAACAGTATTTCAACATTATTTTCCTTCAGAAAAGGAGCAAAAAGTTGAAATATCACAATTTTTTCTTGGAATGAAATGTTCCAAAATAATTCAATTTGGGAATGTCTATGTTTAGTTTTGACTTACTAAATCAAAGTGTTTTATTTTCTTGAACTGAACCCAAACCCTGTGTTTCAAGTCAGTTCAACATTAATCTGCTTTGGCCTATTGTGCCTCATGGGAATTTGAGTAGTGCCCCCTGGTTCCCATGCTTTCATATGGGCTAGGCTTCTTGGCAAACTTTTTCCCATTGCACCGCAGCATGTGACTCTAATGAGCAGCCATATGGCTTGGTCAGAGGGGAGCTCATGATGCATAATGGGACATAAACTTTTGCAAAGAGAAACTGCATTTTTTCCTTAAAGAGCATTTGACACGATTCCCAATCTGCTTTCTTGAAAAGCAATATTGCTAGAAAAGCTAGAAAGGGAGGAATAGGTTTGTGGGTATACTGTTGAAAATTTTGTGTATGTGAAAAGTCATGGAATTCCAAGAGTTAAGAAACAGGATTGCTTTCATGTCTGCCATAACTCCTTTTAGATGGGGAGGAAATTGGCCCCTACATATCTTGACAACATAGTAGAGAGGACTGCAATCTACAGAAGTCAAGGGGAAAAAATGTGATAATACAGCAGATGGGGAATGTGTTCCTATGGTGACCAGATACACTATATTTTCTGCTAAGATATACAAATGAAAAGCAACATGGGCTGCAGTAAGGGAAGACCAAACACTAGTTCTTCCTAGGTTAATTATAGTCCGGCTGCTGCTAATAGTGATAGCCAATACTAAAACCTACACAGCCATTGCTTGTTTAATATGTAGTATGTTATGATTACCAGAAAATTTAAACTAGATAAAAGAAAGGACAAAAATTAAAGAGTTTTAATTGTTTTAGTATTTCGCTTTCAGTTCCCCCCTCAAAAAAAATCAGCAGTAAAGGTCAGAGGTGTAGTGCACTTGGTTACCTGCGCAAACAGATGGGAATAGCTGGACTTAGAGAGCTAGAGGGAGAGACAACATGTGAAGAGATTTCTCATTATATTACAAGAAGATACATTGTCAAACAGATGATGAGGTTGCAGGGGCAAGGTTTAAGAGGTTAGAATATGCCAACATTAAGATTGCTTGTGGCCTTATTTCTATCCTTTGGGATATCATTGAGTGATACCGATTTGCTCCACTTTAGGCAAAAACATCTATGCAAACAAAAAGTTACAGTTGTGTCAAAAGGTTTCTGCAGCAAGCTTTTTAAATCTTGTCAAATTATTATTTTCCATGGAAGCATCTATTCTGACATGAACAAAATCTAAAAAACATTTGGATGAAAGCATGCTGTTTTTTCAAAAGATCCTCAGCTACAAGGCGGTGTCTGCTTCTCAGCCTTTATTTCAGAAGAGAGAGAGAGGTTCCTTCTTCTGTCCTGGACAGGGTGTCTCTTTCTGGCTTTGGCATCCACCTACAACACTAGTTGCACAGCAACCAGTCAGCTAACATTCAAGGGTCTCTGAAGAACTAGGCTGCCTTTTCATGCATATCATGTGACTAGTCTTGGCATTGTCTTAATGGCATTAGTAATGTTTTGATATATGATATGTGGCAATATACTTCCTATATAGTAGAAATAATAATGACAATATAATAAAGTGGGGAAAGATCTGTTTGGCAAGTGAAGCTAACTAAAATAATCTTACAAGCACTAAGAAGCCTCTGCAGGGTTATAGTGGAAACATGAATAAAATTAAAAGACACACTCAGTGATATTTTCCTGGATGAGTCACTGAGAATGTGTGTGAATAGTGAGGGACTGGGATTATTGGGGGATATCCAGCTATTCATTTTGCCATGAGCCTGAGACAGCTCACTCAATGCAAATGAAAGGCACGTTTGCCTCTGTGATGGCCTGTTACTAGCTTGATTTGCAAAAAGAGCTATAAATTATGTTGAAGAATGCCAAATGTATAGTTTTGTGATGTTAATGGTACATGAGGGAAAGAAGGGGAATGCAAGTCATTTAATTGCAAAAAAACCTCTTTTTGTCTGGTTTTCAGTTAGGCAAATATAGATGTAGTACACTCTTAAATTCTTCTGCTCAGAAATGCAAATGATTTTATCTGGCTGCCAAAGAAGGTTCCAATTATCAAGTTAGATTGAAAAAAAAATGCCACATTTCCTACTGCACAACCCGTTATGCTTGCATTTCTCCAAACCTGTCTCAGCTGCACTGGCTGGGTAGTAGTAAAGGAGCTTGTCTGTAATTACAAAGGTGTTAATTTCAGCATTGCGTGTACTTTTTCTTTTTACTAGATTGGCATGAACATTTCACACTCTAGTGTGTGCTGTAATTGGAACAAACTGCAACACCTACTACTAAAAACTGAGCTCTTTGTAGCCATTGCTTGTCCCTTCCATTTAAAATTCCCTAGCCACACTTCTGCCTCCCAAGCTGCCTTTGAAGGCAGATTTATGTGTTTTAAGTACAATTCAAGCATATTGCAGGCACAGCAGGAGATTGTAAACAATCAGAAACTGAATTGGGGGAGTCCTCAGCATCTCAGTGTGGTAGAACCTGAAAAACACCTGCAGCTTAACTGTTTACATGTACGTTACAGATGATTCAGCATTGCTAGTAAATGTTATTAAGGAACATCAGGCAAAACACAGAGCAGTGTAACCAGCTTATATGGATGCTCTCTGTGTACATGAATCATCATGCTGAAGACAGGGCTTGACTGGCTTCCGGAAGTTTCATCCACTTCTTTATCATCATCTTTATTTTATACAGCTGACTTCACAAAAGGATATCTCAAGGCAATATGGGAAAACAAACTCTGCTTTGATCCAAAATTGAGTGATTACATATGTATCTCAAAGGACTTCCACTTGGTAATTCTGTACTAAACACCTGTTAGAAAATACTGGAGATATATATAATATAAGGCTCATTTGCCTTGGTCCATCGGGTTCAAAATCATACATATCATGTCACCAGAGATATGAAAAATATTACCTTTTTCTCAGCTCTTTCTGTGCGAAAAGACTTTTTTGTCCTTTTGCATATGTCTAGGACCATGCTCCTATTCAAAGAGGAATCAATAATGCAAACTCTGGATACATCCTAGGCGTTAGATGATGACTAGACTAAACGCTGTGGTCTTTGAACACCAATAGCCTCAGCAACAAGCAGAGATATTTTCCCTTTCAAAAACTGTCTCAAGAAATAACACAGTCTAAAGACAAGGACCACTGTCAGCAGGCAGTCCTCATTTCAGTAATGTGCCCTAACAGGGATGTATTTGCTCTTGGTTTTCTTTCTAACTCAGTGGCTCTTTGGCACAACTTCTGCACCAGGGCTATGCAATTTTTTAACCCTGCAGGCATGGCTTTCCCTTTCTCCTGAGCGAAGGAACTCTGGATGTCTTGGGCTGGGTAAGGGAGCTGAAATCAAGCCTCCCACTTCCTGGGAAAGTGCTTTAATCACTAACTAGTGGTCACTAATCATGCAAACAGTGAAGGCTTACTCTTTTTAAAAATTATTTTATTTAGTGAAAGTGGCTCTGGTGCTCTGCTTTGTGCTAAACTCATTGCTGCTGACAAAGTGTTTTGGGATTCCTCTGCCAATGTGTAAGACATCAGGCCCCTCAAGGGACTTCCAGATGTCCTAAGCTGTTTTAGAGATAGGCTCAGTTTGACTAAGGTTATGATACATGTGGACACGAATAATAGCAAAATGTAGGATGTGTAATGATTATAGTTGTTTGTTTTGGACATGGAAACCTAATCTCTGCCTAAATTGCATGGTAGACCCAAATGCTTTTCATGACTTGTAAAGTCAGTCTTTGGCAATTGACTATGACCACTATTATTTATAGGGAAACTGTTAAAGAAAGGCTGCTTTTCACTGGAGTAGCAGCGGGTCCTTTCTGGACTTCAGGCAGCTGATAAAGTCAGGGGAAAAGTTTCTAATAAGAAAGTTTCACCTAAGGCAATGTTTCTATATAAACTCCCTGGCTATCTTCAGCTGTCCCTCAGCCTGATCAATAGGTCCTTCAGATTTAACCCAGCCTCATTTTGTAGAATACGACCCTGATTTTGTCTTTACTCTTCCAAATACATGAGCAGCTGCAATCTTCCTATCTAAAAACTCTGAGCTAAGGAACAGAATCACTATAACATGAATGCTGCTATAGCTGGGTAAGTCCGAAGACATGAGCCCTTAAATCTCATACAGCCTGAAAAGATTGAAAGTGTTAAACACAGCCTGATCTTTTTTAATATTTTTTGCCTTTAAAATCATACAAGAAATTAGACAGATAGGTGATACCTCTGTTGGAGACTTCTAAAAGTTGAACTGTGAAACACGATATTCAAGTTTTTAAACAGGATTTTGCAGAACTGAACTTGTTCTGGTTATCCTTCCAAATGCCTAGTTGCATCCTCTGAAATCCTTCTGGAAAGACTGCAGAGAAGATCAAAAAATGTTGGCTATATGTGAAACCCTTCTAAAATGTTGTACAAAACAGGGCATGTTTATCTGGTGCTGTGAACCTCAGGAAGGATATTGTAAGTGGTTGAGAATTTATTGTTTCCACAGAAGAGGAAAAACATATTTTTTCAGTCTATATCTGACAACTGAAACATGCAGAAGACATGTGACAGCATGGTCATTACTTTAAAAAAAAAGAAAATAAATAAATTAAATTAAGCTAAATTAAATTAATTAAAAAATAAATTAAAAGAAAACATCTAACAGGAAACCATTGTCTTACACTACAAGTAAGGCTTAAAAATATTTTTTTATTTCAGGGAAGTTAGCAAAAATTTGTGAATTTTCATCAAAAGCCTTCTACCACATTTTAACACTCTGCACCCCAGCAGAAATAATTTACAACGTTGACATTTTCTCTTTTATCAACTAATTATAAAAAGTTACTGCTGGCTTAACCGTTATTTTTCTTCAGAGGTTAAAGGCTTGTGTGTCTTAATGGCAGTAAGATTTCTCTCTCTCTCTCCCCAGTGGTGGTGTTTTAGAAGCAGCTTTGACACCAGTATTTACGTACATCACTGAATGGCAAAGGTTGTGTGCCTTGCAAATAGAAGAAGTTGCTTTATGGCTATTCATAAATGACCTATATGACTGATTCAAGTGACAAGTATGGCAATAATTGACAGCATTTTAGTGTTGATATATTGTTCCTGGTTTAACTTGGTTTTAATTTTTCCTCGTGATTAAAATTAGATTATGTCAAGTTCACATTCACATGTAAGATAAAAAGAACCAACAAGAAAAGGGTTTTGTTTTTCCTCCTTAAACCCCCTTAAACCTCATAGGTTAAGTCATGGAAACCTATAAAGCTCCTTTAGTGAAAACACATATACATTGCATGTTGCTGGATTTGTTGAGGTCATTTGATATGATCTATGTTCTGCAATGTGTGACTAGATCTCATATGGAGCTTTGAAACAGTAGGGTAAAAGGAACATTTTAAACATTTTAGATGAACACTTTAAAAACAAATTAGGCACCAGAAGCATATATCTATAGCGCTGTTTACCATTCCAGTTGATACAAAGAATGGATATTTGAGAAAAAGTTAACATTAAATACTCTGTTCAGTAAGTTGACTATTTATTCCACCTTTATTTTTTACCATTGTGTGGAATTTCATCATAAAAACACAGGCAAACCCTAGTTTGCAATATATGTGAGCTAATTAAAGGTAAATAATAGACAAAATGAGAAGGAATATTTAGTTACATGGAATTGAAAAATAGGGTGAATGTGAATGCTGTTTGGTATTAAATTACCCTCATCGTTTAAAAAACACCTGGATGGGTTCATGAAGTAAAGTAAGGCTGAGCAAAATATGAATTAATGAATAACACATTTCCATGATAGAATGTTTTTGACTACTATATAGACCTATAAATAAAACATGCTATGTGCATAGTTGGCACCCACCAATTGACTAATGTTAATGTAAGTAGACACAGATTTCTAGAGTCTTTTTATATAAAATGTGGCTAGTTTCTGCTTTCTATGCTATGTTAATGAATGCCAGGGAGACTATCGGCTGTATTTTAACTTTTTGTTTACTTCGTCAGACTCATGCTGAGAGAGCAGTAAGTGCCATTCCCATAACATAGGGCTTACCACATGTACTTAAAAGGTCCATACTTACACAATTAATCACATTTTAAAAATTATTTGCTTTCCCACATTGAACACAATAGGCCTTTGTTATATTTAACAGCTTACGCACAAAAGAAATGCACTAGCTGCTAAAATACTATAATCACATAGCATTGGCTACAATAAATCGCTAAGTTTTAATATGTCTGGACTGCAACAGGCTCTTGGTTATCTAAGATGGTGGAGGATAATTTCCCACTGAAAGAAGAGAGTAGGGAATTTAGCAGCTATTTTTGTGGGGAAATAAATATATCAGAAAGCTCATCTGAGAAGTTACAGAGAAGAAAACTTGTCACTGACAGTAGAGGAAACAGAATCATCCCAAATGTCTCAGCATCAGCAGCAAAGAAAAACTCCACCTAAAAACCAGTGGCAGAATAATGACAAAAAGCAAGACGACTGAATTAAGATGTACAATAGGTGATGTATTGCAATAAAAAATAAATGGTAAAGGTAACTGAGTTTCTTTTTATTTGGGGCAGCAGTTAATTCAGCGGCTTAGGAGTGCATCTGGGATAGAGAATCTGAAGGGATTTCTGGGCTTGTTAGCATTTAACAGCAGACGATGAGGACAAACATAGGCTGATTTCTTCCCATACTGGGGAGAAAAAGGGTCATCCATACCTCTCTTCTCAAAAAGGCAGAGATGCAGGAGGAGACCATAGGGCTGTTTCAAGTGTAATCGAAGTGGCATAGAAGAGAGAACTAGTAGCATGGTGGAAGAGGTAGCTGGCAGTGCCATATTGTGCACCTGACTGCCTTTGCTTAGAATAGCAATAAGCACAAAGGATAGTCTTAGCAAAGTAGCAGCTCCCTGTGTAGCCAAGCCTGGGAAAACCTTGTATTGAAATAAATTGGCTTAAGAGTGGTAGGCTACTGAGAAACTCTAAGGAAAATGGTACCTGTAATCACAGGAAAGAGCTCCATGAACCCTCAGGAAAAAAGCCAAGTATAGGTAACAACAAGGAAATACTTCCATTTGCATTTCAGACAAAACATGTTTGTCCTTTTACATAAAGTATGGGACCTCTGTTGGAATATGCTGCTTTTAATATTGTCCTGGAGCTCATGCTTTCGAAATGACACAGGAGGAAAGGCATAACTTTCTGCAGCAGCTGCAGTTCCAAGTGATGCTGTATGCTGGTTTTGGTTGGGGTAGGGTTAATTTTCTTCATAGCAGCTGGTATGGGGCTATGTTTTGGATTTGTGCTGAAAACAGTGTGGATAATACAGGGATGTTTTCATTATTGTTGAGCAGTGCTTACACAGAGCCAAGGCCTTTTCTATTTCTCTCACTGCCCCACCAGCGAGTAGGCTGGGGGTGGACAAGAAGTTGGGAGGGGACACAGCTGGGACAGCTGACCCCAACTGACCAACAGGATATCCCAGACCATATGACATCATGCTCAGCATATAAGGTTGGGGGAAGAAGAAGGAAGGGGGGAAGTTCGGAGTGATGGCGTTTGTCTTCCCAAGTCACCGTTACACGTGATGGATCTCTGCTTTCCTGGAGATGGCTGAACACCTGCCTGCCCATGGGAAGTGGTGAATTAATTCCTTGTCTTGCTTTGCTTGCGTGCACAGCTTTTGCTTTCCCTATTAAACTGTCTTTATCTCGACGCATGAGTTTTCTCACTTTTACTCTTCTGATTCTCTCCCCCATTTCAAAACCTGGGGAGTGAGCCAGCGGCTGTGTGGGGCTTAGTTGCCAGCTGGGGTTAAGCCACAACATGCTGGAACCTACTTTCACTGTGTCTGCAAGAGCCAATAGGAGCATAGCATATGAAGTTGTTGATGCAGATAATAAAAATATTCTTATCCAAAGTGTTAAAGTTCTAAGATATTTTAATTAGATTAGATGTGTGCATGTTCAAACAAACTATTGAGCTGTCAGCTTTAGGCTGGCTACAGGATTCATTGCTCACATTTGGAAAAATGCAGGAGGCCATCACTGATTACTCGAGTATACTCTTGTAACATCTTTTTTTGTCATAACCTGTGACAACAATGCCCCATATATACCAACCCCTGTATATAGATCCTAGATCTTCAAATGAAAAGGAATAATATAACTTCTAGGCTAACACACAAACTGTATCCATGAGTGAAATCTTAGGCATGTTCTACTGTTAATTAAGTGTATGAAAAACCAGTTAGATGACACTGAGACTAGCTGTCATGGTTTAACCCCAGCCAGCAACTAAACACCACGCAGCCGCTCACTCACTCCCATCCCACACCCAGTGGATGGGGGAGAAAATCGGGAAAAGAAGTAAAACTCATGGGTTGAGATAGGAACGGTTTAATAGAACAGAAAAGAAGAAACTAATGATGATAATGATAACACTAATAAAATGACAACAGCAATAATAAAAGGATCCGAATATACAAATGATGCACAGTGCAATTGCTCACCAGCCACCAGTCAACGCCCAGTTAGTCCCTGAGCAGCGATCCCCCCCCCCCCACTCCCTCCAGTTTATATACTAGATGTGACGTCCCACGGTATGGAATACCCCTTTGGCTACTTTGGGTCAGCTGCCCTGGCTGTGTGCCGTCCCAACTTCTTGTGTCCCTCCAGCCTTCTTGCTGGCTGGGCACAAGAAGCTGAAAAATCCTTGACTTTAGTCTAAACATTACTTAGCAACAACTGAAAACACCAGGGTTATCAGCATTCTTCTCATACCTAACTCAGAAACATAGCACTGTACCAGCTACTAGGAAGACAATTAACTCTATCCCAGCTGAAACCAGGACACTAGCTAATTTACCATGTTTGCATAATTTCCGGAAAAATTAAACAGCAGGAATCACAGATTGATAAGTAGGACTGACAGCAGTTAGTTTCATTTACAAATAAAAAAAGCTGCAACCTTTCCTCAAAACCTCTACTAACAGCATTAGATGGCCTTCCACATTAGATGAGGAGGCAGAATTTGAGCTTAGCTTCTGAGAAAAGAAGAAACAGCAAGGTAGAAGACAGACGAGACTAAATAGACTAGCACAGAAGTGCGCAATACATGAAATAATATTTTTAAAGATATTTGGGACCACATCCAAAAAAACCCTGGGATCCCTGGCATCTAAAGTGGAATTCTGAACCCAGAGTGATACACAAAATGTAGGGAGAACAAATCTTGTCTAAGATCATGGGTGGGTCCTACCCCTCATATGGCTGTACATAAATGGTTACATATATGTGGGCCTTTTACTGTATGGAAGACTTTCTTGCAAAGAAAGAGAGACTTGACAAATAGAGCAGGTCCCTTTCTTTCTTTTAAAGCTCTAACATGTTTTGTCCAATCACTAGTTAATGTGAATTGTGAGAAAAGACATTGCAGGTAACATCCAGTGAACACTTCCTTATATCTGCACTATTAATTCAATGCAACACTTGGTCATTTTACATTATTTTCTCCACAATCACGTAACACATCATCAGTTCCAACAGTGGAGAACGGTCCTGCCCACCTTACCTTGAGTCCTATAGTGAGAAAACTCTCTCAGCATGTTGGAAAAAGTGTGTTTGCATCTTCTCAGCCTCATAAACTTGCGTCTCTCTTATTCTGACAACCTACCTTTTATATTCAGGGTAGCTATCTACCTTATCACTCTTGTGCCATTGCAAACATCTTTTGTGAGGAGCCGTTTGATCAGTTTGTGGCTGGCATGCATCCCAAGATGTTTGCTCAACTGACCCCCTCAGGAGGCTTAAATCTCTGGGTGCTTCTTCACCTTGCCAGACTAGCACAACTCGAGGCATGCTGTACTCATTGCCCAAAGACTGGTTACAGCCCCACAGGGTGGCAGTGGGTGATCTGGCACTGGCAGGGTAAAGCGGCTCTTGTGTTGGCACTGCTGGGCATTGCTGGGACACTGAGAAACTGAGAATGCACCACTAAACCCAAGAAATACTGAGGCAGACTGAATATGAGCTCCTAAACCATCTTGACAGAAAAGTTGTTTTCTTCCTTCTCGAAGTGGCAAGCAATCTATTGCACGTATTTGGAATCATGTGTAAGCAAATGTGGTCAGAATTTGGTTTTGGCTGGTTTTCCCACTCTGTGTAAGTGAGAGGTAAGACCGAACTGCAAAGCAATATTCTTTGAAAGGTTCTCATGAATTTACTATGAGAGCACACTCTGAAGGGTTATGAGAACTTTGGGATCCATTGCAGCACTGTTCACAGTGACCCTTTCCATTATTTTATGGAACATATGGACCTGGCTGTCAATTTTAATAGGGAAGACAACTTTGTTTAACACAGAAATGTATCTTTAATAGCCAAACCTGTAGCTGTGAGCATTCTGTAAAAGTCTCAGGCAGAGACATTTGTGGAAATGCATTTGATTTGATTTAAAATCCTGGAAAGGACTGAATGTCAAGCAAATTTTTAAATTTATAAACTATCCATGTGTCCATGGATTATAAGATTTCCTGATACCTTGGGACATTGGGGTAATACCACAACACAAATGGATTTGGCCAGCACCTATAAAGAGAAAGGGGGGGGGGAGCATGTACTTTATTTTACTGATTGAAGAATGGGATTAGAAGGCAGGACTTAGAGAATTCTATTCGCAGCTCTGCTGCTCGTTTATTGTGTGACTGCACAAGCCACAACCATGTTAGAAAGTCTCAGCTTTCTCTCAATGCATGCAATGTAGTCCCATAGTAGCACTCTGAAAGTCTGTGCTCCGGGTACAGTCTGGCAATCAAATGAGCAGATTCAGGCTCTGCAGCTGAGCTGGTGACTGTTCATTCTCCATCCAGTATTCTGTGGTCATCAGGGGAAATAGTGCTCTTGGAGTCACAAGAAGCTTCTGTAGCTGCAGGTCCCAAGTGGCTCATGGAGTTGGTTTTTTTTAATTTAGTGTGGGCTGGCAGCCATGGAAGCTACTTTCACCTGGGTCAAGCCCTGAATGACGCAGGGAGTAATGCTGGATTGATTAGAAGCCATGGCCCAGAATTCACACCCAGTTTATTGGTGGTTGTGAAGCCCTCACAGAGTAGTAAACACAAAGTCTAGTCTGCTGTTTAGGTTCCCCACCAACTGCATCACACAGGCCATCAAATTAGTTTGATTTTTACCCCATCATTTTACAGTGATTACTTCCTGGAAGACATTATCTTCAATAGGATATACACCAACTATTTTAGATGAGTTTTCATATTTGCTACTTACTGCTCACAAATCCATTTGCATTTAACAGTGGGCCATCAGTATGATTTATTAACAGTCCAATAATGCAGGATCAGTATTTTAGTTTACTTTGTTTGTTGTATGTTTGGTTTCTTTATTACACTTTGGTAATGCTGCAATAAAGAAAGCATCCTGGTGCTTTTTCTATTTGTTTTATTAAACCTCTTTGCTGCAGGGTATTTGGCAGTTGTCATGTAGGTTCCCTTTTAATATACCAGCTGTACTTCATGCTTATTCATTTCCTCTATCCTTAAATGTTCCTCAATAAACTAAACAAACTACTTCTAATAAGTAACTTATAATGTAAAATTTGTATGCTCCCTTCAATGCATCAGAAGCTGCTATACCTTTGTTTTCTTTCTGATGACAAAATTACAAGTTTTATAAACACTGTAAATGTGTTTTTCAAAACATCAAAATGTACATTGTTATGTATGCAAATACTGCAGCTACATTTGCCTGTTTGGAGCACATAGACTAAATATTTTGCAGCCCTTCACTGGACTGTTCTTTCCTTATTTTCAGCATTATTTACATGCAATAAGTATCAGATATAGCTGCTACATGGATAAACATGTATGAAATAATTTTGAATAGACATGGATAAAGTAATTTTTCCCTCAAATTTATTTTCTAGCTGGTGGTAGCAACTCCTGTATGTAACAATTTAGAGTCCAAATATCATTTACAATAAAACTCCATTTATTCTGAAAAGAAGTGCAAAATTCCTCTGATGCAAACTAGTCTGGCCTTTATATTCACAGAGAGTGTATGCACTTCATATGGCATTTCACACAAATGCTATTATGATATGGATAAGATACTCATGAAATTAAGGGAATAATCCTCATTATATTATTATTTCCTTAATATATAGGGTTTGTTCTATGAAAAGCAGGATATGGTAGCCTGCCCTCTGCAGAAGCTGAGCTTTAGGCCACATGTACACTGCTAACGGTCACCTGAGCGCATGCCTCTCCTGCTGAAGTGCCCTCAGGCCTCACCTGGGAGGCCTGTGTGACTCCTTTGACCTTCCCCAAATATACCCACATGGGCACTATATAAAGACTCTATTTATTCTAAAAGACCTTGAAACACCCTTACAGGCACATTGTTTGGCAGGCCCATCAAACACAACCCACAGATGTTTACGAGGGGCATGGCCTGTCTTGAGTTATTTTTTGCCATTACCTTCTAGCAACAGGATGGGACTTTCCAACTCTTTGCCTAGATCAGTCTACAGTCATCCAGCTAAAGTCACCCAAAGCACTGGACAAGGTAGACTTCAGAGCTGGTCTCTGGCTCTCAACCCTGTCCAGCAGAACTCTGCAACTCTAAACAAACCAGGACTGGGTCTCTTTTGAAGTAGCAGCTTTGTACATGATCCAGGGTGGGAAGTTCAGAAAAGATCTATTTCTCATACCTATGTCTAGGCTAAATGCAGGTGGGTGAGATGTGGTTGAGCACCTTTCTCTCCAATCATCTTTCTCTTCTTCTCCAGGATTACACATTACACTCTAGAGCCAGAAATTGGTGACAGCTTGGCCTGGTTGGGTCTAAGGAGCTTCTTTCTCTGCCCTTTCCTCAGGAAATAACATGTCTTACAATGTAGCTGGGGAAGTTAACTACAGCAGGTGATTTAAATTTGAAATGAGGACTTCTGTTAGACTCGTCTGCATTACTAGATGGCATACTTATGCCAAAGTAGGAGTGCTATTATCTTACTATATCCTGTATATTGGAAAATAACACCCAAATGTGTAAATTAATAGAAGCTGTGTTGCCTGCTTTCTTCCACAACAATAATTCCTTTTCAAAAAGGCAGTCTGGAAGGAGCCATGTCCCTGTCCCACAGCAGTATCAAGCATGTCTTGACCACACCTGAAGACTTGTTAAAGTGGTTCTTTGGCAAATCTCCCTTATTCCACATTGAGTCCATTACTTTTAGTTCTATTGCTGGTGGAAAGGAATATTTTTTTTCTTTATCTCTGCAAAACTTTTGTATATTGGAATACTTTTATTCTTTGTCTTCTTTTGCCTCCAATTCATGTTTTCTGGACCATGCTCTGACCATTCATGTCATTCCTGTTTGTCCTGCCCGTACCTTTCATTTGCTCCAAATGTTTTTATTGCCACCATACCCCAGTCCAAAGTGTAAAGCAACATGTACAGAGTCCTTCACATGATGATATTTCTTCACAACTCTTCTTTGTATATAGCTCAGTTGGACAATAACTTTTTACATCTCTACACCTTTTTGTTCATGTTTATATTCACCATACAGTCCACTGACCCACCGTGCAGAACTGCTTACTGTGTTTTTTCCCTTCCTGCAGTTGCATGATTGATTTATTCTAACTCCAGTGTAGTTCTTTATATTGTACTTTGTGAATTATATCCTAGTTACACCAGACAACCTCTCCAGTTTGTTGAGATCACCTTGAACACTAGTCTGGACTCTCCAAGCTGTTTGATGGCCCATACTAAGCCATGTACTCACTCCAAAGACTCTCAGCAACAGTAGCCCTGGACCCTGGATAGATTCCTGCAGGCACCTGAGTAATAGACTCTTCCAGTCTGACAGTGACCCCAGTCTGATGACTATTGCTACCCATTGTTCACCCACCTGACAACAGTTTCAGTTCGTCCATGTTTCACTGTTTTACTTCTGAGAACACCACTTGAGACCATGTCAAAAACTTTATTATAGTCAATCTGTATCATATCTACTACTCCTTCCTATTCACAATGCCATTAGCAGAAGGAATCTGACAAATATTGCCTGACATTATTTATTCTTGAGAAATCCTTATGAGATGTTTCTTACAATCTTGTACTTTTATTTCTGCTTACAGACATTATTTATTCTGGTATTTTCAGGAAACCAAAGTCAGTTTGATTGGTCTATAAGACCATAAAGCCTCATGCTTAAAAAATAGCTAGCATCTGCAGACTTAGGACCTGCTGCTGTGATAAGCTTCTGAAATGGACATACAGTCCTGGAACCATAACCCACCTGTGAGATCAAACCCCAGTCTTTCCTCCTCACACCACACCAGTGAGCTGTGCAGATGTTCCCTGTGCATGCCTGCTCCCTCCCCTTTTTGCCTTCCTCAGCCCTACTCAGGTATTACCCAAAGTCTGTTTCACAGAACACTCATGTAAGATGGCTGAAGCTGTTATAAAGCCTCCATTCTCCTTAGACGAGTTATTTATATTTCCACTTTTTAAGCACTACCTTTTTTCTTTTCTTCTCTTTTCTTTCCTTTTCTTTTATTTTCTTCTCTTCTTTTCTCTTCTCCTCTCTTCTCCTTTCTTCTCTTTTCTTCTTTTTCTTCTCTTTTCTTTTCTCTTTTCTTCTCTTCTCTTTTCTTTCTTTTCTTCTCTTTTCTTTCTTTTCTTTTCTTTTCTTTTCTTTTTCTTTTCTTTTCTTTTCTTTTTTCTCTTCTCTTCTCTTCTCTTCTCTTCTCTTCTCTTCTCTTCTTCCCTTTTCTTCCCCTTTTTTTCCCTTCTCTTTTCTTTTGGTTTTTTTTGGTTTTTTTTTCCAACTACTTTTGCTTTGTGGAAGGCCAAAATCAAAGAAAGCAGTTTCTACATGTGACTTCAAAATAACGACTCCTCGAGTTGCTCTTCCTTCCTGGAAAAAGGAATTTTGTTGTCTCGGGCAGTCTGCCAGGAAAGACCAAGCTCCAGTCTATTGAAAACATCACCAAGGACAGAGAAAGCTCAATTGCTGAGAAACTGAGAGGGAGAGCATCGAGAGGGAGGCTGCAGCTTTGAGAGGTAAGGTGGCCTCTTCAGCATCTTGGAACCATTTCCTCAAGAGTCTTAAACAGAAGGAAGAAGACTTTGAATATTCAGTTGTGTGCCAATGACGAAAACTGAAAATGAGGATGATGTTTACTACAATCTGTTTTGGTGAGTGGGAGACGGAGGAAAGAGGGAGGCACGGGATTAGGCTGCCGTTGGGCCAGTGACTGTTCATTCTATAACCTTGTTTGGAGTCCTTTTTTAGGGGAAACTGTAATGTGTTTGTTATAAGTATTTACAATAAAAAAGTTGCAGGACAATAATGAATATCCCTGTGTACTCATGTTATAGCAAGCTAGTATATTTTTTCTTTAAAATAATTGCTTTTCAGTTGCTTCTAGCCAGAAACATGGAATGGTGATCAATGAGTTACTTTGCCAATCATTTAATAAACATTCTCAACCTAACCTTAAATGAATAAATGACTAGTGAAATGACTGGAGCAAATGTCATCAATCAATCTCATAAACCTAATATGTAAGCTGTTTCAATGGAGTAAAACATATGGTTGTAGTTTAAAAAGAAAATCCTTTGGAAAACTTCGTACAACATTGCTTAAATCGAAGCTAATCTTTGACATAATCCAATATGAAGAGAGTGAGAGAGATTTGTTTCCTTCTGATGTGATTATAGAGTCTAGCTTTGAAAGAGTCTTTTCCAAATATTTTATAAGTCACAGTAAAGTATTTTGGGGGAGAAAAAAATAAAGTGGTAAAAAATAATTAAATAACATGTAACAATTGCTAAGGTTAACAGAGTCAGTGTGGTGGACAAATTATCACCTAGGAAGCAAAAGCCCATTTTATCCTCTCTCTGCAGTTTTGGGGGTGTAAGGACATCAGCTATCACTAAAGATTTATATCATCACTTAATGTAGGGAGTGACATAAAACTCTCTGGAGAGAGCTACCGGTAGCCTGGGCTGCAGCATTGGCAGGAAGGTTGGTGTGAAGGCTTTCAATGTCCTCACTGCCAGGACAGGAATAAGAATGGGTGGAACTGTGTAAGACACTTTGCCCTGTCTCCAAAAGTGCTTGTCACCAGAGCAGGCTGAGTGAAGTATAGCATACTGCCCATGACACTTACTGGAGAAGGCAAGAAAACCAAGTGGAAGAGCACAATTACAAGACCCACACTGGCTTTTGAGACAAAACTCTGATTGTCTTTTTTCCAGGCAGATCATTACATGATGATCTCATGCAAAATTTCTTCATGTTAAGTAAAAGCATCAGTGTGAGCCTTTCCTCAGTTGTTGGACAACAGAAAATATTTTTCACGAGCATCTGAACTCACTTCTACTCTCAAACTTCATAGCTCAGTGGAATGAAATGTGGGAAAGAGTTTTAAATGTAGGTATTTCTTTTGTCTTTGTTTAGAAGTGGAAGGAGACCAAAATTAGAACTGCAATATATAAAAATGGATATGAAAACTGCAGTTGTGTGATGTATGATGTGCTCTGAAAATGACCAATATTTATATGCACTCTACTGAGAGTTATGCATCAAAGTTGATGCGGAAATTTCCTTTACTATCAAAGGGAATGCCTTTTAGGATACAATCTCATAAACTGACCCATGCTTTCTTTTTAGACTGCTATTCTTATTTTTATCATAACATTTCTTGGGTATTTTCCCATCTATATATATATCCTATACTGATAATCTAAGCAGCAGACCGATTTAAGTAGTTTAAATAAAAACCTCAGTTACAAGAACAGAATGTAATAATGAATATATAATCTAAGCACTTCTCTGAAAAGATTAAAGCAAAGGTATTTTCACTGAAAGTTCCGATGGGGTGCTCCTGCTCCAAGTTCTCATCTTGCTGTTGACAATGCGTGGTGTATTAAACAGCAAACAGAAAGTTGTCACCAGTTTCAGTTCTGCAAGATTTAGTGCTGTAGTGAAACAAGCAGCAAAGTTGATTTGACTAAAAGCAAATGTCACTTCGTCATAACAGATCAGTGAAATCCTAAACAACAAATAGGGTTGTTTTTAAATCTTAAACATTATTACAGGCCAAATTTAGTTAATTTCCCGCTAAAAGTGATTTAGTTCCTATGTCACTTGAAAATAAGATAGGCACATACTCAGGCTTCATCTATCAAAATCAATCAACATCACTTTTAAATATTACCTAATTAATTTTTAATCTGGCCGTAGCTGTCTGGAAAAGTGTTCCGTTCTCCCTGCCTCCAAATAGTAAGAAAAATGTAATAGTTTTATTTTAAATAAATCAAATGTTCATCATAACAGCAAACAGATAATAAATCCTCTTAAATATAGATATTTTTAAGTGTGTAAATTTGAGAAACACACAAACCAAAAAAAAAAGGGCGGGGGGGGGGAATGTTCTAGTACTTCTAAACTTATGCAGCTGTGAAAAGCAATATAATTCATGTGTAAATTTACAGGTTTCATTCTTGTCTCACATTATGCCGGAGACCCAAATTCTCAGTTGCTTGGGGTCTCAGATTCTAGGTCTTCACCTAGAAATAGAATATATAGCTTTCTTACAAACAAGAATAACCTGCAAGTCAGATTGCTTTAGTAGAATACAAATACTTGCGAATGTCCTAAATGCTTGAACTTCTTTGGTGAACTTTGGAAAGCTCTGGAAATCATGATTAAAGTCTAATCAGAGTCATTGCAAAGGGAAAACCAAAACCCGCAGGCTATATTCAGAACCTTCTGGCGTTCCCCAGGTTGGGAATGCCATCGTAATTGTTGCTTGCCTAAGTGAAGAACCTTCTCAGGAGTGTTTGGGAACAGGGCTGTCTGCCACAGCTAATAACTCACTCAGTATCTACCCCTCCAGAATCGTAATGCTCCGGCCCCAACCGTGGGCCTGCTCTATATGACAAAGCGGCTGATGAATGGTAAGAGCGAGCAGAAATGGTAATGAGTCTTGGGATTCAGGGGGACACTACCCACCTTATGTGTTGGAAGAATTTATGAAGATAACATGACATACTAATATATTTTTACAGCCCAAACAAGATATTTTATGCCAGCTGTGGGATCCACACGTAGTTTATCAATATAACTTCCAAGACCTTTCCCCTTTTTCCTCTGTGCTTGTACATAGTGTTATTATCAAAGTAGGTAAAAGCAAGTTACTAAATAGAAAACTTGTGAACATGAAGAGAAACCCCTTTTGCTTCTATTTTTGATCTTTTTAGATCCATTTTGAACAGTAAGAAAGAAGGTACAATGCCTTTCATGCATAAAATCTCTCCCTTGCAATTATACACTTCTCTTTAACCCTAATTTCTATCCTGGTGCATTGGTGGATGCAAAATATTCTGCACAATGATGTCATTCTATGTTCCACAGACCCTTCAGCAAATTTTAAAACATAGTGATTAACGTCATCAAACCTGATCTTTGCTATAAAACTGGTGCAGCTGACCGAGTTGGAAATGTTATTTGCAAAACTGTAATGCTGACATGAAGTTCTTGTCAGTCCTCTGTAGCTGCAGCTGCTATAAAATACCAGCCAACTATCTGAGGGCTATGTGAAATTTAATATATTTAATTTACTTAATGCCAATCAATGAGCTTATTTTCAAGTAGCTGACTGCCTGCTTTAATGGTTAAACAGAAGTTATAATGTAAAAGAAATAATATTTTTAAAATGCAGAAAAACTCTTTGACCACTAGGCGATGAAGTACATAATAAGTAGCCTGACAATTCTACAGACTCTTTTGTCTAATTCACAAAATGCGGAAGCTATTACTGTGTGACAGTAAGGAATTCCAGATTTCAGAATAATCATCCAGACAACAGTGACACAAAAATCCACATCATACTTAAAATATGGGTTTATTCCAAAACCACATGCATGTGAACTTTAAAGCCTTCCTAACTGCTTCTCCCCCAACCCCTGATCATACCACACCTCTAAAACAGGCCCAAGGAAGCGGGTTACACTGTATGGGTTAGTATGTCTTTTTGGTGTGTTTTGCAGGCTTGAGCTGTGGGGGGGAAGTCCGCATGTTTAACTATTACACAATCAAATGGAAAGAAAGGTGCAGAGCATAAAAAAAACTTTTGAAATCAAATTTTTATTCTAATGTATTAAAATATTTCTTTCCATTTTCCTTTCCCTTCCCCTTCTATTCTCTTTTCTTTTCTTTTCTTGTAGAAAAGGGGCATTAATGGAAAGAAAAATAACAAAAGAAATTGCTATGTTGCTTTTCAGGTGGACGACGGTAAACACACAAGCTAGCTTTGTTTGAGTTAGATAGAAAGGACCCAAGGTTTTAAACCAAGGAAATGAGTAATTCAACATGACCAGGAAAATGGATACTTTGATACATACCTAATTTTGTTTTATGGTGCTTTATAACGCATAATCAAATTCCACAACAGTAAATGTGGATTAAGTCAATGGTGAAAACAGATTGTTAATGAAAATATAATAGGTTTATGCTCATTTCCCAGGAGATTACTCCTTCACTGTACAACAGCTTATAAATTTATAGTGATCTAAAGTAAAATTACATTTCTTGGAATTTTCAAAGCCAACAATGGTATTCAGCCCCAGATTTAAAGGAAACCATTAGTCTTGGTCTGTCATGTGCATCAAGGTTTAGAAGGCAGTACACTGTTACATCACTGAACCTCTGCCAAATATCCCAAAAGGAAAGCAGAAGAGCCATACATCTGGCCTGCAACTCTGCCAGCTACACTGTCATGTCTGCGGCCTGGGCAGATATGGTAAAAGGTGCACACTGAATACCTTCGCTCGCGCTGCAGAGGTGAGAATGTGATGGCAGAATTATGCCGAGGCCCCTACAAATTTCTTCTGGGAAGAATTTCAATTGTAACTGACCATGACCATGACCCCAATCCCACATCAAGGCTTCACTGCTGCTCAGGAGTGAGGCTACACATTTCTTAGTGTAGGATTGGAGTCCAAATACAAATTGAAATTTGCTCTGTCTTCCTATGTATCCCGTATGTTCGAACCATATTGTCAGCATCTGTTTAGATGAATCTAGTGAGTCAGGAATTTTCCAATGAAACCTTGTTTTACTGGAAAGACGGCAGTTTATCAAAACTGAAATTTTGTGGCACCATGCCAGAGTTTGTTGAGAAGCTTTCAGGTCCTTGATAGCTTTCAGTGACAGAAAGAACCTGCAGCCCTGAATACCTAGTCCAAGTCACCACCGCATCTAATATGTATTTGTATGTAAAGACACATCTACCATAAACTGGGCTATCATACTTCTTTTATTCTGTGGACAAGTCCTCCTTTTCAGTCTGGAAATTTTATTTAATTGAAGAAGATTTGGGCTGTTTGTTTGTGCTTTCTGGACATCTGGTACCCTGAAAAAAATAAATAGCTCAACTTCATTGTTGAACATCTGGAAATTGTGAGTAAATGACCACTATATGTGAGCAGACCAACTGCATGGCACATGAACCCATGTTTCCACCAGAGCTTTCCCATAGAAATTTGCTATGTCCGGTTCCCCAAGGCAATGTCTAGTAGCCATACCCAAATGAGCTGGCTTTGGTACCTCTATATGTCACCTTGTTAAACTACGTAACTCTTCAAAGAGCAGAGCAACCTCAGTTGGATGGATTGGCAAACCTATCATCAGGTGTGCTCCTGGATGTGGAGCGCATAACTGAGACTAACTTAGACATCCCCCATCTGTGTGAATGCTTCCAACCTGCAAGGTCTGATGTGCATTTTCCAGGCAATCTTATGGGAGCTATCTGCTGTGAACACTGCCACAAAGCACATCTGTATATTAGCCCAACCATACCTACAGCTCTCCCATATTCATACCTTATCAAACCTGTTAAATACACCTTGGTCTGCTTTCAGCAATAAATACCTCCAAACTTCATGACTTTGCCTGATGTGGCAGATGTTTCAAAGAGGAAAATGTTTTCAGCTCATTCTAGTTAATACTTTGGTGCAAGAACTGTCTCTGTCCATGATGTTCAGCACTGCCAACAACAGCAGTACTCTATAAATTGATAATAATAACACACATAATAAGAAAAAACTTGAGTCTTCTTTCTATAATAAACCACTTCATAATTTAATATAAATACTTGTAAAAGCTTCTTATACCTCACAGACCATGAAGTGGCTCCTACTGTAGGATGACTATTTGAGTGAATGAAGATCATTCATTACTATTGATCTGTGTTTGGGCTTTTAGTGGTGTAAGCTTATTGGAAAAAAGAGTCTCCCAGAAATGTGGAAGAAGCTCATGGATTTGGAGTAGTCTTTTTCTATCTACCAATCCCTGCTAAATCTCAGACGCATCCAGTCAAGTTCATGCAGGTGCATTACACTAATATTTTATTGATGAATTTCCAGAGGGGCTGGAGCCCGTGCTGCCCTGAAGACATAAGCAGCATTCCTGCATTTCCCTGTCCAAAGGACAAATTCCTTAGTGCATCAGCAGCTTCAAATAGACGTGTGGATAGCATCTCTCCAGCAGCCAGAAAGGAAAGTAGCAGTTTCTGGTCTGTAGTGATGCCATATGCAGCCTCCATTTACTTGCTTGTAGTTGAAGAAATTTTTGTATTTCTTCCTACACACACCTTTTATAAGTTTGGCATCTAGTTAGTTTTTAACACTCTCATGATACATGTTCTACTGAGAAGACAAGAGTTTTTAATTTTTCTAAGTTTTAAAATATTTTATGCAGTTATTACAGAAGGAAAAATTCATTATTTTGGATAGTTTATCCAGTGTTTAAATACAGGGTTTACTGTCAAAAGTAAATACAACTTTTGATTCCATGTATTAAAGGAGAAAAGAAAATAAACACTAAAATAGAGATACACACTTGATCTAACAGAAAAATGTTATACAGATCATTAATTACTACATACGACTGTAAGGAATCTACTGACTTTCTTACCAATTACTTGGAATAATATTTTCTAGATTAATGGAAAGCTTTATTTAGTTTCTGGGGACTACAATTGTATAATTGTATGTTATTGGCAGGAAAAGAAATATGTACATTTTTATAGCCAGTATCAGCGTCGGTTCTGGGCCCATAACAAGATCCAAAACAGAGGCAGGAACAGAGAGACATGATAAGAAATAATTTCTATACTCACGTAGAAATGTATATGAAGATGCTATTTTTTTTCAAGTACAGCCAGAGCAGTGTTTGTTTGTGTGTATGAGTGAGTGAAGGCACTTTAAGCCTTCACTACACTGGATGTAGAAAAAAAAAATAAATAAGAGGATGCTATAGGATAAAAAGACTCAGTTGAAACCAGTTGATAATTGTATGAGGAACCAGCAAATACCTCTACCGTGATGAACAAGGTTCAGCAGTAAGGATTGGTATGGAGTACTGCCAAGAATGTCAAGGTTGATTGACATTATTTATTAAATAACAGACAGCGATGAAAAACACTGTGCTCTAACAGAGAATGCAGAAGAATGTCAAGAGGTGCGTGTGTGATATGGATTCACAGTCATGATAAGTAGCAATGAAGTACAATGGAGTGTTTCTCAGAGTATCTCTTAGAGACAACTCAGGAGAAAGACCCCATAGAAACACCTAGATTACAACACAGAATATATTCAAGAATTTTATAGTGTAAGACGTGAACTAGTCATGTGGTTATATTAAAAACAGCAGGACTTTGACTTCAGTCGAATCCAGCTGGGTTTTGCCTTTACCCTTGAGGTGAAGGAGGGCTGTGGAAGTCTTTATTATCATTGTCAAGAGAGCACTCCAGTGGCACTGACGATTTTGTCATGTTTCTTTCATGCTGCATTGTCAAAATAATTTTTTGAGCATTTGAGACACCAATGTTTCTTTGTTAACAGTTGGATTGTGTGAATCTATTTATCTCACCAGCACTTAGTTGCTGTAGTCTGATAATACTTTTTTTTGTAGTACTGTGCTTTATTGAAGGGCAGAGGCTTCTTCAGGGTAGTGTTGTCGCTAAAGCCAGGACTTTTTCAAAGGAAATAATTATGTATGTATTGTCAATTCTCCCCAAAATTAGTGATTGCTCATTCAATGAACAAGTAAAACTGGATTAAGATTTGCAAAACTATTAAGGTATCCCATTTATACTTCTAGGCCTAGCTTTTCAAAGGTCAAGGTGATAAAAAAAGAGTACTATCAAAAATGGATACAAATTCTATTTTCAAATTTGAGAGGCAGAAATAAAGCAAATTTTCTGCAGAGCAACAATTTGAGACAAATATGCTTCAGCTGATGGTTTTGAAAAAAATTGACTTGATTTTAGTCATTGTCATGTCTCTTATCTCCTAGGTCAGCAGATTCATTTAGCTCCAATAGTTGTTCCTGACATTTCCTGAATTGTCTTCCTACCGTAAGATGATAATGATCTTTCAGGTAACTATATCTTTCTGTCCTATAGAAGTCTTCTGGTCAAATTTACGAAAGACTGCTAGTATAATATTATATTATATCTTATGTCAGTAAATGACAGATTTTATTTGTATATAGCCACAATAAAGTAAAATATAAAACACATACACAAGAAACTTTAAAGGAACACTTAAAGCAAGGTGAAGCCCCAGAAGATAGGAATCACCAGAATTCATCTGCCCTGTACAAATCTTTATTTTGCCTTTTTTTGGCTTGTGCATTATTAAATAATCTTTAACTATACAGTAAAAAAAAAAACATGTTTTCTTTACAGTATCAGCTCCCAGTCCTGGCCTCGCTACCTTTGCAGTCTAGTACACCCAAATTGGTTCTTCTTTTCATTACAGTGAACTTCGTTTTTCTTTATACTGCCTCAGTATGAACGGAAGGAAAACTAGTGAGGTAGTCTCTGCTTCCAGTCCCCATGCTCAGCTTCACATTGTCCCACAGCAGCCAGAATTTGCGGTTCCAGGGAAACCTGTCAGACTGCCAGCTCTGGCCAGGAGCACACTGAGCCCCAGTGAAATACTCAGCAAATTAGCTGCTAAATTCTAAGGGGGGGTCCCAGCAGATAGTGTTTCTTTGATGCTGTTGCTGAGGTGGAAGGTGTTCAATGTGTTTAGCTTGGCCAAGTTTAGGTATATCACTAGAGATCCATCTGAACAGCAGATGGAATATTTTTCTTTTCCAAATTTTAAGGCCGTAGGGGCTGGGTACAGGAGAGATTCCCAATAACCTTTTTTCTTTTTTTTTTCTGATAGAACAAATTCTCAAGAGAGAAATACTCCACCAGAGGTAAAAAAAAAAAGGCAACAAAGAACAATTCTGCGCAGTTAGTTTGGCAAATTCATATTGAAAACAGCATATTCTGTGATTCTACATTGAAAGTGGCATGAAAATGGAGCTACAGACAGCACAGCCTGTTCTGTTGACAATATCCACAGAGTTAGCGAGGTTTGCTACCTACTGAACTATAACTTTTGGAGAGTTTTTGTCGTTTAGTCTATCATGAAGAAAGTTTTAAGTTCCCTTTGGGATGGTGTATATATATGATCCCAGCTGATGTATTTTCAGTCCTGAGGAATGCATAGCTTTCTCTGGTAGCTAAAAATACCTTTATGAATCCAGTTGCTTAAGTTGTGACAGGATCATAAAACCCCCAAAAGCAAATAAAATTTACCTTGAAACAGAAGACAGCCACATTAACGCTTTCTAGTTAGATGGATACAGCAGGGTGCCTCCGAATAAAAGAGCAATTTTTTGCATCAAAAAATTCAGAAGAAATGTTCCACTCACTGCACGCTAAGAGCTAACCTACATGTCGTGGAAGTGCCTACAACAGAATACAACTGCAAAACCTGTGGGTAAAGGAGCATTGCTCAGCGCAAGTGGAGAAGGCTGCAAATATGAGAATAAATCACCCTTTCAGAGTGACGAGGCCCAGTCCCCTCACTGGCATTCTTCCAGTGGGATTTGGACTTGAATATCTACCACAGGCTGAGGTCCCAGGTCCCTCCTGGACTCCTCGTCAAGCCCCTTGGTCTTTGCGCACAGCTGAGCAGCCACCCTTGGAGCAGCCAGGCTGGCAGACAGGGCGCTCCTCCTCGTTTCTCTCCCACGGAGGGGCCGAGCAAGACCAGCACCACCCTGAGGGTGAGGGACCTGCTCCCAGCTGCCACCTCCTCTGAAGGGAAATAGGAACCAACTGAACTGCCTCCATATAGCTCCCATTAGGGTTAAGCAGGTTCTCTGGCTCCTTTTAATTCTTTCTTAACAAGTCCAGAATTCACACTTCTCATCAAATTTCCCAAAGCTGGGGAGACACTTCAGACTAAAAACACACCTGTTGCAGCTGAAAATTTTGCTTTCTGTTTTTGGATAATGCCAATGATGTACTTCTCGACCTATCTTTTTTACCACTGGCATTAGAGTCGGGCTCTGCTGCTGCAGAGGTCAGAGGAATGTCGTCGCACCACCAGCAGCGCTACAAACTAAAGCAACAGGAGCAGGCAAAGGCTTTGCCTGCTGCTACTTAGCCGTCACAGGAGGACACAAGCTGCAGATGTACAAAACAAGAGGATGGTGCTGTTTGTGTGGGTTCAGCCTGTCGGTATCTGGCAGCACATGACATCCTCTTCATGATGCTCACCAGAAGGTGAACCTAGTTGAAAGGGTTTGCAGGAAACACATAAGAGCTGATAAACCCTGCTGAAAGTCCTAAGTGTGGTCTAAGCCCATCTGCTCTCCGACCAGTCCACCTTGCTACACCTAACCAGGCAGAGGTTCAGGCTGAGAACAAAAGCCTTCCGATGGGTACAGGCTTACGCAGCAACAAAGGCAGAAGAAAAAAATATTCTGGCACTTGTAACGAGTGCTGATCCCTTCTTCACAGTTCCTAAGAATGAATCCACACTGAGACATTCAAATGGCTTGAGCTCCATCAAGGTATTTCAGTGCTTAGGGGCATTTTGCCAATACTCATACCATCTCTTAGTGGTTTTCCTTAATTTTCACTTGTTAAAATCCAGAAAACAGGTAAAGATTTCCAAAAGATAAAAATAGACGTCAATTCTGTAGCATGAAATGCGTGCATTAAAAGTGACAGGCTCCATTCAAATCCTCTGGGAATGAAGCATGCCAAGTTTCATCTGGCACTCAACCACGCTCGTCTATTTAGAAAAGTGGTCTCAGGGATTCCTAACCATGGTTTCAGTCATGGGTTTTGACACAAATTTGTTTGTACCATATAAATCATGAATTCAGTCCTTCAAATACCAAAGTCAATTTTGAAACCTTATGTTTATAGCGGATCATCAATATTCATCAGTACTATCACTTTAAAAAAAAAAAAGAACAGAAACTTTTAACAATATCACAAGTGAGTACAACGGGAACAGAACATGAGGGGGTTTTTTTAAGCTACAAATCTGAAGTGGAAGTGGATGGTAAATGTATGCCTCATACTAAAACTTTATGAAAAATGAAATGTACAAAAAGCTGGATCCTTGCCATGACACCCATTATGGTGAAGTCTGAGACTCTGACCCTTCGTGTTATACTTATTGTGTTTTTGACACATTTAGTCAATTAAAATGGGTGAAGTGTAATTTGTTTTTCTTAAGTTTAATACAGCATGTCAATAGAAGCTAACCAAAATTTATAGTAGGAACACTAAAACTGCCACTTGCACTTAAACAAATGAACACAATTTATCATGGTTGAAATAAAAAGAACATCATGTGCATTTGACTTTATACTTCACATGAGCATGTTGCCAAATATAGGAAAGCATGTTACAGCTGACACTTCCAATGGAAAAGACATTTTACTTCACATTAAATATTGGTGTGAAAAATTTGGACCCTGTCCAATCCTAAGAAGTGTTAACGTTGGCACTTCCACTGTATACTTTTACTGTAAATTGTTGTAACATTTATTTGACATGGAATACCCAAAGGATTGATGAGTAAAGAAAGGAAGACTTTTTATTGTGCCATGTTCCCTTTTTCAGTCATACATACTAAGCCTTTACATCTTCAGAGTTTAAACAAGTCGCCACCTGTACTCAATCGGTGAAAGTTATTTTTCATGCAACTAGAGTTTGCCTTTTTTATAAACCTATAAAAGCACACATTTTCCATTTTATTGGTCAGCAAAGCAATGGCTGGTTTAACCATAAAACTTACAAATGTTGTTTCTTTATGGAGATCTATGTTTTTTTAACTCTTTATAATTCCTTGGAATATAAGCCTCCTTCATTTCATTTGTTGTCAGAGGCTGAAAACAAAAAACAAACTGCAGTATTTTTTCTTTTCATTAAAAAAGTTTACCTAACACTACTACCACTTATATTATTATCCATGGACTACTAAGGATTTAGGAGGAACAAAGTACTGCTGCGTAAAAATTTATCCGCTTCAATTAAGTACCTGCACAAGAATTCTGGGTTCGTATTATGTGAACTATAACTACATTTATCTGCAGTAATGAAGCACTGTAAAATGTCGGAAAAGTGCTGAGGGGCACTTCATATGATTTACTGAACTGATCTCTAGGTTAAGAAAGCATGCCTTAGACAAGGGATTTTTTTTTTATCCATATTTTTCAAATTAAGAAAATCCATAGGATTTTGAATTATAAAATTAAATTTTAGAGCCACAAACATGAAAATGATTGGGGTATTTTAACAATCTTTTTTAAATACCTGATCCAAGACCTTGAATTTTGATCTATTTAAATACAGTACTTTGAGCTTTCTGTATTTGATTACAATTAAAAGAGTAATGTACACATATAAATACTGGGAAAACAGATTTTCTTCAAAGTAGACAAGCAACACAGCTGTCCTATACCAAGTAGAAAACTCAGCAACCATGTGATGTAATGAACCAAGAGAATGTAACCAGCAGAGGATATGAGCTGGTGCCTAGGGGTACATCTGCTGGCACCCAGAACATCATACAGTGGCACCTTCGGAACACCTCTGGAGAGAGGGATAGGCTTATTATTTAAGTTTTTGAAGTACTGAAGGGAATATTGCTCCAGTAAATGCAAAAAAAAAAAAAATTCTTTCCTTTGTGTGTGCTTCTGGCCTACAACTTACAGTATGAAGATCAAATCAAAGTTTCTGAACCCAAGTTCCAAGAGAGGGGTTTTGAACAGAGGATCCATGTATCACAAGCCCACCAAGCACACCTCCCCCTTCCCTCGCTCTAAATTGCAAACATGCTTTTTAGAAAAGACAAAGGAGAAAAGAAACACAGGAGAGCAGAAAGGGTTGGAGTAGAGATAAAGTAACGTTTTTTGGTAGATTTCATGGTGCTTGAGTGAAGGTTAACAATGACATCAAGAGAGGAGTGTCTGCAAAAGCAAATTCACCTCAATTTTCTCTCAGCCATGTATGATCAAGCTGTGATGCTTCAACAGCATGGGTACAGACAGTGCTGTACATGGTTATTCTACATGTTCTAGAGATCTCAGCAACTGTTCTCATGGCTGATGCAAAGTAGGTTGAAAGTTAGAAACATAAAGTCCTACCACACTCTGATATAAAAAGAAATAAACATGGCCCCATACAAGGACATGTTCAGATCCAGATGAAAATCCCGAGTAATTGTACGGGCCTTTAAAAAATCATCATCCTCAGTCTCATAGAGCCATTCATTCATAACAACCTAATCACACTGCTTAGCAATAGGGAAAGCAAAGAGATTATTCCTATCTTCTATCTCCTATTCAAAAAACACTCAAAAAAACCATACTGCCCATAGGCAGTTCTGTGTTTTGGAACAGGTTTCCCGAAGAAGTTGTGCAGGCTTGAAGGTTTTCAAGACCCAGCTGGACAAACCCAGGGTAACCTGGTCTGATCTCATGGATGACCCTGCTTTCAGCAGGACATTACACTAGATACCTCCTGACGTACCCTCCAAAGACTTAACCTATGACATATGATTAAATTCCTTATTTCAGCTGAGATGAGTTGAATTCAAAAACATTCTTAAGCCAAAACAAGAAAACAAACAGCCAGCCATTTGATTGCTAAAGATTAATAAATTATAAAAACTTCTTGTCTGTGCTGCTCCCAATGCACTGGAACCTCAGTTCCTACTAGAAAGCAGGTAAAGGTACAGGTGGATATTTGTATTTGCAACTGGTGTTGGGGAAAGAACAACTGCAAGTATTACAGGGGCTGCCTGGATTTTTTCAGGGAAAAAAGCTATCTTTTCCTTTTGTGTGAATGTAATGTCAAACCTGGACAGAAGAAGGTTGTGTTTGTATTACTCCAGTTTCTAGCTGGAGTTAATAATGAGTGTGCGGGAGGAACCCTCCATTTTAAAGAAGTAGCACTACCTTTCCTCCCATGTCGTGCTATCATCTTTAATGGCAACAATAATTCACTTAAGCCAGGAAGACATTTTTTCTGTTTTATTTATAGATCATTAGGAAGGTCTGTCTGCTGCATTAATGCCTGCTAAAATGGTATGCTGCTTCCCACTTTATGGCTCTATGTCAAAACTGTCTCTGATAGCTAGTTACTCACTCCACTTTGTCTGTTTTAAACAATCCGTTCCTTATTGGATGAACCACACTATCACATGTCAGTTACTTGACTTCTATAATATCCTCTGTAGGTGTCAGGTCTCTGGAGGACTGTACATCCTCAACTCCCACTGAAAACAAAGGTAGATAGCACCTTACAGATCAGATGTTGTGACTTTCTGAAGAGCTGCTTAAGCTTTTCAGTTAAAACTCTACAGCTGTGCAAAATGCAGGCAGTATTTTTAGCCATACATTGCATCTCTCCATTTGTGATAATTTACTACCATGCAAAATATGTTGCTATGATATGGCTCAAGAGATAATAGCAAGGGCACATCAGTGCAAGTATGTAAAGAACCAGGGCCAAATGCTTGTGGGATATAATCTAGCTTTGCTACGTTGGCTCAGAGACTTGAGAATCGAATTTTTATATTATTGGAGCCTTTCTTTCTCCGCAATATAAATGATATTACAAAAAGTCATGTAACATGGTTTATGGCATTTAGTGAACCAATTTGACTTAATCAAATTCGGATTTTTTTTTAAGTTTTATTGTGTACATTCTGGAGGTTCTCCACCCAGAAAGGTTGCATTTGAGATAAATACAGAAGAAAGGTAGAAAGAAAGAGAGGTAGAAGAATATAAAAAAGTAATTACAGAATTAACTAAAAATTATTATATGTACCAAGTGAAATGAAGAAATCTGTTTACACAGTACATACAAGTGGCACAGATAGGGTTGCTGCATGTATAGGGTTGGAAGACACTGGGTAAATCATTCATCAATCTGTTTGGAGACCATAATATTTCACTGATTTTGTTAAGTGATATAACACACCTAAAGCTTTGCACAAAAATAGAGACACTCTATAAATTAAAGCTGACATACATATATCTCTCCTCTAATTGGTCATCTGCAATCTGCATGAGCTAGTTTGCACAAAAAGTTGTCTTCACTGTAGATGTAAGACTCAAAGGTCCAGTCTGCCATAGACTTCCCTCAACACAGCCTTTCACCACGGGTCTACTATAGATCTGGCTTAGAGTATGCATGGCTTACCTGAGTAGCTGACCTGGTCACACGCTACAGTGGTGAGTGTGCTAGACACTGTACAAACATAAAACAAAACACCTGATTACTACCTTAATCGCTAGTGTGCATCAAGATCAATGCATACTACATTTACAACAGCACTACTTTAAAAGACTGTGTCACTTATTTGGTACTCGAGACAGTAATTCTGGATACCATATATGAAAGATCCTGGGTCATTTTTCCAAAGGTGGACAAACTTTTCCCCTTTGCAAACCAAAATTTTCTTTTTGCTTCTCCCACATCAGCATCATGAAGCGTAATATTTTGCTGATTACTTGCTGCAGCCTCCTCAGGCAATGACTAATACAATGGTAATGTGTGATATTTTATAGATCTTTGAAATTTTAGACCTGACACGAATGAAAAATGTGAAAGGTGCTCCAAAGCCATCATTCAGAATCAAAAAACACAAGGACTCAGGGAGGTCTCATGCTGTGTACTCTATATTCCTGAATCTTCTTGTTGTTGTTGTTGCTGTTCTTACAGTTAGCTTATGGACCACTTTATTCCTTATATTAAGAAGGCAAGATAAAGCTCTGATGGAAATGTGAACCTTACACTGAATCAGACTAAGCTCTGCCTGTTAGCCTGCAAGCACTCAGAAAATAGTTTGAGGCTTCTCTTTTCAAGCTAGAGGATAGACCGTTACCTCCCACTTTGGACAGGAATGTCTTGGCTCCATTTTGATGTTGTATCTATTAGGTGCAGAGTGATGAGTCTATCTTACTGCTGATTCACACAGGCTGTTCCAGCGGCAACATGTGACTGTGATTCCTCTGTGGCCCAGAGGATATTTTCCATCAGTGGTAACAGATGTTACTAATTCAGAAGGCAAAAAGAAAGAATAAAATTATATGTACATAATACATATAAACATTTCAGTCATATTCTTTTGACCATAGGATCAATAAATGCAAGAGTTAACAGTGAATGCTGCTGCTGTTGATGTTGTTGGAAGACATCAGTGGTCAGGAAGGAGTCCTACTGAATGAGGACATGCGGCAAGTTAAACTGCTGATGGAAAATAAAAAATAAACTGGGTGTGATCCTGCTTTTCTGAAGACCACAATAGAAATGGATGCAAATCATCTGAAAGGGTCTGAGGCGATGTGTTATGCTGAGGTGGCGATGTATTAAATCATTTTAGTTCTCAGTATACATGGTGGTGGGGGAAGGGTGGAGGGAAATGGAAGTTTGTTTCTGGAAGCTGTGCTTTAAATGCAATTCTAATCATTTGAGACGAGTCACTTAATTGCAGCTAACGCCTGGCCAAGCTTAGGACCAAAATGAGGACAAGTTGACTGATATTCAGTCCAAGCGAAATGGTACATTGGAGAACTTATGTAACTGAAATGGCTGGTACAAATCTCATCCCATCTCAATCTTTGGCAATAACTCTGTGATATCATGACTGATCATACCCCATCTAAATACCATTTTTGGCTAGACGTTTATTCTTGAAAATTATCTTTCTACAGTAAACATTGTAATTTGTATAATCTATTGGTCCACAAATGCTAAAAGAAAAAAATACCTGTTCCTTCAGCTCTACTTCCTACCTTATCCCTAATCAATCACCACTATGCATCTTTCTACAGCTGAACTGTGTTGTCTTTGTCCTTGGTATAAATTATTTGCTAAAAAAAACTAGCTTAGTGCCTTTTTTTTTTCCTTTTTTGTTTGTTTCTTTTTGGTACAGCAATGAACTCCATATAAAAATAAACTTTCATTTTGGGGGATTAATCAAAGCAAAATAGTGATCCATTTAGGCAGAGAGAACCAATCACCTCCAGTTCATTACATGAACAGGGCCTTTGTAAATTGTTCAGGACACAGATCATGTCTTATTCACCGGATAAACTTTGTCATTATATACACCTATGTTATTTCAAGAAATATGGGTTAAATGAGAATAAAAATGGCCATTTGGAACCCAGCCTGAAACTCACTGAAGTCAATGAAAATATTTCCATTAGCTCCAGTATGAGCTGGATCAGATTCAAGAAGTCCTGTGAACAAAAACAACCATGATAATATAATAAAGACTGCATCATAATGTAATTACTCAAGGGGGCCAAATTAAGATCACACAGGTGACCTAAACTGTTGTATTTCCTCATGCTTTGGAGCACTTGATTTTGCAACTTCAACATTTTTAACATAGCTGTTTTGTCTGTGGTACTGGCAGTGTCACATTACACTGCAATGCAAATCAGCAGATGTCTACCTTTTAAATTTTTTCTTTTTTTTTTTTTTTTAACAGGCAACAGCCTTTCCTGCAAGTCACTGTATCTGCAGAGTTGCTTTTTGAGCAATAAAAGCATTATAGACACATGAAGCAAAGCTCTTCAAAGTCAGATATAATTACACTTTCTATGAGGTACTTCATGGAATATTTATTTCCATTAATATTGGAATCTAAGTGCATTGTTTATTGACAAAATGAAAGCAATGTCAAATATAGAACTGCACAGGGGAATACATTGGAATTCTGGAAATGTTCAATCTAATTCAACATTTTTGCCATACATGTATTAGGAACAATCCCAAGTGCAAAAACTAATGTCTCTGATGTAAAACTGTCTTCCAAAAGTTTGAAAGTCTGTCATCTTTCTCCATATACTCACTTCATTAAATAGTTTACAGCTTGCAAGGGGATCACAATGTTGGAGTAACAAAATGACTGTCCTGACAGATTCAGACAATAAAACAACCAGATTGTTATATGAATGTTTTCTCAGAGACTGTTGCTGCAACACGTAATAAATACAAATATTGAAACACCTGCATGATAAACATAATACTTTTAACAGATGTTAATCCCCCCTGAATGCGACCAGTGGATTTAGATCACATAAATGCAACTTGCCCCCTTCAGGTCTCCCTGGAAAATTACCAATCACATGATTGCTTTCTGACCAACTACTGCAATCTGCATGCATGGGTTTGCTTTTCAGCTCTCCTACTATGAGCATTTTAAAAGCAATCCATAAATATAGCAATATGTATGTGTGACACTGAAGCTCATCTACAAGTTAGGCTACTTGTCTGCTGTCCGCATGAATCGGTTATATCATTTTCAGAAGAGAGTGTTCCAAGTGAAAAAACAAACCTATTTTCTCAAAATCCTGACATTCCTTGGCCATGGCAAGTAGAGCAGAATGTTTCTCTCCACTTGGTGGGACTTGGTTGTTCTGCCTCAATACCCTCCAATCATATGCAGCTTCTATTAACTTCAGCCAATTTAATGGACGTTCAGCATCTTTGAAAATTAGCTATTAACCCTATCGAAACACTACTGAGGTTTTAATACCCCTAGAGGAGAAGCACACACTTAAAAACCCATTGGCTTAAACTTAAGCACCTGCTTATGCACTCTGTTGGAAAAAAAAACCAAATGTACATCTGTCTTTTCATCACCAGAATGTATTTGAATATCTTTTGGTGTAACTTAAGTTTATACAAATAGTTCTGCACCCGTATGGCCATATCAGTGCCAGAAAAGATGACAGTACAGATTTCTACTGTAGTGAGTGAGTGGCATTACTCAGTGTTAAGCTATCCAATCAGTAGGGTCTGACCTACTGACATGTGTAAAACTGAAAATAAGCGATATTGAAAGCAGAAAATAACTGACAAACGATTATTCATAGAAACAGAATGGTAAAGGAAAACCTGTAGTCTTGATTTCATGCCTCCAGTCAATAGCTGCATTAATTCAGATAAAGTCGCACAAAGAGAAACAGAGGCAGAACGGAGATCAGCACAACAGAAAAATACCAATTCATCAGGGAAAGGCAAAAATTTGCTTTCAAAATTGACAGGTGAACAAAGGAAATTTAATAACACAATCAGTACAAAAATTAACAATAGCTTGTTCCACCTCCATGCACCACCTAGGGACATCTAAGTTGACAAAAATGTGGGATAAGGATAGTATTTCAAAACATAGAAAGGTTCAACTGGTGAAGAATTTCCCCAGAGCAATTTGTGGATGTAGATCAGGAGAAACAGGTGCAGCTGACTAGGAAGTAATAGAAGTGTTTGACAAATGGCTCCAGTGAATCCCCGGAGTTTGTCCTGGTGACAAAGGAAGACAAATTTATGTCATAGATGCATGTTGGAGGAGAATAACCACCATTATCAAAAATCAAGACTCAATTTATTCAGCTTCAGTTGTACTCTTGATGAAATAATTACAGAAAAAAATGTGGTTGGTCATAATAATCAAGAAAAACCACCAAGAAGATGTATTGCTTGAGATATGACCAGCTACAGGGAGATATCTGTTGAATGCTCTAAGAAAGAGATGGACCAAGGAAAGTTTCCAAAATGTTACTATTCAGACATGAATAAATGGATTTACTTGCTTAAAGGCAAAGAGGAGGATTTTCTCACTACATCTAGTTAATTCTGCAATTAACTGCCAAAAGGTGAGAACACGGCACATAAGAGAAACTTTTCTATTGTTCTAAATTCAGCTGATTCTTCCACTTTTTAGAATTATTAGTTCATCAATTAAAACAGGAAAGGATGGTATTGCATAAAAATTGTTCCAGCTGAGGCAACATCATCAAAAGAGTAAACGCTGTGTTACAGTAAACACAGTACTTAATGGGTTAAAGTGAACACAGACTTTTTCTAAGACAACAGTTATGGTTATGGTATTCAGCAACTGTAATAACCTGTGCAGCAATGTTCACCACATTTTTAAAGGCTATTGAAGAATTAGAAAGGGTTCATTAACAATTCTAAGTAATGCTGTTTACAGGAAAATTCTCATGGGAAGAGGAACTGGTAAGATTCTTTATGTCATTAAAAGATCATAGAAAGATGCTGATAAAAACATGAATAAGATTAACTAAAAAGACCTTTTGGCCTTGTCTCATATGAGATAATAACAAGAGAAGGTTCAATGAAAACAAAAAGTAGCAAATTCAAAACTGGGGAAGAGATTACTTTTTTATTCACCCCATACTTAAACTGAGGAGTGATTCTCAGCTATAGAAAGGCTCAAAAATCATTTAGTCTCTTCTGTGGTTAACAAGAGTTTCAGGAACTGTTATGTATAAAGCCTGCTGTTTTTTCAAAGAAATTTTGCATCTTTTCCTTTTTTTTTTTTAGTTTAATCTCAATTTTTAAAACTAAAGCCCTAGGCTCAGAGCAGGGAGGATAAACCTGCTTTGATGCAGCTTTTTCTCACCACTTTAAAGAGCTGATCAGATGAAGTAGTTATTTCCTCTGGCTTCAAAACTAGTTTTTGGCCTGCTATAACTATAGCAGACATTTTCATGCTTCTTCTGTGTGCCGTCAAAAGACTGGTGTCTTGGTCCCTGACTGGCTTCACTGCTGTTATCAAATACAGAGAATGGAGGAAAAGGTCTGGTGTCTGGATGCAGATACATCTTAATTTTGCCAGGACTGTCTCTTCTATTCATTACAATGCCACATATTTTACCTTTGAAACTCTGAGTACCTTCCAATTTATAGCTACATGAAAAGTTTTTTATAAATTAATAGAAAAGTTACTCGTAGCGATAGAATATTTGCTCACAACACTGCCCAGATATAGTGTTTGCTCTCCTTTCTCCCGTTGTCAGATTCCCATTAGACATTACGAGCCCACATTTCAGCCTAATCTGAGATTGTGCCTGAGGTGCACCATCCCTTGTGAGGCAACAAGGCTTTAGCATCAAAGTCAGGGGTGGTAGAGCAGTCTTTTCAGTGCCATGCTGCTGTTTGTTCTTGCAGGGAGAGGCAGGGGTGGCCACAGCAGGGATGGGGACAGCTTTGAGGGCTTTCGAAACTGGTTCCCACGCACGGGACACCCCCGGTCCCCACAGAGCTGGTCCAAGGAAGCTGAATGCAGAGCACCTGACTATTTCACAGCCTTAAAAAAGGCTGCTGCAAAGGTGTCCTGGGCTTGTGTTTTGAAAATAACGTCACCTCGCTTTACACACAGACTTGCTCTAGCTTCTGTTGCGGCAAGTGGTGCGGTCATCGGGTTGGGGTCTCTGCTTAGGGCTGCACATGGGCTCAGCCAAGCTCACCCGCTCATTCCTCTCCACCTCAAAACAGCAAAAAAGCTTAACCTGAGGAGACTGCAAGTGACTAGCACAAGCCAAACCAAAAAGGACCAAAACTGCCATTGCCCTCAGTGGTGGACTATACACTGCTTGGGCCTTTTTTTACTTATTTGTGCAAGCTCGTGCCTAACTGGGCCTTGTGGCTCCCGCTTGCCCAATCCACTGAGGTTGCTCTGCGCTTCATTAACCACTTGCATTTTAAAACTAAAGCCTTGAAGCCTTCCATGTGCAGCTCCTCACACCTGGCATGAGGTCCCTGTAAGGGTCTCCAGCTACAACATTATCAATCTTCAAGATGGCGATTGAAAACCTCTCACCTCTCTGGGTACAGGTGCGCTGATACCAGCACGGGCCAAGCTACTAACTGGCACTGTTTGCCTGGGCTTTCCTGGCTACACACGTCTGCATTAATCTGCTTTCTCTCATCTCACGAACAAGTGTTAGGGCTTTCAGATGATGGTTTTGTTCTGTGTTTGCAGAGGGGAGGTGTGCCAGGGGATACTGCTGTGCGGCAATATTCCTAAGACTGTGTGAGTGGGGTAAACTATGGTTAAGATTATGATTAACAACAAGCAAATAGCCTTAACATGTTAAAAACAACCTTAACGATTTTCATTCTTAAACCCTGTTTTCACATTGTACTTATGCACTAGTGAACTTATGTTATTTAGGCATTTCTGAAAAGTCTACACTTTAATGGGTTCAAATGACTAAGCTGAAAATGAAATTTCAGTAATTAAAGTGCATGTAAGGGGAGGTGTTTCATTTAGGTTTTTGTTTGTTTGCTTTCATCTAAAGGCCTCCAGTGTTTTCGTATCTATTCTATAAACAGGATAAAATAAAATCATCTAGTTACAGAAGAAATGAAAAGTTGAATGATTCGTTATATTTATATGGCCCTAAAACATGTTGCAGAATTGTATTTATTACTCCGAAAAAAACCCAAAACAATAAAACATCTTATTGAGTAGTCGATTATATGGTATTACAAAAATCTGCGTTCCAGTGGAATCCTTTGGCCTGCATATGTACAACACTATAAATCTTGCTAAATATTTGTTTCAGAAATTGTCCAGAAGGATGAACAGATTGATTTTCCAGACCTAAATCATTTCAACACCAAACAGTACTCTGGAGAAAACTGTGTTTCTCTTCTTGTTGTTTGCAGACACATTAAGATCACACACTGAGCTGCAGCAGTTCAGCTTTCTGGTGCTTTTGCTGGTTTGATAGTGACAAGACTGAAAAGACACAGCTTTCAGAGACTACCTAAATAAAAGTAGTTGACGAAGGGATAAAAACCCCACAGCAAAATTAAGGAACTACTGAAACCATTTCATTAATTCTGAACTTAGTAACACACTGAATTTCTAGCCTGTGGATTCGCATGAATTTGAAAACCTGAGGAAGGGCAAAAACAAAGGGAAACTAGGAGGTTTTCATAAAATAAAATAGCATGTAAAGGTTTGGGGTTTTTATAAAACAAAATAGTTTCCTATGTTTTTACAAAAAGTCAGCAAAACCTATATTTTTCAATTAAACTTGTCAAACTGTCAGGACAGCATTTTGCAAAGGAAAATTTTTCAGCTATAAAAATTTCAGCTTGTAAGTTGTTTATAATTTAATACCTCTATTTAATGGTGTTCTGATTAATTTCCCCAAAGCATTTGCTGCTCTGTTCTGAGCTCACCGTTTCAATTTATATTCTATAGCTGTAATTTTTAAAATACTATAATATGTATTTTTTCAACTGAAAAGAGTACTTTTTCCAAATGCACTGAAAAGATATCCCATGTGCTATACCTTCCTATTAAAGACAATACATTCTTACGACTTAGGCACTTAATACTGTGCCTTTAAGTCTCTGGTGAAAGCCTGATGCCATACTTTTCCCGTTTCTACTGCAGGCTCCCGCCTGAAGTAGCATGCTTGCCAAAGACGATATTCACAGATCTTTAACAGCAGAAAGAAAAAAACCTACATTACATCAGAGCTCATTAAAAACTGAAAAGTAAGGAGTGGTTTTTCTCACTTCTGTCATTCATAACATGCATCAAATACAATTATGTGTGTGTGCACTCATCAGTAACACTTTACAACTGCAGTTTTACTAGACTTCTAAGGCCCAGAAGTACTGATTCAGTTTAGGCTGGGTTTATGTAGGTTGATCAATTTTAACAAATCTATTTTTAAAATATGGGGGCCTGATTCTGCTCCATCTCTGGCAAAGATGAGGATTTATCTCCAGTATTGTCAAGTATGAACACATTGTATATCTGTCATGAGACCAGACTTAGACCCATTATCATGTCCACTAGATTAAATTCTCCTGAAAAGCTAATGAAAAGTTAGGGCTCAATATACATTTTCTGGAGATTTACATCCCTTTAATGCAGGCATCCAGCTAGAGCGCTATGTGAAGGACACTAATGTCTGTCCATGTAAGTTAACATTTAGTATAAAGAAAGTTTAGTGTGAAACATCTTTTTCTTCATGGAGGAAAAACAAACCAATCCCTTTAGCCTGGCAAGTCACTTCTTTGTCTTCAAAATGTTTTGGGGTTTGGCTTTTTTTCTGACAGGCTCAGATTAAGAGAATAACTGTAATAAATGTCTCAAGCAAAATCTCCTTGCAAGTGCAGTATAGAAACGCGGAATCTATAGAAAAGGAAAAAGAGAAATTTCCCAAACACAGCCACAACCTCTATCATTTACACTTTAAGCTTCTTTGGATCACAAATAAACAAGTAAACCTCTTGCATTTAGTCCCTACTTCTGAAAAAGAACCGTATCATCTAGACAGACCCTAAAAGCCATGTGGAAAGGTAGATTTTATGCATCTCTAAAAAAAAAAAAAACTTCAACACCTGTTTGTCAAAACTCTCATTTCCTATTAAGTAAATTAAATTGAATTGTTGGTGTTACAGTGGTTTAGTGGGTTTCTCCTCTTCTAAATGAACACAACCTGCTGGATCCAGCAAATTCATTAAAAATGTGCATTTACAGCATAGAGAGCTTTAGGAGCTGCACAAACCCATCAGACTTTATGAGTTTTCAGACCAGTTGCATTCACAGGGTGCGAGTGAATATCTCCCAGTTCCCAGAGAGCCTCCCTTCACAAATAAAAACAACAGAGATAAGTTGAGAGACATGCAAGGTAAGCATAAAATATAATTAAAACATACTTGCATTCTCATTCTATTGCAGCTGCTAATCTTACCGATTAGCAGTTCTTCCATCTATGAGTCCTCCCAGAGATCTACTCATAGGGGGTCTGAGCTGAAAATCAGTCTAGTTTTCAAGGACGCCAAGGAGCAAATATTCAGATGTAATTCCATGTAAGCTGAAGACCAGTAAACCCACAGCATGAAGTGACAAAACATGTGTCTACTTTAAAACTATGACGTTAATGGGACCATTTACATATATGTTAAGTGCATACTATATACACTTGCTGGATCAACACTGGTGTTCTTTTTACATGCAGGAGGTTCAAAAACCAAGACAAGCAAAGTAAGCTGCTAAACACAAGTTTCCTCCACTTGATATCTGCAAGATACACTTTGTGGTCAGAAAGTGAAAATAAAACCCAGGTAAATTCTGTGTTACTGCACTAATATCAGACAGCTGACCATAATTTTCCACTTACATCCCAGTTCACATAAGTGTTAAATATCAGTCCTGCTGGTGTTTTATGAACTTTACTCATAACGATTACAGATGGTACTAAAACCAAGTCCATTGTTTGGCTGTTCTTCACACTCCTTTCTTGTACATGTGGGTTATACATCTGTAGGAAAAGCATGCCAAGGTAAAAAACTCTTGGCCAAAAAAAACGTAGAAAACAGGTGCTTGAATATTCAAATAAAGATGGGCTGAACATGTAGTACAAGATGCTCCTGAATGCTTGTGTTCCCGTCCCCCATTTCAGACTGACTTTTCTGTATTGTACGAGTCCATTGTCCTACATCGAGTCTTTCTGCGTGCGGCAGCTCCCCAGCCAGTGCCAGGAAAACTACTGATGAATTGCTGCCCAAAATGCCTGTTCCATTCAATGATGGTCTTGACAACTGTTAACTCCTTCCACTTGCTTCCTCCATCACCCCAAGCTGAAGTGTCTTTTGTCTCTGTTTATGGAGACCTGTAGCAAGTTATTCTCTTCATATCATCAGGGTGAGTCTCCCCCATCCTCCACAAGAAAGTACCTGATCTAGGAAAAGTGCCTCAGTTCCTGCTAAGCATTGTGAAGAGAGAGGGCAACAAGAGAGTTTCCCCCTCCAGATCCATAGTTGATATTTCAGATATTCAACTGCCAAATTCTAAAGCTGTTTATACACTTCTTTCATTATGTACCAGCCTTCAAGGGCAATCACAGTACACGCCTAGAAAAATGCAGTTATAGGGGAAATCTGATACATGGGAGTTTGGTTAGTAGCTGGGATTACATGCTGGTTTGATGTGTTCTTAAATAGAGCACATAGAGGGAAGTAGACTCACTCTGAAGGGGTTTGTGCTGGTTCGGTGCTCTGCCTCCCCAGCTGTCATGCATCTGACATGTCCCACCACACTTTGCTATCCAAGGCTGCCACTTGCACTTTTCATGCAATAATCTTCTGTTCACATGGGGATTGCTTTCCTCTGGTCCATTCCCAGCCAGAAGACCTCTCCGATGGCTCTGCCATCCGCACTTTCCTGGGATGGGAGCTGGCTGCAGCTCAGGCACGCACTAACAGATCTCTGTGTGGTTTCAAGAAATGTCATCCCGAGATTTTTTCACACTGTAAGTATGTTTAAGATTTCAGGAATACTTCAGTGGTTATTAAAATCAAAACCTTACAGATAAGAGAATGCAGATAGCCACCGGTCAAGTTAAATAAATGCCAAACGCACAGAGAGGTCCACCCAGGCATTTCTGGGTACGTGGATTTATGCCTTCATACACACCTACCAAGGAATGTTTTGCATTCCCAGTTCTGAAAACCACACCCGTTTTTGACGTATATGGTCATGAATCTCCTCGCAGCATAAACATTTGTATTTGCAAGATGGGCCTTGGACAGTAAAAATTTTTACAGTTCATGTCTTCTTTGTCCTAAGATATTTAAGTTTTAAAAGTTCATTACTCTAATTTCTTAATTTTTAACAACTCTGTGAATGATTTTACCACTGCAGCAAATGTTTCCAATATTTTTTCAAACACAAAACCACTAAGCAATCTATTTACTATGCTTTGCTTTAATGCATAAATCAAAAGACAATAACAAGCCTAATGTCAAAGAAAATTTTTGACACTTCATACATTAAATAAAAGCAGCCGATAAACAGTTTAGATGAAATTATGGTTTGAAATGTAGTTCCCAAGAGGACTGTGGTTCATAAATTGTTTTTATACTGCCTCTGTCATTGTTGATTTGAGATATGCACAAGACACCCACAGTCATTACCAGTGCTACCATTACTTAACCTGCCTTTGCTCTGACTGATATTTAGACACATGGAGACTACCAACCATCTATTTCTGTGAAAAATGCGTTGTTTGGTTGTCATCACATGTGTAGCGTGTTGCCTTCTATTTGAAAGCTTGACACATAATAAAAAAATTGGAAGAAAATCAGCCTTTAGGTTCTGACCATGCCTGAATCCCAGAAGCTTCTGTAGCTACTTTAGGTATTCAAGGGGAGGGTGTTTTCTGATAAGTACAAAAGACATTTAGTATTTGATTGGTAACTGACGTAGTCTCACATTGACTCACAAAGGTGAACCATTTCAAGCTCATCAGTTCTTTATTGCATCACAGCTTTCAAATCTCTTTGAAAGACGTACTTTCTTTTCCTTTTACGCTTAATCTTTTTCTATAAATGTGACCACGCAAATCACTGCTTCAAAGTTTCTGGTCTGCTTATTACCAGAATGTTTATATTTACCTGGAAATTAATATGCCAGTGATCACCTTAGATATGGGAAATGGGGAATAGTTTGTGTGGAACTAACCTTTATGACCTACAGCAAGCTTCAGAGCAAGAACTTCATTTCTTGTTCACTTCTGGGGGAAGAAAGTGTTTTTCAAAATACCTGAGATTATGTGATATTGCCCCTTTCACATTATGGTCTTGGTCCTTCAAAATTGCACTCTCCATACAAATATTTTCCTCTCATAGGAACAGAATGGTTCATTGAGCTGTGCTCTCTGTTATTTCACCACCGAATACTTCAAAATAGAGTTAAGAGAGAGCTAAGAGTTAACTCAAACATTCACTGTAGAAATGTTCTAATAACAATGAATTATAAACAAAACATCCACGGACGAATCTAGCAAAATGATAAATTTATTAAGTGTACCACTTCGGTTTTTATAGGTCAAGGTACCCTCTCTCTAGAAGCAAAGGTGGTAAGCTTCTCAAAGTGCCCTGAATCATTATGCTAACTACGTGACAGCACATTTGCTGAAAGCTATACAAATGGAGCATTGTGCCTGAATGGCAACTATATGCTTTCAGCACAAACAAAACTAATAGATTTTAAAAGAGACTTTATGCCTTCATGAGCAACTAGTCTTTAAGGAGCATACATCCTTAGCACAAATCCTGATGATGAAGTATGTGCAAGCAGAGCTCTTAAAAAGAGCATATATGAAAGAGTCTACACGGCCCAGCAGACTTCCTATTTGCTGTGCTTTCAGTTCACTCTTCTAACACCTCTACACAGAGATTTCACAGCAATACACATTCAAGTGAGTCTATCCGAAATAAACCATAAATATATTCCCACTCCTCTACTCATGACATTTGTTGCCATTGTTTTGTAGGGAATGGTATAGCTAGCTGATAGCACCATTTTTTTTCCTCCCAACAATTTTTACTAGTAGGTGCCACTGACACTGCAGAAAAACCATAGAAGCTGGCTGGCAGCTAGCAAGCTAGATTTGTAAAGTGAGCCTTGGGCAACTGTGCACATACAATGGGCCAAACTTAGAGAAGTACAAACACCTATTGCACTCATATAAGTCATGAATTTTTCAGTGGGGAGTTTCATACCAATAAATTGGGTATATAAGCATAACACACACAATTAGCTTAGAAAAAATTAACCAGAAGTGGAAAACATCTAACCTGTACTATTCATCAGGGAAGGTTGACATTACCTTTTTTTTTGTTTTGTTTTATTTTCTTATTTATTTTAAATATAATGGAAAGGCTGCTGCTTTTCTTCCAATGCCATTAAAGCATATAATTCATTCTGCTGAAACCACAGGCTTTTCCTTATTTTCTTTCTTTCTTTTTTTTTTTTTTTTTTTTTTTTTGAGGGGGTAGGTATAAAACTAATCATTCAGTGAAGGGTTTATCCTTTTATGGTATGAGGAGTTGAGCTCACCTTTGGGCTGTGTCCAAAGAAATAATCTACAGAGACGAAATGTATTCCTGGAGGGCCATTAAACTTGCACTAGGCATTAACATTGATAGTACGTTGATCTAGCTTCTGTCCTCTCTCCTGCCCTCATTAAAGTGACAAACAACCTTTCCTTCATCAGATCCCACTCCTTTTTACTGAAATCCCTGCTAACTTCAACACGTGGGACCAAACTCTTCTTAAACCTTTGACCTTCTTAGAGCTTCCTTCACTCTTGTCCATCGTAGCCAGGTAACTCTTCTCCTCACTCCCTCCTCTTTTCTTTCTTGCTGCAAAAAAGAGAAATCCAGAATGAGATTCAGAGCGTATCCAGACCAACATTGTCTTCGGTGCTCAGGACAGGAATCAGGAGGATTTTAGCTGCCTCATATCTAAGCCAGAGAATCAGAAATCCTGTTCTTGAGCACAGCTTAACTCTGGAGGCTCCTAAATTCAGCCAGCACTAACTCCACTGTGGACTACAGGGATTCTCCTCAGACGTGGGTTCCCCACTTGAATGCACCCTAACTTAAGCTAATAGTGGCTGTTTGCCCTCTGCCTGGCCTTCTGGATAGAGCAATCAGTGAGGGCTACTCAAGAACCAGGCATCAGCTTTCCCCCCACCAAAAAGCCATCAAAGTATGTACAGGAGGGGAAGAGACATCCAAATGAGACCAATGGCTCTGAGCAGCTCTGCCTCCTCTTCCCTTTCCAATGTCCCTTTCCTGCCCTGGACTTTCAGGCTTGGTAGCACTGCTGGGACTGTGCCGTTCTCCCCTGACCCCCACACGCTTGCAGTAGTGACAAGGTCAATCCCCAGTCTGGCAAAGACACGGAGATATCCCAGAGGGAGCAGAGATGAGTCTGCATGCACCCAAAAAAAATGACGTTGGCCAGGCTGCTAGGTGGCTGTTGGAGAGGCAGTGGGAGCTGATGATGGGCAGGACCGGTGCCTGGGAACAAGATTAACGTGGGTGCCAGGGGACACCCCTGCCTCGCTTCTGGAGATTAAATGTGCACAAAAGTAGACATGTTTCATCTCTACATTCTCCCCTCTGCTTTGCCGTTTTTCTTGATTACTCCACTACATTCCCAGTTATTTGGCGTCCCCGGTGGTCTTTCTCCTCTATGGCTTTCTCGGACAAATCCGAGACAAAACTCAGGTCGAGTCCCTCCATCTTTCCTTGTGATGATCTAAAGCTTTCTCCAAACCTCCTGACCTCATCTCCCTTTATTCTATACAGTAATTCACTCTGAAAATGATCACGGTTACCCTGCCTGGTAATCAGCTCTTCTAAGTTGGCCAGGGTTATCTGTGTGGTGTTTTCTCGGTTAGGTTTCTAACATCAGGCAAAGTATGCAGAGCACAACCCTGCACTGGAGCGGAGCTGAACGACTGCTGCATTTGACAGCATCCTGCCATGGCTTAGAGCACCGTTTCTTGACAACAGAAAAAAAGCCTGCTAACAGCCCACCTCAGCTCTTGACGTAAAAGGTTAAGATTCAGTTGTTAAGATTTCTTCTCTGCACACTTAAGGATTAATTATTGCCAATGGGCTAAAAAAAATATTAGCCACAGAAGAGGTATTCTAAATTGTTTTCTTTTGATGCCAGTTAATGATTTAATTTTTTCAAGGGCTTATGAGAAATGGACTGCTTATTCTGGAACAGGTATATAAAGTGACTTGCCTATATGTGGAACACACAGAAAGAAAAGACTTTTCACATAGTCCAAGTACAAACATGCCTGAGCTACATTTGGTGCTTTCTTGCTTGTTCTTCCTGTGTGAGACTTAGTGTGGCATTACCTACTTTTTATTTTTAAGATTTTTTTTTTTTAAAGAAAAGCAACTGAGGAATGTAGACACATTCACAACTAAAACAACCTCTTTTTATTCTTGACTGCTTTAACCTTGTCCTCTGAGAATAGTCCCTTGAGCCAAGGTTTATAGTCAATCACCAAAAAAAAAGTGGGGGGTCCATTACCTTCCCCTTTTAATTGTAGGGCAGGGGCCTTTAACTTTCTATGAAGCTTTAGTAAGAATTTCTTCTGGGCAGAATTTCCTTGAACCTGGTAATCAAGACCACAGGATACGTGTTAATTGTCTTTGACATGCAGAATTATCTGCATTTACCCAAGCTAATAACATCACCCCAGACATACTGTTTTTTAAACACAGGGTTTAAAATCATCTATAAATTCAATTACTATTCAAAAAATGCAAAGATTGACAAACACTAGAACAGCTGAAAGAAATGAAGAGAATTATGCAACTTTATCCTTAATTCACCCTGTTTGAATTCTATTCCCTGCAAGACTAACATGGCTTGGGAAATCACTCCTGTTTATAGTTCCTGTTCTACTAAGTCACAATTGCATTGATTAAACATCAAGTTGCAGTCTTAATTTTGAATGAGTTTGCTTCTCTGGCCTAAAGTCAATAATCCTTATGATATATACAACATTTTCATTTCCCTGAACACATTTTTTTTTCTCAGTGTCTAGCTGTATAAAATGTTGGAAAAGAAAAAAAAAAAGAAAAGACGCACCTTGTGGGAAAGTGAGGGTAGAAATGACCGGGTATAGTGGTTCTGAATCAAAATATCTATAAGCATTTTTAGAGCTTTAACAACTTTTAAGTGTTTAGGTAACTTCTACTTTGAAAGAATCTCATAGCTGGTAAATGTTAACCAGATATGAGTAAGTAATAGGTAAAACAATTTGACACAGTTCCATTTAATTTCCTCTTTATAATTTATCCACCAAACAAGAGAGACTGATTTAAACAATATTCATTGCTCAAAATTACTTGATTAATATTCTCTTAAAATTCATAACTTGTTTTCTTTACCCACTACTTAGCAGGTTTTCCACATGTAGCATTTAAAAGACAAAACTGGAAGCTGGTGTGGTTAGGCACCAATCATATTTTCATGACCAAGCTATATAATTTGATAAGAATAACAGCTTTTTATTTTCTAATTCATGCTATTTATTTCCTAAAGACATCTATTTGTGTTTGCTCCACCTCCTCATTCCCACCCAAATCTTAAGTCTTGTCTTACCCTATTCTTGTGGTGTGCAGGCATGAATGTTGCATATTTTATACTGCAATAAAGGCTTCACTTAGTAGCACTACTATGTTTTATTTGTTAAGTAGTAATAACGTGTCCTGATAAGATGATCAAGATTTTCAGAATTAGTTTATCCTGACACAATTTTCACATTCAGATCTAAAATGTTGTGAACATTCAACAATTCTTACTTTTAAAAGCTGTCTTTCAGCAAATATTCTCATTCTTTGTTAGAACCTCCACTGGAAAATGATAGCTCCGCATGGAGCCTGTGTAGCGGGTCTGTGTATCTCTATGGCCACAGCTTCCATCCAGAGTTAATTGAAGGAGAATTAACAGGCTCGAAACCCATTCCTGCAAACATCAAAGCTAATAATCATGGGGAAAAAACATTGCAAAAATAGTTAAACCTTGCTAATACTTATGGTGCTGCACTGCCCTACCCAGTGTCTTTTCCCCTGCTCTAAATAACTGGACAGAGGACAGTACACATTGTGGTGTCTTCCTTCCTGCTGTAACTCTGTGCCTACCACACTGAGTTGTATCATTTTACTGTGAGTGGCAGCAGCTGAAAGCCTAATGAATAGATATCAAATGCGTATTGAAGATGACATTATGAAGATGACAGAATGGTATGAAGCTTAGGATAACAGAACAGTGAATTCAAGGAAAAAGAAAGGTTTAGAAGTGAAGTAATATTTCTGAGATTTTATTTTTTCTACCAGGAAGTACTGTTTATTACCAAAAATAAGTTGATTGTAAGGTAAGAATGTGAGTGGGTTTAGGCACAAAATTGGAGCATAAATAGGAAAGGATGTAAATGCCTCCTAAAGTACATCAGGCTCTGCTGGTGTCCTGCCCTTGGGATAATCAGCCTCACCGGGAGCTGGCTTGGCTGCAGCCCCCTAAGCCCTGGAGGGGATGGGTGCCCTGTCCTGCTCGGTGATCTTTGCAGCTGTAGCTGAGCTCTGTGCTCTCATCTTTCCTCATGTTTAATTCATATCAAAAGCAGGCAGACTGCCCTGACATGTCTGCCAGGGTCTTTGGCAGAGCTGGCTGGGAAAGGTGGTGGCAGCAACCACCTGAGAACAGGAGGGGGAAGGGGAACGAGAATGGACTAACGCACTTTGCCCTCAGTCTCCTTCTTCCCCCATTTTTTTTCTTCCTCTCTCATGATGGAGCTGCCTGACCTGACAGCTCCTTGCTTCACTGACTTCAGATGTCTCCAAACTTTCCTTTGAAGCTGTGAAAATCATACCATGAATCACAGCAGCGATGAGACACAAGTGCCGACAGACAGAACAAGAAGTCAGGCTGCCAGCCCTGTGCAGCAAAAGGCTCTCCCAGGTCAAAGAGGTGGGTATGCTTTTCAGCAAGGTAAAACTAATGGGTGAAACCTTCAATTAAAAGCAGAGATAGCTCTCTGGATCACAGTGCTTAGGGTAGTAATCACCTCTCACAATACTGGCTCGTCTGCCTTCAAGACTTCAGGCTTTGGTGCCTAAAGTGACCCCAGCAGAAGGTGACACAGTCTTCACCCCCTGCCAGAAGCCCAGGCGTTATCACTTTTGTTTGGCCAACTTCGCATTCAGCCATAATCCTGGGGTTTTATCCTTCCTTAAATTTGGTAGGTGCAAAGAAAAGGTTAGTAAAAAAGGGTCCCAGATCCATCTGCACCTTGCAGCTGTGTCTTATTTCAGCACACAGCGTTGAAATGTATGGGTAGGGGGGCTCTACCTGTTTGGTTTTTGCACGGCTTTCCGCTGTGGTGACTGTAGTTATAAATCAAGGACTGAATATCTTGAAGACAGTGGAAGCATTTTAGAGGCACAGTGAGTGGCACCAGGGGAACAAGCATTTGCAGAAAAGATTTCTGCATGTAAATTTGTGAGAAGACAGTTCAAACTGTAACTTCCATTATCAATTACTTCTCTTCATTTGTATCACCAAAGTTCAAGGATAAAGCAACTGGAACAAAAACAAGCAATGTTTACATTTTACCAGTGTTTTATATTCAATTAAACATCTTTGCTGCTATTTACATAGTTGAATGGCACTACATTTGCACCATGCAATTTCATGTTATTTCTATGTAAATATTTCTTTAAAGCCAGATGTAAGTTCAAATTAGTTGTGAAAGAAACACTAAAATAAAATAAACTTCCATTTGGAGGTGATCACAAATTACTCTAAAACTGAAGAGCAAGCTTGTTAAAATACAGTGAAAAGCAAACAATATTAAACCAAGCTGAATAAACGAGGGGAAATAACACACAAGGATGGCTTTTAAAAAGTTTATCTTATTGCAATAGATTCTGAGGATTACAGGTAAATTAAATTTCAATAGGAGTTTTAATTGAAGCAGCATGAAGTGACACAGTGGTTTAAAATAAAAGCTTGTTCCACATACATACAAGGTCCGAAATTCCTGTAGTGCAACTGAAAGCAGAATCTACCCCTTCTTCCTTTAATTCTAGTTAAATCGTAAACGGTAATTTCATTCTTCCATCCTGTTTCCTCCTTGAAATCTGCTGCCAAAGCACACACTCCCTCAGAACGCTGCCAAATTCTACATCATTTAAAAATAAACTTTAAGAGAAAGAATAGAAAAGCACAATCTCAAAACAACTAGTTCATAACCTTCCTTCACTCTTGTTTGTCTGACATCATGCTTCTCTCTCAGATGCAATCTTGTACCTAATTTAGACTGAAAAGTCCTCAGTGGTAACCACGGATTTATTCCTTCTACCTTTTTTTCCATTCTACAGATGATGTGACGTACAAATAATTAGCCAGATCTTTAAAGTTGTACATTTCCAAGTCCCACACAAGTCTTGGGGAACTGCAGGTGTTGAGGAACAAAATCTGAGCATAAAAAAAACTTCTTCTGTTTGAGCTTTTTAGGGGGTATGTTTTCAACCCACTTTATCTGGAAGACTTCATTAATCATGTGGTAGCTGGATGTTCATTTCCATGTGTCCCTGACTTTCAGATTTCCGGTGCTTGGATAATGGTATCCACAGAATAGTTATCAGTGGTTTGTTTTGCAAACAGAAAGGTGGATCAAGTGGAGTTCTGAAGAGATCTGTCCAGGGACTGATTCTTGTCAATGCCTTCAGGAATGATCCAAATTATAAACTACAGAATATACATAAATTTCATACATTAATTTTATACATAAAAGACAACATCAGGCTAGCAAGAACTCCATGTAGGTGGAAGGGCAAGACTGGAATTCAAAATTATCTTGATGAAATGGAGAAGTGCTTGGGGGAAAGTTATTACACTTTCTGGAGCAATCAACTGCATAATTAGATGGAGAGATCCCAGCTTGGGCTAATTTTTTGAGGAAGGATTTACTGGTTATTGTGGAACACAGGATGAACATAAACCGTCAATGTCAAATTACCATAAAAAAAAAGGCAAACAGCTAGCAGGAGATATTAACAGACATACAGGCTATAAGATAAGTGAGGTAAACCTTCAATTCCACTCAAGGTAGGAGATGTCTAGTTGGCTACTGTGTCCAGTCTTAGCCACACAATTTCAAGAAAGGTACAGCTGAATTAAAGAGCCAGCAAAACATATTAGACATTTAAGAAGTGTAATATTAAAAAAAAAAATTAAAACAGTTGTCTGGTGTAGAGAAAAGAATGCTTAAGAGGAACATGCTAATCAAATACATAGAAGTCAGCTATAAAGAACAGAATAAAGCACTCTCCATGTTGATGGTAACTAGAAAATACAACGAGCTTCAGTAGCAGAAGACTCAGCAAAGATTCAGGAACAACTTTGGTCAGTAAGAAAGAAATACTGAAATCAATCACCTGGAGAAGAAAGGTATCTTCTCTGGAAATCTGTGAAAATACAAACCTTTGACAGGGATGCTGTTCTTGACAGATCATCACACCTTGCAGTAAAAGGTGAAATATGTGCCTCTTCAGACACCATCCAGCCTTTTGTTTTCTCGGGCTTCTTTAAGTTTTTACAGTGTAAGCTGAGATATCTTGACAAATTAACTTTAATATTGACATCCTTGCAGTCTAATCTTCCTTTCTGAAAACAGTTTGGCTTTGTTTATTTGAAAACAGAAGAGAAGGGCCATTTTATCATGTCAGCAGCCTAGTCAGCATATTCATACTGAAGAAAAATAAATTAGCGGTCATTTTCTGATTATGCCACCATCCATCCAACACACTTCTTCAGCTACCTTTCAGTCCCTTTATTAGTATGAATTTTGACCAGGCCCTCTGCACAGAGTCAGCCCCTTCTCAGATGAATGTTCTCCAGCAAAAGATGTCACTTGATTTCATTTTATTGTTAAGGTGCTCTCTCCCAAAGGTGAGGGGTTAATGATGCACCCCAAATTATATAGAAATTTCTTTAAGGAAGAGATTCATCTTAGACCTGCAGCTACAGAAAAGAACGACAGTGATTGATCTTCTCACCACTCAGCAGCGTCGGCAAAGCTACAAACATATATTGTTTTTACTCCTCTGGGAGTTATTTATTGAGCAAAGGGAGGGTGGATAGCACTTCCTTTGAAGTCAAACATCTTGCTTGGATAAGGAGATATGTTGCATGAAACAAAAGTAATAAAAGGACAAAATGCTTTATTAAATCTTCCTTATCACAATATTGTGTTCCAATAGCATGATCTAATTAAAGATGTATATGAACCTCTTTTCATCTGAGGATTAGTTCAGAGGCCTTCATTTATTCTGAAACAAACACACTGCTGAAAAGTTTCCAACATTTCCAATTATGTATTCTTTCCATTTTCTCTAATAGGTGTTGATGCTTTAACTGTCTCTTCAAGATTTGTTGGGGGGGGGGGGGGGGAAAAGCACTTTTTGAAAGGAAAAGACAAATTATTTCTTTCTTATCAAAGCAGCAAGAAATATACTGGTTAGTCATTTAATATAGCAAAACTTCATAAGTTGTACACACTTAACAATGGGTAGCTCTTAAAGTGTATCTCATTGCTTACAAGTAGTTCAGTTCAGGTCTTTCCATCATATGCAAGAGGTGTAATATCAGATGTTTTAAAGGTACCTTGCACCAAATGTCTTTAGGAAAATTGGGTTCCTATGCATTTACCTTAAGATCAGCATGACTCCCGAATAAGGTGGGTGAAGGGTGTTACTAATTTCCCTTAGGATGGGGCTAGAGGAAAATATTTTTTGGGCTACGATCATTACCTTCCTCCTGAACCACTCAACTAATTTTCCCCCAATACTTGCAGTTGGCTTAGTCCTGCTCTTGTTTTACTTACAAAAACTATTTTAACAAAGTTTGTTTCCATTTCCTGGTAAATGTGGTTCTGCCATGATTGGTATAAAACAAACAAATAAATCTGATATCTCATACTCAGTAAAATTGTATAAACTCTATAAAATTGCCTAAGTGTACTATATTTCAAGTCTCTAATAGTAAGAATTGGATGACAAATAAATCCAGCCATTGCTACCTACACCTCAGTAACTTTTATGCAATAGAACTGTAAAACTTACATAAGAAGCCTGAGTATGTATTCTGTAGTGACAGATTTGAAGAGTTTTTGTAAAATGTTTTGTATTGCTCAGAATTTCATTGAAGTAGACCTAGAGGAGATTGTTCCTTATCTGGAAACAAACATTTAATTGAAGGGATATTTCTCTTTTTTCTTTATTTCTTTTGCTCCTAAATTATTCTCTTCCATATTGTGCACATAGTTCCTTCCTCTTAATCTGTAATTGCTTTTGCTTTGGTTGCTGCATTCAACAGTCATCCCTGTTTCTGTGTATGAAGATTCTTCACTGAGAACATAACTTGAGTGTAGTTTTTGTTTACTTATGCTCACAAGTATACTCCCAATTCCCCTTGTAGCCCTTTCCAACTGTCATCAATCCTGCCTCAAGTCCTTTACTCTTCCTTTGTAATCAAGTATGAAGTGACTGCAGTTAAAAATCTTGCCATACACAAGTCCTTTTGTTCTTATTGATATTAAAAATCCAAGACCTCTGTTCCTCCCGCTAAGCCCTCTCAGTGGATTCCTTATGACTGTACATTGTACTCCTTCTTACAGTCAAACAGAGCTTAGATTTGACAAACTTAGGAGCTCATCCAAGACCATCTGTTTTATCAGGCCTTTTATCGACCCTTACTAAGCCATTATTTTAAAACAGAAAATAGGGATGCATTATTAACTTCTGTAGTCTGGAGGAAGACAAAAACATTTTCTGCTTGAAGTGATGTGATATGATATACCCATGTGCTAAGGCAATTGGAGCTATTACAAACAACTTTTAAATAATGCAAATTAAAGCTTACCTACAGAATGTGTAAAGCAAAATAACTTTGAAGAAAAACAGATGAAATGGACTGTTGAAGTCAAAGGAGGAGATACAGTGTGGGGGATGGGGAGTTGCGTACTTGTATTTCAAAATGAGGATTTGTACTTGTAATAAAAATTTAGCCTACATATTAAACTTTGGGGGGAAATGAACTGCAAATAATATCTACATTAGACTAAGTAAGAAGGTAATTCTACAACAGAATGAAAGAAGTATGAGCAGAATGGAACTTCTATTGTATATAATTTTATATAGTTCTTCTGATAACTGCAAAAAAAATAAAGCCCAACAATATTTAGATTAATACTGAAAAGAACTGGCAGGTTTAATGGATTATAGAGCAGAAAGTTACAACAGTAACAATTCCACACTGTTAACTCCTAACCAGGTGAAATTCCAGTAAGTCACAGTAAGAACTGGGAGATTACTGTTGCAAAAAGCGAGTTCACTGCCATCTCTGACAAACTGGAAGCTTCAGTATCTTTCTTCTAGACACAGAATCATATCTTGTATCCACATTTAAGTTAAACTTTTCTTTTTCATTTCTTTTCCTATGCCCATTCCCCTGTGTATGTTCTTGACTTAAACTTATAATCTTGTTCTTAATGAATCTCTCAATGGATCTTGAAGGATATACCAAGGTCCCTCTCCAACCTTCTACAGAAGGCCCCTTCCAAGTATTACATGTATAAATTGATTCTTGCTCATCAAGATGGATCATGCAGTCAAACACCAAAGGACACTGTACCATGTACAGCAGTCCTGTCTGTGCCACTTCCTACCAAGCTGCCATGCCTTCATCCAGCTGGCCTGATGAACTATATAGATTTCAACAAAATTGCCTATCTATTTCTGCAAACATTTTACTGTCTTCTAATATTCAAATGCTGTAAGCCTCAGTCAGTGACATGTTGAACAATTACTAACACAGATGAAGAGCTCCCAACTGGTTCTGATATCCATCAGAATGGCAGGTTCAAAGACATCGAAGAACCTCGGTACGTTTGGCTTGTAATATGACAATAGCAGTTCCAGGAAAAATCCCATCACTTGCCAGTAGAACTGCTCATCATACATTTATTACAGCCAGTACCAAATTTACAATGTATTTCACAGATATAAGAGGAAAAGCAGTTAATGTCCCAAAACTGTTTCAACTGTAGAGAAGTGGAGAAATGTCTTTTGGTGGAAGAAGAAAAGAAACTAACCCAGGCCAAATGACAGCATAATGAAAGACACAAAAGTGGCAACACATTCAGCAACAGATTAGCAAGTCCTGAGCTAAGGTTAATGCTGGAAAACAGACCAAGAAGAGATTTCTGTGAGGACATTAAGGACCTCAGCAGCATCTACAAAAAAACAGGATAATTCTGACAGTAATTAAAGCTCAGGAAAAGAAAATAAACAATGTTTCTAGTTGTTTGTATGCTGGCATTGGATCTTCATCATTGGGCACACAAGAGGTGAAGGAGAAAGGAGAGCAGTCAAGCTCATAATTAGCCTAGGAGAAGTAAACACATGCATTTGCATATGTCCTTGTGCACTCAGCTCTCACCACATACCTGGAATACCATCTATACATGGCAAAAATGGGAAATCTGTATATATGCAAATTCATCACATTTCTAAAAACTGAAGAAGATAAGGCTTTTTCATCAGGCCACCTGAAAAAGACAGTGCAGGTTCTCCAAGATCTTAAAGTATTTTGAAGGAAAGACTTCCCCTCTACAGTCTAAGCAGTGTTCATTTCTCTTTCACTGAAGGGATGGTAGCTCAGCTTGCCCAGGAACAGGCCCATCCTGTAGTATACCATAGATCTGGATGCCTTTTCTTCCTCCCTGAATGCTGTTGTTTTTCCAGCACACAGATGCTGGTCATTCTGGCAGGTTTCAGATTGCCCTCCGTCTTGCTTGCGTTCTCCCCTCCCAAGGAACCAGCAGCCAGGACAGTTGAAAAGCAGGGCAGCTCCCCAGCTTTTAGCAAAGCAAAGGGAAACCAGCCTTGAATTTCCAGGGGAACCCATTCAAAAGGCTTGGTGCACGTCACCTTCTGGTTATCAGTGGCTGTTGGAGCAGGTTCCCAATGCCTAAGAAATCAAGGTGAAAAGTTATGACAGTTTGTATTCTTTTGTTTTGGACAAACAGAATCCTAATTCTACAAAAATACAAGTTTAACTTAGAACATCCTTTACAGAAAAAAAAAAAAATTAGAAGATCCTATTACAAATGATGTCTCTTCCCACCTTAAAACCAGCCTTCATGTTAACAAATGAGGTTTTGCTTCACAGAAATTTTCTTTTTTAAATTGTTGTTTCCTGCATCATTTATTGTGTTCTTTGATCTTGGGCTGTAACTTTAAATATATGTCATCTTCCTTGGGCTGTTTAGATAAACGTACCCTAATAACTTTGCAGTATTATCTTTAGTAACACAGATAACTATCGCACATTCTGTTTGCTGTTCAGTTGTGAACAAACACAAGATACTATTTTTAAAACTTCATAAAAGCCCTGCAGATAGCTGAAGGCACTTAAAGTATACTAGTGGCTATCACTGTGATTGCAAAAAAGACCTATAAACTAATGGGAGACATCTTTTGTTTTATTATTTCAAAAACAGATATCAAAGAAAATATCATTATTTTATAAGGTCTCAGCTATTAAATAATTCTGCATTTCTTGTGCATTCAAATCTCAGATTTTATTAGTCAGACTTCTAGCGACAAATTAGGTCCCTCCAGTATTCATATTACTTCTAAAAATATTTCAACTTGTAAATCTCTTTACAGACAGTAACAAAAATCTGAGCAGGAACACTAATATACAGCAAGGTGATTTTAAAATAATGAAGAATTAAGCAGACTTGAATGCTTTACTTTATAGAAACCAAGTTAAAGAGGTTATGAGTAAACTACTGAGTGAAGATGAAGCACCAGTGGACTTATTACTACAGATTTCTAAAGAGACAGGATTTCACACAGAGGGGAGGTGTTGGTGGCTTTACTGCCTAAGGTTTTCTGACATTAATGCCCTTCATGAATGCCTAAGAATTCAAAAAGAAAGATGAATCAAAAGTTAGGTGATAAATTATAGATTGGAAGATTTTGCTGAATGTGGTTTCCACACGTTTAATGCTTTACACTAAAAATTTATATTGAATAAGCTCTTCCATATATTTCAAAAGCATTCCATGGCACACAGAAAAAAATGTTTATTATTTTATCAGTTAGAATCTTTTGTTCTGAGCTTTTTCAAAATAGCTTCTGTGAATGAACTGATTCAGTTAGTTCCAATTAAACATGATTAAGCTCATATTTTCCCTAACATCATTAATCATTCTTCCTGTTGCAAGTGATCAAAAATACAGTGTGAATAGTTAGAGATCAGCTCTTCCAGTAACTCTTTCTTTTAATAGGGCCAAATATACCAATTCTGATACAAGTTGTCTCAGGTGACAGCTTAGTTTGAGGAATATACCTACTGTGTAAAACCAAGATATGCTTATAGGGTGTGAGAGATGCCTACACTGACTAGACCTAGGTGTCCTCTCTGACAACACTAGTGAGGAGTCAGTGGTCTCGTCTATAATATCTGATCCTCCACAAAATAACAACAAGCAAGTCAAGCTAGGAATTATTACTGCTTCCTTTCACAGCAAAAGAAATATTCTGCTGTGATAAATTACCTTTCTACTAGCAGTAAGGCAGGATAAAACATGAACATATATATACAACACTCCCAACACTTTGCGAGTTACTCATTTTCTTATGTTGTAAGGATTGAAGAGCTGGTACAATGGAAATGACCACCTTTCTTTGCCTCAGTCCCAATCTTCATTTGACAAACTGAATGATAATGGTGTTTCTTGGTACCCTCTAAGTTGTTAATGCTACAGGTTCTGAGTAAGCTGGTTAGACCAGCAGCTGGGTAATTGACAGAAGCACAAAGCAGGTGAAAGACATAGGAAAAAGTATCTCCCAGATTGGCTTAGCCTGATCAATGTATTCAAGTTCAACTAGTAAAGCTTACCGGTGATCATTCAGAAATGAATGGGAGAAAGCAGCATACAGACAGGGAGCACAGCTGATAAACGTCCATGAGTCCAGCAGAAGGCCACCAAGATTATTTCTTAAACTGAAACATGGGATGGTCTGGATATTGTGGAAAAAGAGATCATATGAAGAGAGCTAAGCACTGGGACACATTGCGCAAAGAGGCTGCACAGTCTCTGTTCTCAAGAGTTTTCAGGACCCAGCTGGAGAAAGCCTTGAGCATCCTGGTTTGGCCCCATAGTTCACTCTGCTTTGAGACAGAGCTTGGGCTAGAGACCTCCAGAAGTTTCTTCAGCCTTGATTATTCAGTGATTGCAGATGGCTGCAGATAGCAGCAATCAGTGACATCTCAGATTTACAGTGACCATGAAGAAATTTCAACTTGTTTCAGACAATTTTGAAGTTAAGAGTATGGACCATTAACTAAGGTGGTAAGCTACGAAACAGGTCAGCTGTTTCACAGGTTTTCCATCTCACGCCAGCAGCTCAATTGTATGTGCAGGAAGAGACTATAAAGCTCTGAAAAAAAAATTATCCTTGCAAGTATCTGTCTGTCTGTTGGCTTACTATGACCCATCACTCTACAATTTGTTTAACTTTCACACCATGGCAGGACACTGAAGTTCCCGTTTTTAAACCATACACTATATGCTGGCTTTGTAGGAGTGTTGTTTGATTTTGGAGTCGAGAATAAGCAACAGATGAGAGAAGACCAGTTAGCAATTCTTTTTTTATTGTTGTTATTGATAAATGTTTGGCTGTAAAAGGAGGTACCGCATGATGAAAAAAATCTCAGAGAAGGTAAAATTATTTGGATTTGTCAGTCTGTCGTGAAGTGGTTATTTCTCAGTTCTTTTAGACTCAGCTTTATGGCTGACACTGTGTCGTACTACTTCCATCTACAAGACTGCATCAAAACTATTGGTACGTTTTTCATATCAATGGGGGGGAAAATGAGTAAATAGAAATATTTCTTTAGTTAATCAAATATGGATTTTACGTTTTGCTCAACCTCCACTGAGATTAAGGAATGCTGCTTGACCATCTTTTGAGGAAGCTCACTTAAAAAAAAGATAGCAATGGAAATGTGCCATAATAAACACATATATGGACCCATTACTGTCCACTTGCATGCATGTGCGTGCACACACATGCTTTCCACCATTTTATCATCTTGATTATTTCCCTGTGTCTTACTTAAGCTGTGTTTATTGTGATAAAAGGTGATATCTTTGTATGAGATATAGATAAGGCCCTCAGTTATGGCTTGCATAACACACAAAGGCAGAGTTTTCAAAAAGCCCATAGTAAGTCAGAGATCTAGTCTACCCTGAGAGTCAATGAGGCATGGGTGCCTGGCACACTAAGGATCTTCTTGAGAACTTCACTCTGTCCATGATTAGACATACAGAAAGGCAACAGGACTACTAGGTAGAATTACCATCTTGTCTTAATTTTTCTTTTGTGCCTAAATCTGTATCTAGGGATTTTTACATACGCACGCACTTATATCTAGAAATTAATTAAAATATATATTTGAATAGACTTATTTGCTTCACTCACATTGAAATATCACTGTGGTTATTTGACGGCTTTCAGGAAAGTCACATGTATCTGGTGTCCATGTACCAATTAATATATTTGCCTTTTTGCCCAGTGTTACTGATTGTTCCTTGGGCTTAACCTTAGACAGTGACTTAGTTAAACGCTATATTGAATTTCACCACTTCCATTTGAACTACCTTGCTGGTAGTTCACTGAAGGGTTTATAGTTATCATGAGTGACCAAAGTACTTGGATGTGTGTACTTAGGTCAGTGTATAGGCCTATACATGTGGGATGGGGGTGAAATCTTTTAAAATAAAACAGCTGCAGAAGAAATGGTCAAGCCATTGAAGGCAATATGATAGCTGCTATTAAATCCCACTTTGAGAAGCTTCCTTTAGCTTTGATGATTTTTTTCATCTCAAAAGTTGCTATCAATTTTTCACTGACCTCAGCTCAACCTCACAAAATCAACCTAACTTCTAGTCTGCTCACATTTTTCTTGTGTGGGGACAAAAAGAATAAAATAAAAATAGTGAATTGCATTGAAACTGAAAGTGATCAAAAGTCAGGTTGGTTTGGGTTAAAAAAATTCCATAAATTTTGTTTTGCTTTTGCAAAGCCAATACCCTGAGGTGGCTCACATCAGGATCTCTTTTTGTCTGAAGTTCAGGGAGGTATGGATAAGTAGTTTGAGGCTTTGACTTTAATTGTAACCAAATGCCCTCTTATGAGGGATTGAGGATTACCGTAAAGGTGTTCTCAGCTTTTCCGGGGTTGTTGCTGTTCTTGGAATAAAAATAATTTACATAGTGCCTACTCAATATAAAGTCTAAATGACTCATAATCTTTACTTATGTTAATAGCATCTTTATTAGGCATCCTTGTTATCGTGAACTCTTATATTCCTATTCAGATGGTAAATGAAGACATAGATAGACTAATGCCACAGCATTCAATGCAACACGAGCTCTGCATCACCTAGAATTGAGACGCCTGCCTGGTAGTGGAACCTGGCAGCATGAGTCAGGCACTGAGCATCTTTTTCTCAGTGCGTATGAGGCACCTTGCAATAAGGCCAGCAGAATCACCATGCCAAGCAGCAAATTCCTTGTGGCCCTCATGCTGAACACATCTTAAAATATTGCCCCTCCTCAAGACTTAAGCATTTGGCCAGTATAGAGCTCCCATATTTCAGCCTGGGAAATCTGTGCAGCGTATGTGCACTCCACCCCACACTTCAGGAAGCAACATGTCCTGCTGCACATGCAGCATTTCATTGCTCTGCATATTCACAGTAAATCTGACTTACAAAGCCTTTACTGTGCATGTTCCCAGTGACTGGGCAGCACATGGGCAGTAGGTCCATTAGACAATCCCCAGAAGTGTAAGCCTTACTGTGCAGGCATGCGGTGACTTTGTCACATGTGCACAATAAATATGATGCTCTCTAAAAGTGTTGGCCTGACTATGAGGGTTCATGCAGTCTTGTGGTTACCACCAGGCTGTATACAACCTGCTTGTAGAGCAGCCTGGGCAGAGCATCTGACCTGCCACAGCTCCCAAACAGCTTGAAATGCTAACAAATGTATAAATTTCTCAACAGCTGCCCAAACAATGCTTCTGCGCTGAAAAAGAGAATGTGTTCAGGAAATCCAGATGTTTGGTAGCCTTAAGTCTACGAAGCCTAAGTTTACTAAGGTGTCCCTGAAGTTCATGATCTTCTCTTGAGTGATGGCACCTGTATCTCTTTCCTCACCCTGGGATAAGTGACCCTCTACCTCCATCCGCATGGTCCAAACTCCACCTCAGGTAGCAAAGGAGCCTGTTTCTTTCCTAGCCTGGGTGATGCTTCTGAAAAATATGTGATTTTATAAAGTCAGTGGAGAGACTGGCAACCATTATATTCAAAGCGATATCTACAGCACTTTTTCAGAGCTCTGAAAAATTATAAACTAAGAATGATTTCCAAGCTGATAAATACCTGCTTGAGGATTTAGGCATCTGTGTTTTGGTTTGCCCAAAATGACAGAGAGCCTCTGGAGCAGAACTGGAGTGTCCCAAGCTACTAATTTTGTTGTCCCATCATGGATGGAACAGGTGACGCATGATTTTCTAGTCAAGCCTTTCAACACAGGCAGAGTGACAGGGATGTTCTCAGGAACTCTGTGCTTTCCAGCCCGCTCTCTTCTTCACAGAAGCACGCAGACCCCAGCACCACGAGCAGTAGCATGCAGTCTAGAGCGATGGCATAGTCAGTGACTTGGTGTCTTTCTCATCCTGTCTCCTGTGTGCATTAAACTGTTTGCTAGGAGACTTTTTAATGCTATTTTTGTTTCTAAATGTACACATATTAGGCGGTTAGATCTGAAGGAGGAAAACAGGAAGAAAATTTCATATGTTGGAGCTGGTGAATCCACCTTTCTGACGGCTCTTAGTAACCGTGGGGTGTCACCTCACCCTCCTTAATAGACCCCAGGAAAGTTCTGCCTCTTCCACAGAGTAATTTTCTTATGGTGACAGAAATTAGCATCCCAAGTGAGGGACTGGACTTGCCAGGCAGACTGCCTGTTCTAGAATTACACTTTTCTAGAGTTACAGTGGTTTTATCTGCAGTGTCCAGTGGCCATTGAACACCTGGGTGAAACCTTGCACCACTCCACAGAAAGCCAACAAACACTGCGCAGGGTGGGTAGCAGGTACTAGTGCTTGGTGGGGAGACCTGCTGTGGCACTCTGCTACCTGTCTGAAGCTCCTCACACATTCACATCCCCCTGCTCAGCTGTGTGGTATTGTTTTACTTCATATGGGACATAGCAAAGATGTGTGTAACAGAAGCAGGACCACTCTCCACCAAGACGAGGCAGCCACAAGAAATGTTAGATGCGATTATACACTGTTACAGCTATATGAAAGTGTCAAGGAAAAGACAGGACAATTACTAGCACATCTTTGTATTTATTTTATTTTATTTCATTTCATTTCATTTTTTTAATTATTTTTTATTTCAATTCTTGAACAAAATCTCCCAGAAATGTGTAGTCCCTAATTTTATGACAACACTATGAACTTTGTGTTACATGCCTGCTCTTGACAAATTTTCTTGTATAAATCTGCATACTATACCTTTTTACAAAATCTCCAGCAGAGACCAGAAGAAGTGAGCTAATGTGGGGCCAGGTTCTGTTCTCAAATACACTCTGGCCCCCTCTGACTTTGGTGGGATTTAAGACTGTGACATAAGGGCAAAACAAAATGCCTAAGAGCAAGCTTTCTGATTAGCCATATTAGTTTATGAGGCACTGGCAAGCTTCCAGTGAGTGTCATTCCAATTTTTATGACAAATTTTTCACTGAAGGTCTTCAGCAGGAAGACATCTTATAGGAGCACTTTTTTTAATGGCTCTGGCACCTCCCTGAGCCAGCAGCAGCAGCCATGATGCTGGCTGATCCAAGGACCAGGGAGTTGTACCACTGGGATTGTAAAGAGGGATCACAGAAGGAATAGCAGTGGTGACTTTGTGATTTCATCACTGATATCAGTTTCAGGGAATCATCAAAAACCAGAAGCCAGACTGTGCATGTGTGGTTCTCAAGTTGGGAATGCTCTTTGGTGTCCACAGAGGGTCCTAGGTGACCTTATTAGAGCAGCCATAGGAGTCATTTAGCTTACAGCAAGGGCCAACTAGACTTTGAATAGGAAATGCCACAAAGTATCTGTCCCTCAGCCGGAACACAAGTAATCGTATGGAGTACATACAATAGGGTCTCAGTGCCCCATGGCATGCACAGACATGAGCAGGCTTGCCCTGTACACTTATACTGGGCACCTCCCGTGGCAGGAGCTGTTCAAGCCTTACCGTTCAGCCCTTGAGTCACTTCCCATACCTCTTCCAGTTTTCACACTAGGTCCTTCTCTCACTTTCCAGATCTTAACTTTTTTTTTTTTTTTGTCCTTTCCCTATAGTACTTTTACCTCTATTTTCTTCAGTCTGCTCTTCTTTCTTTGCTCTTGTCTCTCTCTATTCTTATTTCCCATTTCTTTTTTTGACTCAGTTTCTTTCTCTGACTCTTTCTTTAAAGTCTGTAATCTCACTCCCACTCAATAAATCTATTTTTTCTGTTCTTTTTAGGTTACTCTTTCATAATAAGTTTGGTTTTCACCAAAATCGTTAATTTCTGTCTTCTACTTCTTCAGTTCACATTCCTTTAAATTCTAAATCATCACAGTCTGCCCAGTTCCAAATGTAACCTTCTTCTCTACTGTCATGGTATCTGTCCATCTGATGCTGTCTCAGCCACAATCTGCTCTGCTTCTCCATCCCCTTAGTTCTTAAAGTAAAGGACATGCCATACCATGCTATGGATGAATGTCCATACAAAACTTCAGAGTTGCTACCCAATCCTCTGCAGTTTTCTTCTTAACCCACCCCATCAGGAAAAATGTATCTGTTGTCTACATCTCACCAACTGGTGGACAAGAACTCTTATTGCTCAAGAAGGCTAAGTCAAAGGCAATTTTGATTCTTGGAATTCATCAGGAGTCCTATCCATTCTCTATCTACAGTGGAAGGCTTTTGATTATCACGGGTATTCTCCACTAGAAATCTCTTCATCCTGGAACAATCATTCTGTTGCAGCATCAAGTCTAGTTATGGAACAGGGAAATATCAATATTGTTCTGACCAGAGTATATAAACTTAGGAAAAGGCAACTTTGGAGAACAAATCTGCTTACAGGAAATGATCTATGAACGTATTCCAATTCTGCAGCTTTTCAACTGCATATATTTCCGTTGACAATAAGAAAAACAACTGTTCCTCTACCTAGTGTTTTTCAGTCTATCCCTCAAAGAAGTCATGTAAAGCATTGATTCTTATACTTCAGTCTATCTGCCAGTAACAATGTAGTATGAATCCATGGAAATGTTGCAAGAACCCAAGTAGCTGACCCCATCCTGATAGATTTTTTAATGCAATCCTTACTTTTTAAAAAACATGCAGTAGATCAGATCTATTTGACAGTCTCCCACAAAACCCTTTAAGAACATGTTTTACCATGTATCGTAGGTGAAAATTGCATATCTACCCATATCACTTTCAACCACAAAACCTTTTCCTTTCTATGCTGCCTCTCTTCTGATAGCAAATAATCACCCTAGACTGCCATACATCTCATCTAAAACTAGCAATAAAGACACAAATTACTCATCTTTCCTAGACTTCTTGCAATCTGACAAGAGATTCTTACATGTGAGGGGAAGCCCTTGCTCCTTGCACAACTATCAGTTGATCTTTTTTCTGTGAGAGAGCACCCCAGTAGAGTGTACTTCTCTCAGATCAAAGCCTGATCAAGAATTAAAATCCACAATCCCTTTTGCTAAGAATGATGGCAGTTTGGTGCATTCAGAATGCTTGTTAGAAACATGAGGAGAAGGTTTGCAAAGCAAGAAGATACATCCGCTTAGAGGGTTGTGAATTTGATGTTTATTTATGCTGCCTAAAAATGTGAAGATGAGCAATGTAAGCACTCACAAATGATATTTTTCTTTCTCTACTGTATAGAAGGTTAAAGTGTAAACTATATAGAAGTTTAAAGTGTAATTGGGTGATGATTGCGTAGTGACCATGAGGATGATGTAAGGCATGTTTTGTATCTACAGATGCATGTCATGAATAACTGCAGAAGTTGCTTCCAGTATGAGGATTAAGTAAATGCTAGACTATCAAGGAGGTAGTTGCCTATTTGCAGACCAAAAATTGTTCTTGAGTTACAAATAACAGTTCTCCACTTTCAAATGTCTATCTTGTCTTTCTTTTCCATGCAATAGCAGGCAGATTGTGCATAGGAAATAACAAGACTGTCAAATTTGGGGAAGAATGGGGACAGGCTGGTATTAGCTTGGGATGCATACCTGGGTCTCCTGTTGTGTGCTGGCTGGATTTCTCAGGGCAGGTCCTTCAGCAGAGAGGAAGACTGGACTCATTGGCACAGGCTTTGTTTCCTGCCTAAGAAGCCTGTACACATGCCGTTAGTGAATCCACCAGACTTGAGATAAGTTGGTAGGGACTTGGACTAGCAACACAGAAATAAAAGGCTCCATTCTCTATTCATGGTCTCATAAACTATTAACTCCCACTTGAATTGCTCCCTTAGATTCCCACTGTAAGGTCTTCAGCTTCCTTTTGGTCTTTTTTTCTTCACTTTGTCCTGTTGTTTGTGCAGGACACCATTTTAGACACGTAGTATTTTAAGCTGAAAGGTCTCTTCCATTGGAAATTTAAATAGATTGGACTGCATGAAAACATCTTACGGCATGCACGTGTTGCGTGCTACAGGGGAGTGCGGTTTCGGTCTGAGTCCAAGCTATTAATAATGATTTGTATGGAGACTAAGTAACAGAAAAAATATTTAGGAAAAGATTTCTTAGTTCTTATAAGATTGATTCTTTGGTAGGCAACTTTCTTAGTTTATGAAGTAATTTAGAAAGTGCTGTGTTGTAAATTACGAAGTACAGTACATAGCACTCAGGCTAAAGGCAGTTTTGTTATTATGACTGCCTGAGATCTGATAAACTATTATATCTGCCTTTATAAACACTTTATTAAATATCACACTATCACAAACTCAAGAATGTTGTATAAAAGCAACTTGAGCAATTCAACATCCACTTTTTGTCATAAAAAAAAGAACTATTCACTTGATTAGTTTCTATGAAGCATAATATCTGTAAAATAAACAAGATAATCCTTGTGTAAACAGCACAGGGTACACAGAGCACAGAAATGGATAGAGACACAAAGAACATTCTTGGCTCTAAAACATGAAAGCAAATTTCCGCTTCATTTAATCTAGTTTAATAATAGTTTTAATTGCAGTATTTTTCAGTCACTGAAAAAAAAAACTTCTCTAACTTTTTTTTTATTATTGTATCTATCCTCCTAGGTAGCATCCCCTGGACTGCAATGAATCTTTGCGTTCATGTGCCCCTTCAGACGTATCTCTAGATTTCAACAGTGGAGTTCTGCCTGGCAACTATCGTTCTACTCTTCGTATTTCAAGGAAACAAAATGTGCTTTGCCTGTCCTCAGAGTAAGCATCTAGCCTACAGTCTACTGGCAACACTCCTTACTCCATACAAGAAAAACAACCAGTGTTTCATAACCATAACTGTAAGAAATACAGATTTGTCTCATAATCAGCTGTTTCCCTTCTATATAAGCATTTCCTTCAAGTCAGATGTAATGAATGGATTTTACTTTCTTTTTCTCATTATTTTCATCCCCAGTTTTGAAGGCACAAATAGTTTACATTTCTGCAATGACTGACATCTAAAGCATTCTGTGCGAACGTTACTTAGTAAAACTCCCTGGGGCCAGCTGGAATGAAGACACCTGCCTCCACAAAGGCCATGATCCATGAGAATCCCAAGGAAGCAGAATCAGACATTTTTCAAGAGCTGGATAGTTCTCAAATGTTACTAATCCTGCCAGATCCCAATGTTTCTTTTGAACTAGAACACTAGTTAACATGGTTAAGATGTAAATACTGAAAGGAAATGACTAAATCCTGTTTTTTCCAAATTCCTATGTATACGTGTATATGTATGTGCATGTGCACATGTGTGTTTATCAACTTATATAGGATATAAACAGTATTAGAATTTAAAGTCCTGGTTTTGTCTTCTTTATAACTTCATAGCATCCACCCTACAAATAGCAGATTTCCTGTTGACAGCAACTGTGGGAAGGTGTAGTGGCAATCAGTATTTAAAATGACCTGGAGGTCTTCCAGACCACTGCAAGAGAACCTGTCTCCAAACTTTTTTACCTACAATCCAAAGGAAAGACCAATTCTTCCCAATACAGAAAAGTATTTGAATGTATTTTACTCTTTTCTAAAAGATAAATAGGCATCAAGGTATTTTTTTTACTTAGTTTACGCTAACGCCATGTTTCATCTAAGTTTCCATTTACATATCATTTCTGAAACCCCCAATTTTACCCAGTGGCGGATTTATAAGGATTCAGAGCAAGAAAAGGACTTTAACCTCCATTATTTACTTCTGGGTTGCACCGTACACACTCCTATGTCACGTAACACTTTCTTAGTCATGCACCACCTCCATGTAGTTTAGGGAAATGTCCTCCCATGGATTATCCTCCCTTTTTCTTTATTCCCATGTCAGCAGGATCAATACTTCCCATTCACAACATTTTTTTTTTCTATTTAATGTCAGCATGACAGGCAAAAGCAACTAAATGTCCCACAGACACACCACAACATTCAGTGCAACTCCACCTTTGATTGCACTTATGTCACTAGCACAGCAATCAATGCGTTAAGTGGTAGTCAACACACATAATTACTCGTTCTTGAACAGGCACACACAGCTTAGCTTCAATATAAGAAAAGCTAAGACAAGTATTGAAGTTTTTCCCAATTATTTTTATGGGGCACACAAAAGGGAGGAGGTTTCTCTCCCCTAACTTTGCAGAGGAGTTTCTAGCCCACGGTGCCTCTAATCGGGATTAGATGATAGTATCTGAAACGCAGGCAGCTGGGGCTCCACTCACCGCTCTCCCCGGTTCCAAAACTGTGTCACAGAGCTGATAACAAACATTTAAAAGCCTAACGCAGACACAAACTCATCTCTTTGGGAGCTGTCTTGGCGAGATGAGGATGAACCCTTGCCCAGTATGCAGGGCCTGATGGTCAGAGAGCAGCACACAAGAGGAATCCCACTACCTACAGAGGTATTAGCAAAGTGTTCCAAGTTGAAAGCCTTTATCCAATTCCAATTGTTCGTTGAACAACGACATTAAGGGCAGCATTGTTCCATTTGCTACTGTGTCAAACAATGCAATGACTGTTTAGAATCACATTTTGTTTCCCCGAGTAGCTGAATTTACTGTGGGAGTAGAGAAGCATTTACATCCAGAAAATCTGCATTCCTTAAAGCAGATGTTTTTAATTTTAATAACATCAGCCTATAGAAATGAATATCTGAAATATTCTGATTGCTCTGTGCGTGTTGCTGTTTAAGAGTAACACTCCATCTTGGTGGGTTTGCAGAAAAATTCGGGAGCCACCGGGAGAAATAAGCTGCTACTAACTGTGCTACCAAGAATAATGATGCATTTTTTTCTTTGAAAGCCACTTAAAAATGCCCTCCTGTGCAGAAGAACGTCATTTTCTGCACTGTAGATATGCCACATTATAGACCCATAGGAATGGAAAATTGCACATGTAAAATTGTTTGTGGTGTGTGCCTTTACTTTTCCACACATGCAGCCCAGATGTGTGCATGCACATATCATACAAAATGGGCATGTACTGTTTTTACAAGCTAGGACATATCTGTATGAGTAGTACACGAATGGAGTCACGGGCTCCAGGGTATGCAGGGCAGAGCCCCTGGCCTCCAGGTAAGCAAAGGTGTGTGTATATAAAGTACTCACTTTTCCCACTACTCTGTACTGCAGACTGCAGTCTAGTGCAGCCGTCCTTGAAGTGGCTGTAAAACAGTGCTTGCAGTGCTTTAGTGCGATAGCATAGAGCTCAGCTCAGGCTGCTTTGCTCTGTGAGCAACAGTAAAATTAGCCTGCACCGTGCTCTGCCTTCCTATGCAAGCCTGGTAATGGTATATGAGCTAGCTCGAGCATGTACAAATTGTTACCATTAACAGTAGGCGCATGCAAAATTTGAATTCATCCAAATAGGTGCCACTGTCATGAGCAGTTGGCTTACGTACCACAACTTGTACCGATGAGGTCTGTGCCTGTGAGTTTTTGTGATCTTTCTTTTTCCCATGGATATATTTTGTAGGTGGTGTTCCACACGTGATTAGGATTGACATGTCTGAACTGATCATTCCACAGCCTTTCTTAAAAAAATCGGGGCCCTGAATTCACTTGCCTGTTCTATTCAAAAAAAGCACAGGAAAAAGGCAGCGTGACTTTCATTCAGCTATATATGAGAAAAAAATTAACTAAAAGGACTTATTTTTGAAAGAATACGTTTAACTGCATATGCTACCTCTGCTTTCACAGCTGCTAGACTTCCCAGTGACCAGTCACTTAAAGAGCCATGCTGCGTGCATGTGTGTGTGCTGAGATAGGAAAAGCACTGCACTGTGAGATTATATGTGAAGCAATTGTTTCAAGCTCTGCGCTTCCAAATCACTGCAGCCCAGCAGCAAACCACCGGACCTACCAGCTATTCCCCGCTCTCTAGGTGACCTAAACCCGGATTTGGGTGCTCAGGGTAAGCAATGTCAGGACTTGAGAATAAGAAAGAACCAAAAGAAGGTATGGAGACAGATAACAGAACACGCCTAGCACCTTAGATTGCAAACATGCTTGCACTGAATAAAACAGTTTGAGGATGTATAAATGCTGTTTTACAGCGGAACGTGACTCCGAAAAAATACATTTTCCATGAGGCGGATTTTTAAAGGTATCGAGATGCAGAGACCTGTGTATTTTGGTTTCCAAAAGTATCCAGGATTTAAATCCTCAGAGATATTTATATGCTGAACCTGCAGTTATTTCAAGGAGCGTTAGACCCTTTGCCACTTTGAAATCCTCCCCCTGAAGTACCTACCCTTATTTTAGCATGCGAATCTCTCTGAAAAACTGTCCCTGTAAAACTACAGCTGTAATTTGTCTCCACGGATGGATAAACGATCTGAAACGTTAATAGTTTTGGAGTAACTAGAAAGAAAATAGCCTAATGTGCACATTGTGAGATGGATGGTGGAGTGTTACTTCTGACTTAAACTTTTGCGTATCAGTAAACTATGAAAGGGTAGTGCCAGTGGCACCATAAATACTCGAAGCGTATCCCTGCAGTGGTCAGAGGCGGGCTCTTGTGCCAGTGCTGCTCCCGTGGAGGTCACGGGGAGTTCCGTCCTTGAACTGAGGGGGACAGAATGGGGTCTCCCCGATCCGAGGGGGCTGGAAGGTGGGATACGGGGTATTCTTTTCTATGTAGGTATCTTTCGATGTACCTGCAAAATAGGCGAGTCGTAAAACCGTTGAATCCTTGTGTTTTGCTGCTAGAGAAAATCCATAAAAAGAGATTTATTGTCATATTTCCCTTTTGTGCTGTACTGTTCCCCTCCACCATAAAATATTCTCGTCGGTTTATAGCAAAGCAAATATAGCAGCTTAGTTCATAAACGCCAGAGTTTCCCTCCGTTACACCCCGGCTTTCAGACGTAATTGAATTAGCTCCTATTTTTGTTGATAGTAGCGAGCGGATTGCTGCCCCGAGCCGCAGTGACGAGGCTTATCGAGACCTGACGTGTGCAGAGGGGTCGTTACGCAGGGACCGAGATGGACCCGCACCAGCCCGCAAGCCTGCAGGAACCCCTCCAAGCAGTTTTAACTTTTATTCTTCCTGCCGAAGATTTAAAGCGGCTTTGTGCAATAGTCAAAACAAGAACAAGCAGCTGTGGAAAATATAACAAATCGTAAGAGTGGTTTAACGGAGAGAGGGGGAGCGACGCCCGCGAAGCAGACCAACCGCTCCGGGAGCCCTACGTGGGGACAGGCGGGACGGGACGCCTGCTGAGCCCTGACCCCGGCTTTAGGAAGCGGGGGGGGCTTGGGGGAACTCTCTTGTGCTGGAAAGCTCGTGGCTTCGGAGCAGCGCTGCAAAAACCTCAGGCGGCAGCGTTTGCAGGGGGAGATTCTGCTTTTGATTTGGATTTTTTGTTCTTTTTCTCCCGAAGACCACTTGCTAAGTGGCTCCTCCGGGCGGTCCCGCTCACCTCCCCGGCACCGGGAAAGGTGCTGGCGAGGGAGAGGCGGGGGGGCAAGGGCGGCAAAGGGGGCAAGGAGGGCTCGCCCCAGCGGGC
>NW_010972720.1:2072432-2072632 GCF_000737465.1 Haliaeetus leucocephalus | reverse complement strand
GGCGGGCGGAAAAAAAAAAGGAGGGGGGGGGGGCCCTTAGAAATGCCGAAAAGACCGGGAATGTAGCGAACAAGATGTGTCCCATCAATGTGCCCTGAACGAGATGTGTCCCATCAGTGTGCCCTGAACGAGATGTGTCCCATCAGTGTGCCCTGCGCTGGGGCCTTGTGACACTCTCGTCCGTGTATTCATTGCTCCCT
>NW_010972720.1:2068577-2072422 GCF_000737465.1 Haliaeetus leucocephalus | reverse complement strand
GGCCCCGCCGAGGGCAGTGCCGGGGCAGGGCTGAGCATCCTCGGCCTCTGCCGGCGGGGGCGGCCGGGGCCCCCGGGGGTGCGCCCCGGCAGGACTGCGGCGTCGGGCTCTGCCCCCCCGCCGCCCCTTGATTTACTGAGTCCGCTCGTCGGGTGGCTACGGGCTAATGCTTCGACCCAGCAGCTCAAGGGCGGGCGGAAAAAAAAAAGGAGGGAGGGGGAGCCCTTAGAAATGCCGAAAAGACCGGGAATGTAGCGAACAAGATGTGTCCCATCAATGTGCCCTGAACGAGATGTGTCCCATCAGTGTGCCCTGCGCTGGGGCCTTGTGACACTCTCGTCCGTGTATTCATTGCTCCCTGGTCCCCGGCTGTGTGAGCCTGCCCTGGCACTCGTTCCCGCAACCTCCCGTAGGCTTACGTGCTCAATTAGCGCCTGTCTGAATCCCGTATGAAATACAAAGGAGAGCTTTGGTAAAACGCATGTTGATACCATTCTGAAAGGTGCTAATGCCTGTGTAAGGGAGTGTGGGCTGCGGTCCTCTTTCAGGACTCTTCCTCGAAGCGCTGACACTTGAACGGTATTGAAATCTCCCGGCTCTCGATTTTAGGAATCAACTTTAGTTCCGAAAACCGGGGCTCGCTTTCGCTCTTTTGCCTGCAGCCCGCAGGGCCCTCGGCTCTCACCTAGGGCATGTCTGCCCGCTCCTCTCCCGGCCACCGCACCAGCTCCTGCACACACATCATCGTCCGCCTTTCTGTCGTATACGTGTGTCTATGTATGTATAGATACAGATATACACACCTGGACGGAGATCAAAATAATCTTTTGGAGAATATCTAATAAAAAGGGAGCATCCCCTCTTCCTCGAGGGAAGAAAAAATGAAAAGCAGAAACACAAAGTGTTAACTTAGTAAAATATGTTCTGCGCCGTGATGTAAAATATTTATTTTTTTGTTGTCGCATTTGCACCCGACGTTTTGGCCACGGTTCCGTTTCCCTGCAGGTATGAGGAGGTACATGACACTCGGTTCTCCATTTTTCGGCTTCTTCAGTTACTTTCCTGAAAAGAAGAGTAATGACAGTTGGGGTTTTTTTGGTCTTGTTGGGGTTTTTTTGGTTTGTTGTTGGTTTGCTTTTTTTTTTTTTTTTTTTTTTGGCCGGCTAAAGCAAAGCAAATAAACATTTTGCGTATCCACGGACCGGTTGTATCATCTGTAAGGACAAATTACAGTACGGCCGCGCATTTCTAGTAAAGCCTCCTCCCTTCTGTTTACGTTATGCCATTTCTGTTTGTAATTATTTTTATTTTAATTTTATGTCATTTTTAACAGAAGCCAGACCGTTTTTCCCCTCGTATTTTGTACACAATGCTCTCTGTCTCGATAAGACCTTCTTTCCTATCTTTTCGGTTTTTCTTTCAAAAATGTTTATAGTTCCCCACGAGCAATTCTCCAATATTCCTCGCTTGTATTTTAAGGACTTGTCCCTGCCTTGCTTTATTTGTTTGTGTGAAATTTAGTTTGAAAGGAGATCAGAGAGAGCAGGAGGGGTTTGTAATAAGAGAATGACCAAGTGACCTAAAGGCTGATTATATGTCATTAACTGGAGACTTGGTGTATCCAAATTACCAAAAAGACCTCACTCAGCCAGATCAATTACACCGAGATACGCATACAGGAATTGAGGTACGGGCTGATGCTTCTAACAAGTGTGCAGCCGACATTTGCAGGAGTCAGCTGCTGAGGTTTAAGACGAGCCCCGGTGCTTCAGCCGGTCCCGGGCAAGCGGGAGCGGGGTGCGGTGCGGCAGGTACACGGCGCGGGGGGGCACCGGCAGGACGACACCGACATTTGGGGGCGTGCAGTCAGGGCGAAATTGCAGTTAATTGTCACTGCTCCAGAGGGATTTTTTTTTTTTTTTTTAAGCCAGGCGAGGTTACCTTTGATCTGTGAACGCTGCTTAAACCCCAGCCTCGTTAAATGGAGACTTTCCATGAAGAATGGCGATAGAAGTGTTGATTTTTGTCAGCCTAAACCCCAAACGATGCCAGCCTAACCTCTGCTTCCTCCAACGCCTGAACCTCAGATGCTGGACGACAGAATATTTATTCATGAAGGCAATTAGACTGGCGAGCAATTTCATCAGCGCCGAGCCCAAGAGCGGCTTAAGATGCTCCTTCCCAGGAATGCAAACAACATTACGTGACAAAAACGTGTGCGTGTCTGTGTACGTCCTTGTGCGTGTTGATACGTGTGTACATATAGGATACATATGTGACAAACCCAATAAACAGAGACACGCTGTGCCTTCACTGCAGATTTTTATAAGGTCTTTATGATTGTTCTTCTGACAGAGAAGGGGTCTTGATTGGCGTTCCTTGTGTTTTTCTTTTCTTTCTGTGATTCCTGCCTAGGGTCTAAATGCAACTCTGGATCCTCGGTCACAAATATAAGCAGTCCTCGAATAATTGCTTACACATGCAGTGGTAAAACGCGTAGGGTCCCGCGCTTACCGCCAATCATTGCGACTTACAAAATGGTCAGTGTCTCGGGTTTTCCTCGTCCCTGCTCTTTTTTTTTTTTTTTTCTTTTTGTATACACAACGGCTGCGAGATTATCATGCCTGAAATATGTGGGCGTTCATTACCGATAATAGTAACGTAAACCAGGGTTCCTCCACCTCCAACGGCAGCAATTAATTCGGGCCTGCTGGGCCCGATTCTGCCCTCTGCCCTGGGCGTTGAAGCCCAGGTTGTGTGAGCGTAACGGAGGGTATAAGCAGGCCCATTAGGCACAAGTCCTTTTCATTAACCCGCGCTGACAGGTTGACCTTCAAATGATATTTCTCCGGCGCCTATCCACAAAAATCCGTTTTCTTGCGGGTTTACGTTCTTCTGTGAACTCCTCAGCGATGGCCTCGGGACAGGCTGCGTCGCGTCCCTGGGACACGGGCTGCTTCGGCGTCCCCGAATCCGTCCGAGAGCGATACCCCTTTTCTGCTACGTTTGGTCCCGGGTCAATGACATCACGCACTCTATAAATTCAAACGCGTCTCGACTTTTCAAGCCGTGCACCGGGCGGTTGAGCGATGTGGTAGGCAGCCGGGCGGGAGGAGGACGGGGAGGCAGCCTGCAGCCCCCGGCCCCGCACCCCCGGGACTTTCGGAGCTGCCGGGGAGGGAAGCCGTCGAGGGGACCGCCCGGCCAGGGCTGAGCCTCAGCTGCGAGGGGTGCCCGTGGGCTCCTTTTGCGGTCGGGCTGTTTGCTTTAATGGAAACTAGAAGGCAGGAGGGAGGACGCGGGCGCTGCCGGGCTCCGGTAGCGGGCACCGCAGCTCCGGCGCGGCGCCCGCCGCCGCCTGCCCTGCCCTGCGCCGGCCGGCTTGGCGACCCCCAGAATCGCCCCGCCGGTATCGGAGGCTCCTGGAAAAGAAGGGGAGCAAACGAGTGAGACGCTCGCTGCTCAGGCACCGGCCAGGCGCTCTCATGCCCCTGGCCTGCTCATTAAAAGGCCCGGCCCGGAGTGCCTGCAGCTCTCGCAGCCAGCCAGCCCGACGGTCCCCAGCAGATGTGCGTTTCCGACCACCCAGCGTCGGCACCTCTTCCCCGTTTCCATGCGGTTTCCACCGGCTCGGAGAAATTAGCTTAATTTGCAGTTTAGCCTAATTCACGCGAGCCCGGGCTGGGGACGGGAAGGGGGTGGGAGCACAGCTCTATTGTTTTGTTATCCTCCATCCCACCCTACCCTTGGCCCAGAGGACAGAAGGGACCCGGCGATAAGCGGCCCGGTGGCGGCCGAGCGCCGGGCCAGGGCAGCCGGGTGGCCCCGGCGGCGCAACCGGGGCC
>NW_010972720.1:2066801-2068567 GCF_000737465.1 Haliaeetus leucocephalus | reverse complement strand
CGCCGCCCCGCTCCCGGGGCTCCTGCCTCCCGCTCCCCGGGAGCCGCGGGGCACCCACCGGCGGCGAGGGCAGCCCCTTCCTCCCGCTCAGCGCCGCGGAGGGCTGTCGTGCTGGAGAGGCAACGACCGCGGGGCAAAAGCAACGATACAGCCCCCTACCCCCCCCAAAAAAATCAAATTAAAAAAAAAAAAAAAAGCGGGGGCGGGGGGTTGGGGGGGGGGGGGGGAAAACCAGCCTCGGCAGAGTCGCCACCAAAATTTCTTAATTGCAGCGAACTAGGAAAGTCCTGTCTGGCAGCAGAGCCCAGCTAAATCGCCGCCTAACATGCAACCATTTTGGCAGGGAAATAAGTGACATAAGGCTAGAGGTTTTTTCTTTTTTTCTTTTTTTTTTAATAAGCGAATGATTTGTGCGTGAAAAAATAAAATCTAATCAAATCACTGAATGGAAGCTCTGCAAAACGCTGGTGCTTTTTAGCGGACTCGAAGCCTAGTCTTGGGAAAGGTACTTTGGGCTGCAGCAGTTTCCAATGCGCTGATCAAACAGAAAAGGCTGTAACCCCGGCTCGGGCAGCCTGAGTAGTTGAAAGCTGAGGGAGGACACAAGAGCTGCATTTGCTCTAAAACTCGCTTTATAAAACGCATAAACAACTGCTGGGGGATAGGAGGGAAAAATACATATAGAAGATCCTGCTGGGTGCTTTATCTAGAGACCCTCTTTCTGCAAAGTTAATTAAGCAATAAGGATGCTAGCTTTGGAGACTGGTGTTCTGACCGGTATCTCCCGTGTCTTTTATTACTTTTTCTCTGCCTCATGTTTTCCGTTTCCTTCATCATTGGAGATGTTATCGGAGTGACCGTAGTGGCTTGCCCCAGAGACTGTCACAGTTGCAGTCCAGCCTGCAGTATATTGGAAAGCTCCTACACAAATAAGGAGAGCGCAAAGAAACACGACCCTGTTTGCAAGCCAGTGTACCGTTCTGGCCTTGACAATGCCCGCTTCTTCTTCGCAGTAAGGAAAACATCGCAGCGAAATAAGACTGGAGAACCGCCGCAGAAGCTGGGTGGATTTCCCGGCTGCGCCCTGCAGCCAGGGCATCCCGAGCGGCAGGGGAACGCTGCCCGGCCCCTCCGGGGCTCTGCCTGCACTGTGTGCCCACGGCCTTTCCTAGATTTAAAAATCCGCACCGTATGTCCTTAGGATAATACAATATACACGTGTGTGCGCCTGCATCTCCAGATGCAGGTATCCATCAGTCAGTTACAAGCATGTGGGTGTACGTATAAGACGTACGTGTATATACATCAGTTCTACATCTGGACTAGTTTTTCACTTTCGTACTCAGTTTACACCCAGACGCACACGCATATGTGTATGTACTTCTATAAATGTACGTCTGCGTTTCTGTGCTCTGTGCACGTCCCCCGCCGGGTCCAGCTCTGCGCTCCCCGTCCCGCCGAACCGCGGGGCCGGCGCCCGGCTTCCCTTTCGGCATTTCCCCGCCGAGGCCAGCTCCCCGGTACCGCCGCGGGCTGCTCCTCGGCGGGCGCCCTCGTCGGCGGAGACTGTCCCCTCCCCGCAGAGCTTTCCCCGCCGAGAGCCCGCAGACCCACCCGCAAAGCCTCCCCAATGCCCCCCGTGTCCCGGCGGCCCCGCCGAGGACGAGCCACCGGCAGCCCCCCTTCGCGCCGGCACCGCTCGGGCTCGGCTCGGCTCCTCTCCCCAGGCGCCGAGTGGGTTCCCCACAGAGAAGCTTTTTCGCCCT
>NW_010972720.1:2065134-2066688 GCF_000737465.1 Haliaeetus leucocephalus | reverse complement strand
CCCCAGCGCTTCCCCCCAAGGCATCCCCACCGCCTCTGCAGTGGGGCCGGAGAGGGCACTGAGCTGCTGCAGATACCGGACTTGCGGTTCTGGCTGCCTCCTTTCGCAGACTCCTCCATCTCTATCTTTCTCTTTCTTTAATTTATGACCTCTCAGCTCCTGTTGACACAGTTTTCCACACTGCCTATATTGTAGGATTGCTTTGTAATATACGCCGAATCAGCCTAGCCGTCAGCCAACACACATAAGGGTGGGTATTTGATATTTCGCAGCTATTTAGTAATGCTCGGCTCCATCTGAAGATGACAACAATTCGCCTCGCCTCCAAGTTATCCATGAATTACAGCTTGAGATCCATTTTCCTTTTGTAACGTCTTCAAGCTTACCAAAGCAAGACACCTAAATAGCTCCGGGAGATTTCCTCCTGGCCTGGCCGTTAAACAGACATTTAACTATTCCCTTTCGATAACTAAACCTGCTTTCCGCAGATGCTGGTCTTTTTTATTGCAGAAGCAGGAATGCGGCGAAATATTTATATATTTGTTAGTAAAAGCTAGAAAATAAGCTCTGAACATGCTGTAAAAAATATTCGGTTACTTACCGATCCGACCAGTTAAACACGCATGAAACTGATTTCAGGAGCGCAAGTCATTCGGGCGAGCACTGGCCGAGGTAGGCGTAGGCAGGCAGCAAGCTGGAAAAGAATCAGTGAGAGTCGGGTTTACTGTTAGTGTCTCAGAGCAATTCTTTCCGGAAGAAAATACCGTGCCTGGCCGAACCCCGAGCTCTCCGCTGCCTCGGTTAAGCCGGCAGCCGCGAAGCCGGAGCCAGCCTTCGCTAACTCGGACCGCAAGCCGGGTGACAGACAAGGCGGAGTAACTTCGTCTCCCTCCTCACGGGAGCTACTGAGCCCTTGGTGGATATTAACCAGCAGTAAAAAATATAAGCCGGAGCGCTGCTGGGGCACGCCTGTCACAACCGGGCAATCGATAAAGTGCCCCCCGAAGCCGGTTTTGTTTGTTCCCCTACCGGACCGGCACCAAGCGCTTGGCAAAAGCGACCTGGGCGCGCATCGAGCTCTCGCACAGATTTTTGCCGAGAAGTTCCCCGGATCCATACTGTACCTGGTTGGGGATTATCCGATATTTAAGTTTTAATGAGTTTGTTGGTTTTTTGATTGTCGGTTGTTGGTTGTTTGGGTTTGGTTTTTTGGTTTTGTTTGGTTTTGGTTTTTTTTAACGCAGATTTTACAGTAAGGCATCTGCTGAACACTTGCATTAACCTCTGCCTCCATGATAATTTTTCCCCCCTTGTTTTAATTACATTATGGATGCGGAGGGGCAGCCAATCCTAAAAGAGGAGCTCGGCAATTAGCAGGGCGAACATCAAAAAGTTTTATTGCGGAGGGCGGCGGGCCCCGCCCCCGCCGCCAGCCATTGGCGGCCGCCCCTTCTGACGACATATATTAACCCGAGCGGCCCTAAACATGTAGCTGTACATGGAGATCGTGCCGGGGAGCCCTGCCAGTGCCCCGCGCCGCGCCGAGCCCCGCCG
>NW_010972720.1:2064212-2064687 GCF_000737465.1 Haliaeetus leucocephalus | reverse complement strand
CGGAGATGTCCCCCCCCGACTACAGCATGGCTCTGTCCTACAGACCCGAGTACGCCAACGGGGCGCCGGGCATGGACCACTCCCATTACGGGGGGGTGCCGCCCGGGAACGGCCCGCCCGGGCTCGGGGGGCCCCGGCCGGTGAAGCGCAGGGGCACGGCGAACCGCAAGGAGCGGCGCAGGACTCAGAGCATCAACAGCGCCTTCGCGGAGCTGCGGGAGTGCATCCCCAACGTGCCCGCCGACACCAAGCTCTCCAAGATCAAAACCCTCCGCCTGGCCACCAGCTACATCGCCTACCTCATGGACCTGCTGGCCAAGGACGACCAGAACGGGGAGGCGGAGGCCTTCAAGGCAGAGATCAAGAAGACAGACGTGAAGGAGGAGAAGAGGAAGAAAGAGCTGGTCAGTGCTCCGGGACGCGACGGGGCGGGACGGGACGGGACGGGGCGGGGGGGCGGCGGAGAGGAGGCTGC
>NW_010972720.1:2062226-2064202 GCF_000737465.1 Haliaeetus leucocephalus | reverse complement strand
AGGCTCTCGCAGAGCGCCCGGCTGCGGCCCGGCGGCCGCGGGCAGCGGCGGGGGAAACGCCGCCGCCCCAGGGACCCCCGGAGGGGGCCGTGCCCGGGCTACGGCTTGTCCCGGATCCCAGACCGCGATCCCGCCGGAGACAAGCCTCCGCTCGCTTAAATAAAAGGCTAGAGGCGCGACTACCTGCTAAGCCCAGCCCGGCTGTAAACCCTCGCAAGCCCGAGGTTCGCAGCGCGGGGCTGCCCTGCCCTGCCCGGGCGCTCTGCGCTGGAGCTCTTCCCGCTTTTAACGGGGGGGAGGCTCGGCTTTGACGAGGCGGCGCAAGCCCCGCTTCGCGTAGGCCCCGCGGCACGCCCGGGCCGTAGATACTCTCGCAGATTTCGGTGGCCGCAGGCCCGATGTTTTGCCCCGGTACGCGCCTGTGGAGCCCGGGAGGGGATGCTTTAGCGCGGCCCTTACCGTAATGCCCATCTCCCCGCAGAGGGTTGGCGCCGCTCAGCCCCCAGCCCCGCTCCCCGTGCCTCTGAGCGCCGGGGTCCGGCCCCGGCAAGGCGGCCGCGCTGGCGCGGAGCGGGGCTCGGCCTCCGCCGGGGACGGCGGAGGCTTCGTCCGCGGCGAGACCCCGCGGAGGCCGGCCCGCTTTGTCCCGGCAGGCCTCGCCGGGAGCCCGTGTCTCCTCGTAGGTTTCCCTCTCGGGGCAGGGCAGAGGCGGCCTGGAACGGGGAGGAATATCTCTAACCTTTTTTTCTCCTCTCCCCCTTCCTTTTCTCTCTCTCTCTCTTTCTCTTCCGTCGCATCCTGTCTCCCCAGAACGAAATCTTGAAAAGCACAGTTAGCAGCAACGATAAGAAAACCAAAGGGAGGACTGGCTGGCCGCAGCATGTCTGGGCTTTGGAGCTCAAGCAGTGAGCACGGCAGGACTGGAGGAGCCGTCCTCTCAGTCTCGGTAGTGAGCTCTCCTCTGAGGACTCTTTGTATTTGGAATCGTCCGGTTTATTTATGTGCAATTTCTTCCCCCACCCCCCCCAAAATGTGGATATTTGAAGGAGAGGGAAAAAGCATTCCATATATGAAGAGGAAACTCCAGCTTGGTAAGGGGTAATGTCTCTAATAGTTTCGTGAATGTTACTTGCTCTGTATAAAACACACGGGGAAAACAGAACCATAGAAAAGGGAAAAAAAAAAAAAAAGAAAAAAAATCCCTCCCTGGCATTAGTGTGTATGTGAAGTGTATCTTTAATACTTGGCCTTTTGGATATAAATATTCATGGGATTATAAAGTTATATTTCAACAGAAGCAGTTGCACCAATGTTTCGGTTGACTCGGTATTTAGTGTTGTAATTTTGTTGTGGTCGTTCAGTATTTGAAGATGTTTTCAACAGTTATCGGTTATGTGCACTTCCGTCCGTAAGGGAAAAAGTGGAATCTAATTAATATTGAAGGTGTAAACGTTGTAAGTACTCAATAAACCACTGTGTGTGTTTTTTACAAAACAAAAAAAAAAAAGAAAAAGGAAAAAAAGAAAACCCAAATCTTTTTATGTTTTATACCTCAAAATGTTTTGAATAACAGCGTTGTTTATGGCTTTTTTTCATAATATTTAAAATATTCGGAAGTAAACTAAATTATAAAGATGGCTCCTAAGTTTATTTTTAAACAAGTGACCGAGCGAAAGGAGGGGTAGAGGGAGGGAGGGATCTCGCCAGCCCCGTGAGTGTTGAACAGAAACCGGCAGTTCAGCCGAACAGGAATTCCTTGTGGTGGTGTTCTCCATGCAGGAGACCTCCTGCTAGCGGGAAGCGGACAAGGCTGCGAACCCCGGGCGGCTCGGGCCTGGCAGGGGTGCGCGGTTTTCGTGCCGCCGGAGCCCGGGCGGCGGCGGTGCCAGGCGCTGGCGAGAGCCGAGCCCGGAGCGGGGCCGGGCGGCGGGGGCGGCCCCCCGGGGGGGGCTTTCCCCGGGGCGGGCCGGGGGGGG
>NW_010972720.1:2058612-2062216 GCF_000737465.1 Haliaeetus leucocephalus | reverse complement strand
CCCGCGGGGGCGGCTTCCCCGGAGGGGTGCCGGGGGCAGGCGAGGGAGGCCGGAGGGCTGTGCTCGGAGTGATTATGTAGCAGGTAATTTTACGTCAGGGAAGAAAGAGCGAACAAGGCGAGGGATTTGCGGGGGGGCAGGGATATGTAAGATTTACAATGAGCTACGGTGAACTTAATATTAACTTTGCGGTTCCCAAAACTCTCCTGGGTTGCACGTTTCCAGTCCGCCACGGCGAGCGTTATTTTCTGTAACCTTTTTTTCTGACTGCAGGCTGCAGCAGCCCGTGCTCTGGCTCTCTTTTAGGACGTTCATCTGCTCCCCCAGCATGATCTCTCTTCCCTTGTAACTGCGCAGTTATCTCTCGCCTCGTCTGCCGGCTCCTTTACAAGGGTCCCGGTGCCAGGCGGGTGGCTTTTCTGCTCCCCGGTGCCGGGGCGAACTGCAGACATTCAGGGCTGGGAAATGCGTGGCATCCCTCTGTACCGTAGGCAGGCGAGGAAAAAAGTTAAAGCTTTTTACATAAAGAGTCCGCTCTAGGTGTTTTTGGCAATTCCCGGGGAAGCGCAAGGTTTCCCACCTTTTCCATAATAGAATTCGGGTTCGTATTTTAAACCCTTACTTAAATCATCTCAACTTAAACCAAGCTGGCTCTCTCTCCAGGTCCAGGGCCGCATTACCTGCCTGCCTTCCCCTGCCGCCGCGCCTAAGGAAGTGGCTCCCGAGGAGACCCGGCACGGAGCGTAGGTAGATGTGCAATTGCCCATAAAAAGATAAGGGAGCCCCTGCGCCGTTTCGCCGCCCCTGCTGACAGTGGGGAGGTTGCGGGGTTACAACAACCAGACAAAAGTGATGTGCCCTCCCTCCCGTCGGGTCAGGCAGCCCGGCTCTGCGCTCCGGCGTGGGTCTGTGTTTACAGACACTTGCCTTTGTTTATAACACTTGGAGAGAAGAATCTCCCCCCCCGCCTTGTTTGCTTTTCCTTGCCTGTTAGTTGCCCAGCTGATAAACTGGAGCATCTCGCACTCCCTCTGCTTGCCCGAACTTTTTTTTTTTTCACGGCAAGCAAAAAAAAAAAGGGGGGGGGGTGGCTGCGAGGGCTGCAGTGCAGCACGTCCCGGGCAGCCTCCCTGCAGATGCTGTGTCTTTCTTTGACCGAGTCGCCGGGCTGCAGCTCCCCCGGGGGATGCGTGGCGGGGCGGGGGGAGGCGGCGGGAGGCTCCGCACCCCACGCCCCACCGCGGCGCGGAGCCTCCCGCCGCCCCCCCGCCGCCTGGAGAATCCCCTCTCCGAAATTTCCCCATCAATAATTTTCCATTTTTGAAACGTTTATTTCTCAGAACCGGGAGCTCCTCTGGATCCGCTAAGGAGGATCTCTTTTAATTGCTCGCTAATGAGGATGTTGCCATTTTCTCAGGAGCAGTCATTCCCGCAGCTAAATCACAAGAGCCCTAGACAGGCCGGAGCCGACAAAAATGTAGGTTTTGACGTTAAAAGCTAAATGGGGAAGCAGAAGGTAAATTGATGGTAGATGGGGATGTCAGTGCTCTGGCCCCAGCTCTCCGCCAGTGGAGCCCGGGCCTGATAACAGCGGAGGGCTGCGCCCGCACCCTGCCCGCACCTGGGGGCATCGCCGCCCCGGCGGCCTGCCCGTTAATTCCTGGGGGCCAAAGCCTTTGGGGGAGCTTTTTCAGAGGTAAAAGGCACTTAGGAAGAGGGATGGTAGCCTGCCCCCCTCGGCAGCATTTCTCTGCGCTGTGCGGGTGGGGGGAAGGAAGAAAGAGAGGAGGGACGGGGGGCCGGTGCAGCGCAGCCGGGTCCTTGAAACCCCTGTCCCCGCAGACGGGCTTATGGAGCCAATTTCCTCGGATTTTAGCCAGTCGCCTCTTTTCATGGCTGGGGGAGTGAGAGCCTTCGCTCTGCCTCAAGAGAAAATAACATTTTGATATTTTTTTTTTCTTCCCCTCGAAGAGACACAGCAGCAAACCTCCCCCGGGTGGTGAGTGTCCCGCTTCCCCTGCCCTCCCAGGAAGGCTCCCCGGCATGGGAGCCCGGCCCCACGCCCGAAAACAGCGCGGCCGCTCTCCCCGCAGGTCCCCCGAGGTCCCCGGTTTAGGCAAAAAAGCAGCCCGGTTTTTTAGAGTTGGTCGGGTTTTGGGGGAGCGGGGAGGCAGCGAGGGGCCGGCCCGCTGGCCCGCCGCCGGCAGCGAGCGCCAGGCGGCCGCTGGCGGCACTGGGTTTTGGGGGGCTCCCTGCAACGTGCGGGACCCCCAGCCTTGCCCCTACTTTTGGGCTTGTGTTGCGTGCCCTCGTTGCTATCGGACGCGCATGGCATGCCTGCATTCCTGCAGGCCGGGCAGATGAACGGTGGTGGGGCTTTTTTTCTTCGTTTTGCTTTGTGTTGTGCGCTTTTTTCACCCCTTCCTTCCCAGGAGCTCTTCTCCGCGCCAAAAGATTATTGCAATAATTAGTGCTAATTTGCTATCCTTGTCAAAGAGGTGTAACGGGGCCTCTCCGGCCAAGCCGCAGACACTCCTAGAACAAGCGCCGAGACGTCCACGGGCAACTCTAAGCATATAAACACGGCCAGGGGATGCCATGGAGACAACGTGAGCTTGAAAGGTGGGCGGGGGGCGGGAGGAGGTTAATAATAAAACGTCTAAGCAAAATATCCTCCTTTTGCGCTTGGAAACCTAACCTTAATCCTCCTTTTTCACACGTACTCGCCCGGCGACTCACAAATACGCGCAGGAGAAACCTCCAAGTAGCGATGGGAAGGAAACGCATTCCGCACGCCTGCAAACATAATCCCCTCTGCTGTAACAAGGGGCTTATCAATGTTTTATATATTTTTAATTTGGGATTATTTTTTTTTTTTTGCGGGCCATGAAATATGTGCCTTCACAAACGAGCTCCGATCTTTTCTATTTCTAATTGGCCAATTACTGTTCAGCTGTTTCAGCTCGTCCCGTACAATGGAGATTAAAGCAGAGTTGTTATCTGAATTATATATTCACATAAATTCTAGCAAAGCCGGGAAATGCGCGGGGCCAACACCTCTCTGGGAATCCCTGTGCCCCCCTCTCCCCCTTCCAAACCAGCGTGGTGTGTGTCTCCCTCTTGCCCAGCTCCCCCCCCCCGGTTTTCCTCTAGAAATGTCGTTGCTTTGATGATCCGATTGTAGAGCATTGATTACAAATTTATTCTCAGACACTATATAAGTCTTTATATCTGCTATTAGAGACATCTGGGAATGATTAGAGCCCTCCCTCCCCCGGCTCTGCTCCCTCTATCTTGCAGCGAGGAGCTAGAGACATGTTGACGTCAGATCAGACGGCTAGGAGCCATCCTGCTCTCCACTTGGGTGTAATCACGGCGGCGCTTTCCAAGCTCCAGCCCGGGCCGCGGCCGCCAGCTGGGATGCGGGTGCGGCGGGACGCGGGGCTCCCGCCCCCGGGGCTCCTCGGCACATCTCGATTTTGAGCCCCCGGAGGCTCCGGCTCTTCTGGAGTTTGCCGCCGAAGTTGTTTGTTTATTTGTCTGTTTGGGATTTTGAGAAAGCAAAAGGGGTGCATTCCGCGGGCGGTGCTCCCCCCCCCCCCCC
>NW_010972720.1:2055779-2058602 GCF_000737465.1 Haliaeetus leucocephalus | reverse complement strand
CTCCGCTCCCGCCCAGCCCCCGGCCCAGCGCTTGCTTTATCTCAGCCCGATTTCTGCCGGCGCATTCGCTCACAGCTCTGTCTTCCAAAATAAATATCGAGCCAGGCAGATTTCCACCTTATGTCTTGGCAGGGAGAAATTAGCCAAGCAAAGTGCAACGCTTACGCGCGGGCAATCGCCGGCGCGCTGACACCCCGCTATCCAAAGTGGTAGTCAGGTTTACAACCAGGCGGGAGAGCTGGAGGCTGCAGTAAAACGAGACGATTCCCTACCCAAACGGCAGTGCTGCTGGCGAGGAGATGGCTTTGCACCTGCTATTAAATCCTAATGAATCGCCTCTAATTGAGAGCTGGGGCTGGCTGACGGTAACGCTCGACAGCCAGCATGGTAGCCCCGGCTCAGCGGGACCCAAGACTGCGTTTGCCACGCTTACTTTCACAAACTTTTTACTTTATGATTTTGTACGCTTCGTACCACTGGTTTGGTTTTTGGTGGGTTTTCTTTTTTTTTTTTCCCCCGAGGAGAAAAAAAATAATAATTGAATAAATACAACTTGAGCCTCCGCCGGCTGTTCGCAAAGTCTTGGACGGCTGACACTTGTCCAGCTGTACGTTACAATCAGTGCTGCTACCAGGAAAGGGGGGTGGATGAGAAAGCAGTTGATCTCGTCTCCAGAGGAAAGAGATAATGTTAGACTATTTGTATGAAGGATTAAATTCTCGGGGTAAAATACGCTTGCCAGGAGGGGAAAAAAAAAAAAGCCTCGCCTAAAAATAAATAAAAAAATACGTTTCCACTTCTTTGTTCCAGCAGAATACAATAAAATAAACCCTCTAAGATACCGCAACGCTCCGCTGTGTCTATCTGTAATCTCGAAAGGAAAAGGAACATTTCCTTTCTGAATCAGTGCAAACGGTATGCTGTGAGCTCGGCTTCCCACCACAGCCACCAACCCCAGGGCTCGGGAGGGTGGGGGTGGGGGGTGAAGCGTAGGAAAATAAAAGGAAGTAAAAGTAAAGGGAGAAAAAAAAAAATCACCCCGTGAAACAAACCCGAACCGAAAAAAATCCCAGTAAATCCCACCGCTGGGCTTTACGGGAGCCCCCTGACCGGTGACGGCTCTTCTGCAGGGCTGAGGCTGTCCCCCCGGCACCTCTCCCCGGGGGGAGCGGGGGGAGCCCCTGGCCCTCAGGCTGCAGCCGCCGGGTCGGCCGGGCCCCGGCGCGGAGCGGGCCGGGTCCTGCGGGCCCCCCTGGGGAGGGCGCAGGGGTCTGCGAGCCCGGGGGCTACGTACGGCTGGAGCCGGGAGCGGGGCTCTGGGAACAGCAGTAATGTATTAGGGAAACAATGGGGCTCGGCGCGCCCGCTTCTCGGAGCCGTTCATTTGCTAACCGTGAGGGCCGTTCAAAGCAGGAACGAGCCCCTGCGTTGCCCAAAGTACTGGGGAGAAAAATGTAAAATTATATTTTAATGTATAGCAGTAGAGTCGTTTTCCCGGCCACGTATATTGAACAAACATGTGGGGATAATAGAGAGGACGATTCTCCTATAGGGGTCTCTATTTGCATGCCATATGTGGCCATAGGCTGAAACAGCTGCGTATAATGAACTTTTAAAAAAGCTAAAGACGCATGCCAACCCATAGCAGCTTTCTAAAAGCGGCCTAAAAGACAATGAAACGTCCTGCCAGAAAATACAGGAGGCGGAAGAGATTAAAAAAATAATAATAATAATTAAGAATAATATTAGCTTCCCCACCCCAGCCAAGCCTGAAGCCTCCGCAGGTTTGCTGGGAGCCCTGCCCGAAGAAGGACGCCGGCAGCTGGGGCGGGGTGCGGGGGTCCGTGGGCGCCCGGGGGTCGGGCAGCGGGGCGGGGGGGGGTGGGGGGGGCTTGGGGGCACTGGGGCGGGCTGGCAGGGGCGAGCCGAGGCGCACGGCCCGGCCTTGACTGCCTCTCTCCCAAATCTGGTTTTCATAGAGCCGCGCAGTAATTACCTAAAGCCATAACTGTCTCCGAAATTATTCATTAAAGTCATTCTCGGGGATCTCGCGGCGCTCGCGCTTACATTTATGGCCTTTGCGCCATCCGAGCGTGACATCGCCTCTCGCCCTGCTTCCTCGGCGGCCGTGTGTTTAACATTGCGGAGGGGAAGGGGGGCCGGGGGGGGGACTGGTCTCTCTTGCCTTCCCCTCGGTGTGCTCGTTTGCGGGGGGTTCAGGTTGCCTTCCCCCTTTTGGCGAAGGAGAGCGATGCAGCCCGGCAGACACCTTGGGAGCGAGGAGGGTATTTTGGGGAGTTGCAGTGTTGTGCGGAAGATCATGTCTGTGCCCTGTGGTGCTGTCAGCGGTGACAGATCCCAGATGCAGGCGCTACTGTATGGCAGATTGAGTTTCTCAGCAGAAAACTCTCTCCCTCCCTCCCAAACGTCTTCAAAAACCTTCTCCAGATACTGCGGGTCACTTCGGCTCAAACGGCGAGAGAAGGGGGGCGGGAAAGGCTTTCCCTCTCCCCCTCCCTCTCCGTTCCTCCCGCCGGATCTCTCGGGGGTGCGGGGGGGGGGGTCGTGAAGGGGCCCTTCCCCACCCGGGGGGCCCAGGCCTCCCCTCTCGCTCCCGGCCCGCTGCGAGCACGCCGCCGAGCACGGGGAGCCTCGTCCAGGTAAGCAAGGGGCGGCGGCGAGCGGGGCCGGGGCCGGGGCCGGGGTGGTCCCCGGAGCCCGTCCCCCCTCCCTCGGTCGGGTCTCGCTGCCCGCCGGGGGCGACCGGGGGGGAGGGGTTGCCCGGAGCTGGGCGGCGAGGGGGGTCCCCCCACCCCAGGCAAG
>NW_010972720.1:2047793-2055534 GCF_000737465.1 Haliaeetus leucocephalus | reverse complement strand
GAGGGGAAGGGCAGCCGGCGGGCGCGGGGCGCAGCCCCCGCCGGGAGCGGGGAGGACCCGGGGGCACCGCTTCCATCACCGGCACCGGCGGCCGCCGCCCCGGGAAGCGGCAGAGGTCGGGAGCCCCCCCGTCTTCCCCCCCCCATCCCCGACTTTTTCTCACCGCTGCCAGTAAACGGCAAGAAGCACGGAGCTTAACAGCGCCGGGAAACTCAGCCCCCTCTTCGGGACATACATCATCTATCGGCCCTGCCGTTCCCTCCCCCCCCCCCGGGAAAGCATAACGCGCCCCCCGAGTACCGAAATCAGAGGCCAAGGGGCTGGGGTGTCTCCTCCGGGAGCCCTTCTGTCCCCTCGGCGCAAGTGGGTGATGCCTCAGGGCTTGTTGGGGGCTGTGGCCGTGGTGCCCTCTCCTCCCCACCTTAGGGGAGCAACGCACACGCGGTGCCTGGCACCAGCGAGCTCTCCCGCCCGCGGATGAGCCCCCCAAACATTTAGCACGGCCGCGGGGGAGGCTTGCTGCTCCCGACGGGCGATTTGGCGTGACAGCCCTGGGGCCGGGGTGACCGCCGCGTGGAGCGCCCCGGACCTCGTCCCCCGTCACTTTCCTCTGGCTGGAAACAACCTGATTTCCCTCATGCCTCTTGGAAAGGGTTCCTAACAACCCCGCTCTCGGTCTTTCCTTCCCCAGGTGAATTGAAAGGCTTTAATTCAACCGCTCGCCCAGCCCCCTCCCCTCTCTCTCTCTTTCTCTCGCTCTTTTTTTTTTTTTTTAAAAAAAAGCTCTTGCCTGTAGCAGAAGTATAATTGTGACCCTGCCTGATCCACAGAGCCTCCTGTTGGGAGCAGTTAGCTGTGGTTGCATTAGGCCAAAGGACCTCCCAAGTGGCGGTGGCCTGGGTGTCATAGGAAGGGACTCTGCACATTGTCCATTCTTTCTCATCAAAGTCCCAGGCACCGTGGAGCCAACAGTTTGGTGGAGCAGGAAAATAGTAAACAAGCCTCCCCCTCCCTTCCCAATCCGGCAGTCCCGCGATCTTCCTCGGACACAGAAAAGGGAACGAACTTTTTCATAACTTTAGCTCTACGGTGTGATTTACATTTCCGGCTGCTCTGTCAGAGGGCCAGTAATTTACAGCCTGATAAAAAACGCTTTTACAACACCAGAACATGTTCAAGTGGTGTCTTACTATGCAAAAAGATTTTAAAAGAGGACACACGCAAGAAAAAAAGCTCATTTCTCTGCCTTTTTTTTTTCCCCGTGGCTTTCTGCAGAGACGAATGGGTTGAAATTGTAGGGTAGGCAAAAGGAAAAAAAAGTAGGCACAGGCTGAAGAAAACGGGGATGAAATCAATCCCGGGCTTTTGTTTATATGGTGTATGTTATATGTCCACGTTTCTCCTATTGCTCCAAGGCTTTTGCTTAATGGATACTTCTATTTTCGTGCTCTCGGGCCAAGTCCTGCTTGTCTTGCCCCAGGGAAAGCTTTCATTTGGGCATGGATCTATTGTGTTTAAACAATTTCTTTTCTTCCATAACTCATTTCTTCTCCGGAGTCTAAAATCGAGTAGGTCTGGTAGCGTTTATGAAAGGGGAAGCATCTTTTATTCAGTTCTAATTTCTCTAATCTGATATGGAAAGCTTGTCCAAATACCGCGGTAATAGCGTTATCCCTTTTTGAGGAGCATCCAGTTTGTTCCAGTCAGGCTCCTCCACCGGGGCAGGGCAGGACGGCTCTGGAAGCTAATGTGCAACATCCCTGTCCTGGTAGAGACGATAAAGTTTAGTAAATTACAAATATGTGAATTTGGCAAACGGTTAAGGATTAAAATGATCAAACGATTAAAAAAAAAAAAAGCAATGAATAAACCACATGTAGCAGTTGCCGCTTTCATGACTTTGGTAATTATTTACACCTGAATTACAGTTTACTCCAGCCACGGTTTCAAAAGTAAACCTTTAAAGAATTTAATTATTTCCAGTTTTCGGCGATAGAGATGAAAAAAAAAAAAAAGTGTAGGTTAGGGAACAAATGCTGTCTCCCGAGCTCTCATAAAAGGCTTTACGTGCGTTTCCACCCGAAGATACCAGCAGCCCCTCCGCGTCCCCCGCCCCCTCCCCGACACACATGGGCGCGCACCGTCATCTGGGCGCGCAGTTACGGCCTAATGAGACGGTGCTGAGGGGGCTCACATGGGACCAGCCCGCTGCATAGATGTATAGATATGTATGTATGTCTGTGTGTGCGTGTGTTCAGTCGAAGCACAATGCTGAAGCATGTGTGGATGGACTCCCCGGCTCCTTCCTTCAGCTCTATAATAGCTCTGTTATTTTTACTAAACGATCAGGATGGCTCTACGTGACCCCTCGTCATTTAAAACCATTTTCTATCATTGCACGTGTGCCGGGGGGCCGGGGGGGGGGGGCGACGAACCGACAAGTCATTGAGAATAACCGGGAAAGCCTGTGATGTATAGCACGTTTTATCTTTATTTAGGCAACATGTCGTTCGCAGGATGGCCTGGGTTTCCATGCGCGGTAGGGGCACGAAGCGCATCCATCCTCCCAGGGAGAAACAGGCAGGCTCGGGGAGCTCCTGTGGCTGGAGGGAGGCAGGGCAACCTCTCCTTCCCCTTCTGCCATTTTCTGCGTGTGAATTAGGCACTTTCGGGGGAGGGGGGGAGAAAAGGAAAAAAAAAAAAAAAAAAAGAAAAAAAAGCGGTTCGCTGCTGCCGGAGCTCCGCGGCCGCGCTGGCCGGGGCGTGTGCGGCGGGCCCGGGGCAGCACCCCGGGGGCTGGGACCCCCGTCCCCGCCGGAGCCCGCCTTGCTGTGGGCACTGCAGTGCTCGCAGCTTGCGGCTCGCTTTCGCTATTTCATTGCTGCCTCTCCGTAAATTCACCCCCCAGCGCCCGCGTCGGGGCGACATTGGCATCCTTTCCGCAGCCGCGCAGCATCCCCGCCTGCGCTGTATCCCGGGGCCGGGCTGGGGTTTAAAGGGCTCGGAAACGGGCAGTTTGCCTTTGGGAAACCGCCGCGGGCTTGACTCCGGTGGGGGTCCCGGGGGGGCAAAGGGAGGAGAGAGACAAGCCGTGGTTTGGTTTGGAGCGCAGCCTTCCGCGGGCGGGGGTGTGCTCCCTCCCTGCGCACCGCGGCCGGGCAGGGGGTGCCGGGCTGCGCCCTGGCGGGAGCTCCGCGCATCCCCCGCGCATCCCCCGCGCATCCCGCGGGGGGGGGAGGCCGTGGCCGGGGAGCCCGGGTCCGCCCGCCGCGGACCCCCTTCACTCTGCCCAGCCGGTGCCTGGCGCGGCGGGCGTCTGCACTCGCCGAGCTGGGGGCGGGGGGGTGCCAAGGAAAAGAAAAGGAAAAAATATCCTCAGACACATTTTTTGAAACTTTCTGGAGCTTCGCTAAAGCAGCTAACAACCCCAAATGGCTAGACCTGTGAGGGTTTTATACGCACCCCCTTTCCGTGACCCAGAGTAACACGCTGCTCGTGCGTTAGGCGCTAGCTATAGGAAAAATATCATAGGTATATATATATTTTTATATATATATATATATATATAGGGGGGCGGCACGGATAAAAGAGCTTTGCATCGCCTCGGGTTGAGGGCTCAGTCCTCAGGATTTTTTCTGGTGGCTGGCTCCCACTCTGTAAAACATCTGTTAGAAGTGATGATCCCTGCCGGACAACGAGCTCGGAGGTTTTTTGTTCCCCCCCCCTCCCCGCCTTGGCTGAGGGAAGGGAATATCTCGCTGGATACAGGGAGGCGAGGAGGCACATAAACTAACTGCAACTCATTTTCTAGAGGTAAATCACCTCAAGCATGTGCTTAGTCATACTTTTTTATTTTTGATGGCCAATCATCGTAATAGATGTCAATACTGCCGTATTTATTACGTCATGTGTAACGCCATTACTCGCGCGTCTTTCTTATTTTTGAAAACAAAGGTATTTCTGACCTGTCCAGCCCTAAGAAGACATACACTAACCTAAGATTAAAAGCGTACAGCTTATTAAAGACGAGCAGCGATAGTTCCCACTGCAGCGTCTCGTTACAAGCGACAAGAAAATAGAGATTGAAACATGATAAGGTCATATAATATACTCTGAGTCTGAGCTGTATAAGCATAGAAGGTGTTTAAAACTTAAACATTTCTCTGTTATTTCTTTCGCACACATATGGTTTAAAATAGACAAAGTCGTCATTTTATTTAATTGTACATATATAGAGACATATATACAACCCCTCCCGAAGAGAGCTCTGACACCTGTTGTAAGCTCCAAAACAGGATTTCACACTGTAAATGCTTTTTGCGTTTTTGTTTTTTTTTTTTTTTTTTTTAATGCTAAACACTCTTATCAGACAAAATAGCTACAGGAAAACTTTACTAAGTAAACCTCCTACGAAAATATCCTCGAAGTTGAATTGATCTTCGGTTGGGTCGAAAAACCTATCGGATTCGCCCCATGTTTCCCAAGCCGGACACCTCCGAGGAGACCTCTGGCAATCTTTTCGCTATTTTATTAAATTCTGTGGAGGCTCCTTTACTGAATTTGCTTGGGTTTATTTTTTACTTGCTGAGTAGCGGGACGAAAAGCGTGGTAAAATTGAAAGGGCTTGCGGGGAGAGTCAGAAAAAAAATTTCTCGTTTCCCCTTTCGCCGAAGCAAGGACTCTTTGGGGACCCTTTCCCGGGGTTATCTGCATCCAGCCCACCGAGTGCCCGCCTGCCGCTCAGCAGGGCTGCCCGGGCAGCCAGGAGCGCACCCGGTGCCCGCGGAGCCCCCGCGCATCTCCCGAGCGCCGGGACGGCGCAACCCTCCCATCCCCTTCCCCCCCCCAGGCACCAGCCGGCAGCGCGTAATGGAGGGGGGCCGAAGCCGCCGTAATTGTTTTCCCTGCAGATGTTGTCCTGGTATTTAAAGGACTAAATCCCAACTTCCAGGCACACAGCTGGGGTATGTTGTATCCTATCAATTTATAACAAGGAGGCATTCTGGAAAGACTCGTAAGGATATTTATTTTAAAATGTGTGCTGAAAAGATATATGCCGGGGGGAGGGGGGACAGGGTTGGGCGTCTCGAGTTTTGTTTCTAAGCCAAAATGGCACAGTTCGAGTTGTGAACAAATGGTTTCCAGAGAATAGTTCTTTTCTCTTTCTTTTCCCTGCAAAAAGTTTGTTTGAAGTTCCCGGACTTTTAAATGTTAAATAATATTAATACCAAAAAGAATTCTTCGGGGCTTCTTGTTTTAATTTTGAAGAGCTGGCATGTGTGCTTGCTTGCTTGCTTTTTCTTTCTTTCTTGTCTTTCTTTCTTTCTCTCTTTCTCTCTTCCTCTATCTCTTTCTTTCTTTTTCTCCTTCTCTCTTTCTTTCTCTCTTCCTCTCTCTGTCTTTCTTACCCTCTCTTCTTTTCTCTCTCTCTCTCTCTGTCCCTTTCTTGTTTTTGGAAACTCCTTCTTTCAAACGGACTGTGTTCGGGGTATTTAAAAGAAATAAATAACCCAATAAATAAAGCAGGCTCCTGTTATGACAAGTTCCAAGCCAGAGCAACAATTTACGAGTTAAAAAAGCCCTTGGGGGGAAAAAAAAAAAAAAAAAAAGAAAAGAGCAAAAGGGTTTAATAACAGAAACGCTGTCAGTTGCGGAGGTGTGGGGCAGCGGCGCAGGGCGCACCTCTCCCCCAGCCCCACCGCGGCGGAGCTGCCGGTGCCCCGGGCACCCGGGGGGACGGGGCGGGCGCCGCTCCCGGGAAGGAGGGCTTGCGGCATCAGCCCGCAGCGCAGGGTTTATCACCGGCAAACCCTCTGCAGAGCCGGCAGCACCGGGGACGGGCAGCTCGGCAGGGCGTTGCGGTTGCCTCCCCGCCGCTTTTCTTTCTTTCATCGCTGCCAGCGTGTTAAAACGATTGCGAAAATAGCGAGGGGATCGCGTCAGCTTTCTGTGAGGGCTGGACGCTTCCTGGCCACCTTCAGCCGGGAGTTATCCCGGCTCCGGGGGATGCGCCCGCGGCTCCTGCACGCCCGCCCCGTCGCTGCTGCCTGGGGGGGGCAGCGGCGGGGGCCCGGGGCCGGTCTCTGCCCGGAGCCCTCCCTCCCCCGGCCGGCAGCTCTAATCGTGCGGCCAGCGTGCAAACAACGCCAGCCCGCCGTCTCTGGGCGGATTTTTCTCCAGAAATCGAGAGGGGAAAAAAAGAAAAAAAAAAAAAAGAGGTGTTGGTAGGGGAATTGTGGAGAGTCAAAGTTTGGAGACGGTTTTGTTCCTCTGCGGGTCCTGGGAGGGGTTTAATTCCGGCCGCGGGGGGGGCGACCCCCAGCCGGGAGCGAAGCGGCGCTGCCTCCTCGGGGAGGGCCGGGGGGAGGCCCAGCCACCCCCCCGGGGAGCCGCGCTGGCAGCGGTCCCCCCCCGGCCGGCGGGAGCCCCCCGCTCCCCTAATCGCTTGCATGTGCCTGCGCCCCGAGCAGCCCCGCTCCGAGCTGTGGCAAATACCGTAACAACTCGCGTGTCGTAAATTACGGAGACCTCACCCTGGCAGGAGATGCCGGGGAGGCGTCCGGTTTGTCTGCAGCTCTGAAAGGCACGGGAGGAACCGGGCTTGCTGCTTCCCTGGTTTCCCTTTCCCCTGTCTCCCCCTTCAGCCGCCTCCTCCACGGAGGGTGATATCGCAGTTACTCACTGACACGTTTCGGTGGAAGGGAGGCTTTTTCTCTTCCCCCCCCCCTCCTTTTTCTTTTTTTTTTTTTTCCTTTTTAAGCTGTTAACTCCCGTTTATGATCGAAATGTTACTCTGTGCGTTTTGTTTCGTCCCGGCTGCCATTGGTTGGCCTGGGTTTAATCAGAGGGAAAAAATGCTCGCCACAAATGTAGCTATTGTTTGGCTGGAGAGACGGGGACCGGAGGAGGAAAGCAGAGAGGACGGGGGACCGTGGGTGACAGCGACGGTGGGACCAGCCGTCCCTCTCCCGGAGTTCTAGTTCTGCGCTCAGCCCTTCCCAAAACAGAGCTCCCTCTTTCCCCAACCTGCCTGCAGCGGTATGCAGGGGAGCCGGGGGCATGTTATCTCAGGAACATAATACTAATAAATGTGCTCATATGTTGGACATTCCCCTTGCCTGTTTTATAGGGTTTCGCTGGTGGTGCTTAATGGGCTGGGTCACCGGGACTGATGCTAGCGAGCTTATTAGGATTAAGTAACCTAATGAATCGTATGGCCATTAGCGGGCTTTGAAAGAAGGTAGTTTTCCCTGTAACCTGGTCTTCTGCCTCTTAACACGGGCAATTATTTTTAACTGTCCCTCAATCACAGGTCGGAGGGGGGGACGTTTTTTGGTTTGTTTGTTTAAAACCACTCTCTGATGCTCAGAAATTGATTTATTCACAGGAGGAGCCTGTCTTTTTATCTCGGGGTTCCTCGGAACCGCAGGGCGAGCCAGACGCCGCGGCTGCTCCCGCCCTGCCCGGCCGAAGGCAGCGCAGCGGCCGGCGGAGGAGCCGCCGTCGGTGCCTGTCCCCGCCGCCGGCCACGGCCACGGCCACCGCTCGGGGCGCGGCTCCGTGAGTCCTCGAGGAGGATTTTTTTTTTTTTTTTTTTCCCCGGGGGGGGGTTTTTCCCCTTGTGCCTTTTGCCCAAGCCAGGTAAGCGGCGCGATGCTCGGTTCCCTCTCCAGGGGCTCGCCCCGCACTCCCTCCCGGGGAGCCCCTGGAGTCTCCCTTCCTGGCGGCCCGGGCCGGGGGG
>NW_010972720.1:2043898-2047756 GCF_000737465.1 Haliaeetus leucocephalus | reverse complement strand
GCCTGCGGCAGCGCGGGCGGGGCGGGCAGCCTGCGGCTTCTCCGCTCTCCCCGGGGCAGCCGCGCTCGGGGGGAGCGCAGGTTGACAGGAGCGGGCTCTTGCGCCATCCACCGTCTTCTCTGGCGGGGAGAAACCAAGCCTTTTTTTGTTGTTTGGTTTGGGGTTGATTTTTTTTTTTTTTTTTTTTTGGCACCGGGGTTTAAGATTACGCCGCGGAGGATTGTTTTGCAAACCTCGTTGTTTGCCCCCCCGCCTTCCCGGGGGAAGGGAGAGTCTGAACGTAGCCACAAGTTACGGGGCCGTGATGGTCACTCGGGGAGTGACCGTGCCAGCGGTGCGAGTCTCTGCTTTAATTAGAACAAGTGTTAATGGCTGATTAAATTCGATCAGATCTGAAATATTTGTCCCGTCTTGATTTTTCGGACCGTTCATACTGAAAAAAAACAACGCCCAAACGGGTGTACTGGGAAAAAAACCACCCCAAACCCCCAAAAAACCAACCGGCAAGAGGGTGTTGGGAGAAGAGGAGAAGAGACCTGCGGCTTTTGGCCGGGCGCCTCCGGGAGCTCGGCGGTGCCTGCGCCGCTCAGCCGGCGGCGGCGGCGGGGCCGGGAGGGGGTCCCCGGGAAGGACACAGGGCTGTGGGGCCGCGGCGGCTGGAGGCAGAGCAAGGCCCAGCCTCCACACCCGGAGAGAAAGAAGCCGGGAAGTCCGGGCCCGGCGAGGCTGGGGTCCCTCCGGCAGGACTGTCACCGAGCGGCACCTCCCGCGCCCGGCGACGTGGCGCTGGCAGGGTGACAGGGGCGAGCGGACCGGTGGCAAAACGCGATGCCCCGTTTTGCAGCTCTAAAAGCTCACGGTCGAGCACCTGCCGGGCTGCCTGACCCACGGCTGCCGGGAAAGGGGCTGCCCCTTTGGGGGCCCGGCGGCGGGAGCAGCGCAAGGTGTCCGCCTGCAGAGGGGAGGAAAGCTCCAGCCCGCCTGACTTGGAAAGGATCCACTTTCCCACAGCTTTTTCAATCCCCAATACTTTTCACACCCTGTTAGGAGTTAATACCGCCGAAACCGCTAAACGCTTCCATGCCTAAAGGTACGCCCCGCCGGGGGCTGCGCCTGCCGGCCCCCAGCCCCCGGGGCAGGCCGGGCGGCAGCGGCGGGGATCGCCGCCAGCCCCGCGGAAAGGGGTCCTTTCCCTGCTGGAAATTCCTCGGATGCTTCGTGCTTAGGCTAACGCGTCGGGCCTGCTTTCTTTGCAAGGGCTTCGGAGGGCAGGGGAGGGGAAGGATTCCCGGGATACCTTTTGAGGAAGAGCTGGGGGATACTGCCAGAGCCGCTCCAGCTCCCCGGGAAATATTTCAGATGCCGCTCCCTCGGCGTGGAGAGCCGGCTCGGGGTCAGCTCTGCGGTCCGGGCTCTGCAGCCAGCTTCTCCGGGCGGCAGAGAAGGGTCCCGGGGTGGGGGTGGGGGGTGTCAACGGCAGGCTAGATCTTGCCTGCAGCCGGCAGATTTTTTTTTTGTTTGTTTTTCCGGGGCTGGGGGATGTTTTCCGCGTCTGTGGTTGAGCCTCGCACCTTTCAGCCGCCTCCCGCCCGTCGTGGTCGCCGGCAGCTGGTACCGCTCCGGCCCGGCCCCGCCCTGCCCGGCCGCCGGTGTCCCCGCAGCGGGCCGGGGCAAGCAGCCGCTCCGCTCCGGCAGAGCAAAAATGCAGCCAGGCCGGGAGTCGACCTCGCCTCTGCTGTGTCCCCAGCCTCACCACTCACTCCGCAGGGCCAAGGGCAGGGAGAGCACCGCTCTGTCCCTACGCTCACGGGGACGGTGCGGTAACTGAACCCACGCCGCAGGGAAGAGCCCATCGGGGGAGCATTTCCCGTCCTTGTTCCCCGCTGAAGTAATCGCCGGGAAATTCCGCGTGACATTTTTTGCCACCCCTTTCCAAACCTGCAAACGCCGTCCCCAGCAAGACCGACCGACTGGGGCCTCCCCAGCTCGCCGCAAGGGCACTCGTCTCCGAGAAGCACAAAATTCATCCAGAAGGCCTGATCCTGCAGTGCCTGACGGGCAGGCCAGCTGTGCCCAGCCTTCGAGGCAGTGGGACTTGTAGGTTGGCATTCAGAGCCTCAAGGGTTTTGTTCGGCGGGTTTGGCCCCCCAAACCAAGGAACTTGTCCCCGGCGGAAAGCGAGCGCATCTCTGGAGCCCAGCTCTGCCGTGCTCCCCTCCAGCCCTCCGGGCACAGGGATGCGTCTCTACTCGCACCCCTCAGCTCCCCAGCAGCCCTGCTGTTGCGATAACTCCGGGGAAGGCCGGAACACCAGTTCGGTGGGCACTAAATGTGCGGGATGTACCTTTAGGCACAACGTCCCCAGCCCCCCCCCCGGTGAGCGCTCTTAGCCTTGTAAACGTCGCAGCACCCCTCAGCTCCGCGTTTGCTCTCCGTTCAAAACCTTTAAAACCTTGTGGCGGGAAAGGGAAATCCATCAGTAATAGGTACTCGCCGGGATGCTCTATTGCCCTGATTTGGCTTTTCCCATCGCCGTCGGGAAACCGTACGGGGAGCAACCGCGGGTGCAGTGCCAGGAGGGCTCCCGAGGAACAGGCTGCGCAGATCTCCGAGAGCGGCCGGTTCCAGACGGGGGGACGCAGAGATTTCCCCGACTGCCCAGAGATTTCCCCGGCTGCCCTGGCCCTGCCCCTGCCCCAGGCACACGCAGCCGCCTCGGGTTACATCCCACGGGCTGTGGTCGGAAAGTGACACGGGGCTTTCTGTGTATGACCGGGGAAGGGGGGACACTTCTGTTGTGTCCGGGCACGAACATATCGACATCTGTAGCTTTCCATTGAATCTGCAAGCCCTCGCGTTGCTTTTTCCCAGCCGGAGCATCAGACCAGAAAAAAAGAAAATAGAAAAAAGAAACTAGAGAAGGAGATCCTCTCCTCTCCCCACCCGCCCGGTGGGAAGAAACCACGGCAGCAGAGGCAACGACCGGGTTCAAACTCCCTCTGCAGCCCAAGGGCTCCCACCCCACAGCGGCTCAGCCCGCCCCTTCTCGCTTTCCCCGACGGCAGGAGCACCCTCCCCGGCGGCAGGAGCACCGCAGGGAGCCCGCCCCCTCCCACCGCCCGCTGGTCTCCAGCCCCCGGCTCCTCCCCGCGCCCACCCAGCGCCTTGCGGCCGGGGGGGATGCGGGTGCCCCACGCTCGGGGCTCTCTCCCAGCCCGGAGGGCGGGTGCCCTCGGGGAGAAGACCACCTCCTCCCCCACGCTCCCCAGGCTTCAGCGGGACCCTAAACCCTGTCCAGGGTGAGGGACCCGCGGTGGGGGTGCTGCATAAACCAGGCAGAGGGCCTCACTGCTCAGGTGTAACTACAGAGGGTCTCTTCTCCCACCCAGCCGCAGGCCGGAGGCCTGAGGGGAGGTGTAACCCATACCCTGCCCGACACTGAGCGCATTTCAACGCGGTGATATCATTTATTCAAATAGCATACAGACCCTCAAGTCGAGAGCTAGGAGGATCTTCAGGCAAAGGATGCTCCCGTCAGACGCCAGGTGAGGGTGAGGAGGAGGCAGGGACCCGAGCGCCAGAAGGCACCGCAGCATCGGGCACGGCAGCCGGGTGCCCAAAAGGCGGGCCCTTGCCAACAGCTGTGACCCGCGGAGAGCTGTCACGGCATAACATCCGCAGCCACGAACTCTGCCGTGGCACCAGCGAGATGCAGGCGCCCGTATGCCCCAATTCCCCGTTACCCACCCCCCCGCACCGCCGGGCCGCTCCGCGCATCCCGCACCGGAGTTCTTCCCTTCCCTTCCCCTCCCTTCCCTTCCCTTCCCTTCCCTTCCCTTCCCTTCCCTTCCCTTCCCT
>NW_010972720.1:1985540-2043856 GCF_000737465.1 Haliaeetus leucocephalus | reverse complement strand
CAAAGGTGGCTTTAAGTGGTTTGGGGGTTTGGTTGTTGTGGGGTTTTGGGGGGGGGCGGGGGAGGATTTTTGGTGTGCTGCCGCCCGGACCGCCGCGGCGCAGGCAGGGTGGGAACCGCGCTGCCCGAGGGGATGCTCGGGTTTAAAGCCGAATATCGCGCCCTCCCCACAGGTCTGAGAGCAGCAGCGGTGGGAGCAAACCCCCCCTCCCTTCCCAGCCCCCCCGGCCCAGGTGCTTCCGCGGGGGGCGCAGCGGCGCGGCTGCTCCCCGCGTGTGCGCGGCGGGTCTGCGTGGGCTCAGCGCGGCGGGAGGGGGCATCGAGCCTGGCTGGGGACCCCCAGCCCGGGCCGGATGCAGCAAAGCATGTAGGTGCGTGCGTGTGAGTGCGTCTGCATAAATATCTATACGTATGTGTGTATAAATACATGCGCATGTACGATTAATATATGTTAAATTAACACAATCGAATATATATTATAGTATTTTACTTACCTTATTAAATAATAGTGAGTTAGTCCCACAGTTTCCATTCGTTTCGTGTGCTTGGAGATCTGCAAGAAATACAGGCTGGGGGATATTTAAATATACACGTTACATATTAAAAAAATACAAACATATACAAATATTTTATACTCTCTATATGTAAACACATATCAACATGTATGCATGAATGCACATGTGAATTTTACTGAAATGCCCCGGTTTGATGATATGGTAGGATGGGACATGTGACGTAGTATGATGCGATGTGCTACAGCGTCGCTTTGGATGTGAAGGTGGCGGCGGGGTCTGCCAGGATCCCCCTCCCAGGGTGGGCAGCTGGGCCCCCCCGATCCCCCCGTGGGCCCCGGCCGCCGCGGCCCCTGCCCGGCTCGGCCCGACCCGGCCGGGTCTGGAGGCGGCCCGTGGGAAAGGGACGTGATTCTCCCGGCGCTGCTGCCCTGTGCTCGGACGAGGTGGGGCAGCGAGACATGAGTGCCTTGTCTGATAGCACGGTGTCATCTCCGGCTCTGCCCTGCAGAAATAAGTCTTAGGAGGCAAGGGGCGCCTGGAGTTACTAACAGATCTGCCCCCACACCCCAAGGAAAAAAAAAAAAGAAGTTAGAAGGAGAGAGATCACTGCTGGCAGCAAGCAAACGGGACGGATGAAGTCCTTTCTCCGTGCCCTGCGTGGAGGCGAGGCTGGTTTTCCTTCGTGCTTCTTTTTGCAAACCTTTCCCCAGTGCCTTAGTCGTGCGATACCAGTTCAAAACTGCCGTTGCAAAATTCAAATCTCACAGACCAGAGCTGTCAAACACCACCTTGTGAAAGAACTGGCATTTCCCCGACTTCTTGTCTTTTTTTTGCTCCTATAGCTGCAGGCTGCGGGATCCAAGCAACGTGAATAAATGCATCCATCCATCCCTCCTTTAATAATCTCTTCTAAAGTCACCTTATAATATTTCAGAACAGTGACTTCAAACCTGGATCTGTCACTTAGCTAAAAGAAAAAAAGAAAAAAAAAAAACAAACCCCGCTGCTACCAATAACAACAACGGAAAGGAAAGGGAAGGGAAAAGGGAAGGGAAAGGGAAAAGGAAAGGAAAGGAAAGGAAAGGAAAGGAAAGAAAAGAAAAGAAAAGAAAAGAAAAGAAAAGAAAAGAAAAGAAAAGAAAAGAAAAGAAAAGAAGAAAAGAAAATGAGAGAAAAGAAAATGAGGAAAAAACAGAAGAAAAGAAGATAAACGAAAAGAAAAGAAAAGGAAAAAACAGGAGAGAAAAGAAAAGGAGAGAAAAGAAAAGGAGAGAAAAGAAAAGGAGAGGAAAGGAGAGGAAAGGAAAGAAAAGGAAAGAAAAGAAAAGGAAAGAAAAGAAAAGGAAAGAAAAGAAAAGAAAAAAGAAAGAAAAAGAAAAAGAAAAAAGAAAGAAAAAAAAGAAAAAGTGAGGAAAAGGGTAAGGAAAAAGAAATAAGGAAAAAAAGGGAAAAAAGGAAAAAAAAGTCTTGTGTGCTTGGGACTACAGGAGCAGCACTGGGGATGGGGCTGGAACCTCGCCCTGGGATGGACGGTGCCAGCCATCGTCACGGCTTGGTGTGCGGGGCTGGCACTTTCCATCCCGGGGTGAGAATCCGGCCTCACGCCTTCCCATGAACCAAACCCGACATCAAAGGGCACGCGATAGGCAATGTGGAGCGCACATGGGAGGCTCGCAAAGCCTTTTCTGTCAAAACGTGTTTCCTGGCGTTTTTCTGCCCTACCAGACCTAGCCCCCCAGCACCCGTGCAGGACTGTGGAGAGGCAGCAGGGACCTATAGACTTCTAGAGATGGGCTGTGCATACATACAGCATACATACAGCTTCTCGAAGTGAGCCCGGGGAGCCGCTGGTTTCCTTTCTTCCTCCGTGGGATGCAGTGACTTGCGGCAAGTTAATAGCCATTGTCATCCAGGGGTGTTTTTAATTATCTTTTTGGGCCTCTGAAGATTTAACTCGTCTTCTGCCACTTTGCTGTACAAACTGGGTGTCAATCCAACATCCACCTTCAAACTTAGCCCCTGCAATCAATATCTCACCTGCTTCTCAGCTACCTCACTGGCCAACTTCTAGTTCAGCCGAACACAGTAACTGTGCTCACCTCAAGTCCAAAGACTTGATGGATATTCCTCTACCCCTGCTTAGCGACTGTGTGTGAACCCTTGGCATGATCTGCCAGGGTCTGGAGCCACAGCGGGATCCAAGCTGGGTTGTAATGGGAAATGGAGGAGGATTTCAAGGCTCTGGACTGGTGGGGACTGGAGAGGAGATGGGAAATGAAATTAGACCATTCGGTTGTGCATGAGTATTCAAGAAAAGAGCCTTATAAAGGTTTTAGGTAATAAATTTAAAAAAGTTCTGATTTAGGAGGGAACTGGGGATTTGTAGCACATTTTAACAATGATTTGTTTCTATTTTTTTTTTTTGAAAAATTTTCATTCACACCATGTTGTTTTGAGAAGTTACAAAAAAGAGCAATAGGTTTCTGTGCATCAACTAACATAATGCAGTATACTACAAGAAATGCTACATATTTTTACGTGTACTCATTTCTCATTGCTGTAACAAATCTAGAGGAAAACTTAACATTTTTGTAGAGATTCCAAGACACAGCATTTAGAAAGAGTCACTGCAATATGTCATAGTGTCTGTACCTAGGAAACTCCTATTACTTAACTGGGACACAGGTCCAGCTCACAAACATACCAACAGCGGGGATTAGGTGGAAATCTGGTGTTTAAATGCAGACTATCTTTTTCATATCTTCATGTCTTTACCAAGTAACTCCCCCGGCACCAGGGAAGTCTCTGAGATGCCTGAAGTTCTGCTCCGCACATGCACCGAAGCCTTTTGGTCTTGACAGGGCTAAGTGTGTATCTTGCACCTAATCCCATCCAGATTCGCAGACAAAGCATTTCTCCTCCCCGGAGGAGCCGGCTCTGGCAGTGCACATGTAACGTATGCTCACACAAATGGGGTCTGCACAAAACAGGGTGGTACCGGAGCACGGTGGGGAAATGCCAGCAGTGAGACGGTGCAGTCGGCTCCATTTTGCAGAGTAGGTTGTTAGTCATGCAGGACTTGAGGGAGCTAGTGACGTCCATCTTCTTCATCTCTCTGCTTTAGGGAATTCGCAACTGCCTCTCCCATCACTGTCGTGTGGCTTACATAATATCAGGCATCAGAAGGACAGGGGGAAGAAATAGTTTTCTTTCCTTTGAAGCCGCATTAATCTGCATGGCACAATTAATGATTTGGTCCCTCTTCCCTTCTCCCGTCTCCTGTGCCAACACCAGAACAGCTTCTACCCAGACATCGGTATACTGTTACGGGCGGGGGAAGTAGAAGTTTAACCTCCCTAAGGAACTGAATGAGGTCCCCAGAGCCTCATTTCTAGAAAAACGAATGTATTTTTCAGTTTCTGGTTGGAAAGATTTAATTTCCACCGCCACAATGCAGGAAAGGACTAGAAGCCATTCAGCCAGGCAGCCAGGTCCCTGACAGACCTCGGTGGCTCTGAGCTGCTTGCAGGGAAGTGACAGGAGATTTTGTTGCCTTGGGAGAAAGGGTGGGAGGGTTTTTAAGCCTCTGATATGTCTGTCTGTCTTGAAGCAGTTAGTGGAAAAGGGCTTGTGTGAAGCGGTGATGGACTTTTAGATGCTGAGTAAGGACAGCGAGTGGCTCTGCCCGTGTGGCTGGAAGGCAGGAAACACGTGTCCTCAAAGGCACCAGCACAGGATGACTCTTGTGTGGGGCATCTCTGGCATGAGCTAACTGCAGCTGGAGTCCCCGGGGGGTGCGTGCATGCCAGATGCCTGTCCTTCTCGAGGACAAATCCTGCAGGCTGTGTGCAGCCACCTCCTCCACCACCCACCGATGCTGCCATCCCCTTGGTGGGGCTCCTCGCCCTCCCTTGGTTCCTTGTCTAGAGCTTGCTTTGCGCGTAGCATCTGAAAAATTATGTCCTTGAAGTTCAGCCTGACCTCACGTACAGCCTTTGTGGAACCAAGCCAAACTCATTACAGGTGAGGGGGCCTTTGAATGTGCGTCTACTTTGCTTAATGTAAAAGAACTTAAAGGCCCAAACCCATGCACCTATTAGTTGCTGAGACTGCTTGAATAAGGAGTAGAGCAGAGGGTCCAAAAGGCACAACTTCTGAGAGGTCTGAACCAAGTCTTCCTTCTGTACATGTCAGTATGGCCTGTCAAAGAAATTTATTCCAATAAATATTTTAAAATCCCAGGGATGGTGCTGAAATGGAATACTTAGCTCCTTACGCTGGCAGTCAAACCGACGTTTCCTAGAATTCACACAGCTGATCAATAGGGGAGGTTTTGGGGAGGTACAATTTCTGGTAAAGAAAGGAAGTGCCGAAGTATGGTTCATGTGCCCAAGGCCTTAATCTCCCCCTACCCCACCGCCATAAAATTAACCACATAATTTGTAATCATTCATAACAGTTGGAACTGTCTTGACTTTTAAAAGACTTTTCTCATTAGACAATCCTTTATTCCTTGTAAAGAATATTATTGATCTTAATATGCAGAAAATGCCATAGCTAGCAACTCAGAATGTCTGTGCCATTTTTGCTAAACAATGAGAATTGATGAGGTTTGGCAGGACATTAAAATATTTAACATTATAGCTTTGAGAAGGCTTTTATGTGTCTGTACTAATAGGAAAATCTTTTAACAGGAAAAATGTTTTTCTCTGCTCCACTAAAATCTCCAGTGAGGGCTGATTCTATTTGCATTAAACCCAATGGGAGGTTCGTTACTGACTTCAAAGTCAATTCCAAGAGGAATTCCAGTCTGGAAAATCATGACTAGAAAAAAAATCTCAGCCTTTTAGTCACATGACTAGTGCCATTTAAATTATCATTTCATTACACGCCCTGACACTTCAGAAAGCATCTGGGGCTGGGACATTTGGCTTTGCCCAGAGAAATTGCACATTACCAGCCTGAGCGTGGTGGAGATGCCAACTCCTACACTGTCACGTCATCTGAAGCATGAGATGGACCAGGTGCAGCTCCCAGGGGAGCCACAGGCCTGAGTCACATCCCTCTAAGAGCCCACATTTGAGACAATTTTTTTTTTTTTTTTCATTTTAGCTGCCCAGATCTCTGTTCTCACTATCCAAACCTGACTTGCAGGGCTGAGCTCTGGTACCTTGGCTGATTCTCTGTCTTTACAGCATTACGTGTAGGGTCCAGAGCTTGGGGGAAGTAATAGAGGAGACGGCTGGGTGTTCAAAAACCAGGCCATCGCTACGTAGAGCATTACAAGACCTAAATAGGTAACTGTGACAGGGAAAGCCTATCTGGTTCGATTCCTTGACTCATCAAGGAATATTTGCCAGCTGGCTAATTTGCCATTTCAGCTGCTTAAGGGCTGTGGCAGAGCCCAAGCAAAATGGGGCCATCATCGCCTTAGGGCTGCAAGAACATCTCCAGGCACTCCTCCATCCCGTGAGCCTGAGGTCTGCCTCGGGCTAGTGCACACCAGCACTGAGCCCTGCAATGTGTTTAAGATGAAGGAGGAAAATTATTTAGGCTAACTAGGCAGCCTAAAAGAACGTTGTGATGAAAAGGAGATTGTAAAGTTCATGCCTGTCTTCATCTTTCAGTACTGAGCTCATCTGAGGATACTGTGATCCTCTGGGCACCTGGAGCACAAAGGTCCTTCTTGCCTGCATTTCTCTTAAAACCTCTAAGGGCAGAGCTCAGGGGCCTGCTGAGGCCTCTTGGACCTTTTGTAACATTAAATGAAGGCTGGTACACTTCATTTTAACTAGGGAGCTCATCCCCAAATTTTCCTGAGGTGGGCAATTTAAATATGAGCATCATTTGTGAAGATCAGATTTGCTTTACCATTCACAATCTTCCCTTTATCCCCAGAAGGACAGCACCTCTTATAAATGCCAGCAGGAAAAGAACAAAATGTAAAATTGGTATCCTGTAATCATATTTATTCCTGTACACAACAAGCTCAAACGCTGGGATCTTTTAATAGCTTTTTCCATATTGGACTCTTTGTTTGGATGTGGTTTTCCTGATGTATCCTAGTAACATGTTTAGTTAATTTATATTGTGTGTATGTGTAGACAGATATACACACATCCATATGTATGCACACACATAGTCCTCATTAAGTAAGTGTTAAACCTCCCACAGCAGAGTTGGGTTTGGAGGGCAAGAGGGCTGAAAACTAGAAGTCTGTTCCCTTTGCAGAGGGGTACCGCAGAGACTACTCCAAGGAGGCACACACAGCCCCCAGCGGGGATCCGGAGCCCCCGCGCCTCTGGTGTGAAGGTTGCTCTGACGTGTGCACCCCAGGCAGGATGAAAACCCTTATTTCTCACTGGGAGCAAAGCGCCTTGCTCACAAGCCCTCCGGAGCGGGGGGTGGGTGGTGGTGTTCGTCACCCCCCCCCCATCCCACACTTGCACGTGCAGAGTCTGGAGCGCTTGGCCAGCCCCTTGGTAGCAGAGGGGTTGCTTGCACGTACGTTGGCGGTGTGAGGACCTGATCCTTAAATCGTTAGAGTATCTAGGCTGCTGCAAGACAAACTCCAAACCCGGAAACATTTAGCGGATGATGAAGACAGGAGTGATTCCACATATTGCACAGCAAAACACAAATATAACCTACTTGTCTGGTCTTACAAGACTCTCTCTTGAAGGACTCAATCCTGGCCATGTCTGTCTTCCTGAAAACAAGCGAGAGCTGGCTCCAGGGATACAATATGCACTCCTGGAAAAGCCACACACTCCTTATCCTCTTTTTTTTCCAGGCCCACAAGTGGATTGAATGAGTCCTGCACTGTCGTGTTTACTTAATAGCAAAATTCCCTTTGAGAAGGATTCTGCAGACCTAAGGACTGAGGAGTCAGGACTGGGAGCTAAGGAGAGGACATGAATAATTTCTTTCATAGCTGGTTTAGAAAAAGCCAGCTGCTTTCTACAGTCGTGCCAAAACTAAGAGGAGATGGTCTGAAGTTAAGAAACACGCGGGATAGTTTTCATACCAAATGTGAAAATGAGAAATTGTTTTAATGTACAGTAACTTGCCATAAAAACGTGATACGTGTTCCCTTCCACCTTTAAAGGAGACTTTATAAGCTCTACCATCTTTGATTTGTTAAGGCAACTTTATATTTATTTTTTTAATTCATAAGTTTGTGAGAAAACGTAATGAAATCCTTGATGTTCTTATGATCTCGATTAGCGCTTCATTGTATAAGTATTTGGTTATTGAAACATACACTACATATTACACTGTAAAATGCAACTTATTCAATATCTTTGGGAATTAATAGAAAAAAATGACAAGATTGCAAAAATGGTATGAATTTTTATTTTATTTCGTTTAATAAAAAAGTCACTTGACTGCACAGTCCTTTGCTTTATTTTCTTGCTTATTGTGTATATATTTGAAGAAAAATGTCTGTTGTATATCATCTATCTAACACTAAAAACTGATGCTGTTATTAATAAGTTACTGAGAAAAATAAACCAGTTTGCACTTTGATTTCTATCATTCCTGGCGAGTGATTCTTCTGGAATAAACATAGCTCTAACACATGTAAACAACACAGGAAATTAATAACAAAATTCTTTGGATTTATTTCAGATGCCACATATACTTTATGTAAATATATGTGGCTTTCAATTTCAATGATTTTCCAGTAAGTAATAAACTTTGCTCATTAACCTCCTCTTAAACTAAACATTTATTACTTTATAAGTGTTATTTCAACTAAATGAAGTGGATGTTCTTGATAAATTAATGCAACAGATCTGTTCAAGCAGAGAAGCAGGATTGCTTCTTTTGAGTTGGGAAAATTCTGAGTTTTTACTGAAACTTCAAGGGAATGAGATGCAGTATAATATGTTGATTTTTGATGCAAAAAATGTTGATAATATCTTTTTAAAATTAACCTACCTTTCCCTCATAAGCTGAGTGGTAAAGCATGTGAAAAATCCCATCAGCTGGATAAAGTTACATATATCTGCTCCACGAACCTTGGGTTAGTAGTTTTTCACGGAACTGGCTTGGTGGGGTTTTTTTCACTGCCAGTTGTGATTAGTCAATATTTTCCTGGAGTAATGAGTGGGGCACCTTTCTGGAAACAGAGGTCTTTTTAAGTGTACAATTTTAAGAATATAAAAACAAAAATATTTTGCATTTTCTGTACCAACAGGAAAAAATACATGTTAAGAAGCATTCTGCTCTCGTGATTGTCATGATACACATTTGACTTCTAAAAAGTGGTCAGCACTGGCCTCTGTGGAGACTTCGGGCCCTTAGAAAACCCACTCCAGCGGTATAGGTGTGCAGCTCATGATGTGGAAGAGGCCCTGCCATGACGTAAAGGTTTAGTGTGGGTCACAACAGCACCTTTGTTGCCCTTCCTTACCTGAGAAACTAGGAGCAAACCTCTAGGGGACCATGGGAACCAGCCTCTTCTCAACCCAAACTTCTCATATTGGGGCCAGGACTGGGAGAAGCCTGCTGTGCCACTGCTGCGCGCCCTCGGCTCGCAAGGGTGTTTGGCTGATGTCGGCTCTTTTCCCATGCAAGAGCCAGAAGGAGGCAGGCAGTGGCACGGCGTGGGCATCTCTGCCTTTTTAGGGGGTTGCTAGCACATGCCGGGGCTGCTGGCTCTGAGGCCCGTGGGATTTCGTTGCTGTGACCATGTCAGATATCAGCGCACAGCTTAGTATTTAACATGAGTGCTAGGCTTCTGGATTTTATCTCTTAATGAGGCACAGGCTATCCTTGGGGGACAGTGAATCATCACATTTCTCAAGTGCGAGCTCGCAACCAGCAGCACTTATTTTAGGGATTGCGTTGGCCAGGAGTCTGCATGAAGTGACTTTAGCTCTGATTACAGGACTCAAGCATTAAAATCTAGTAACTCAGATATAACAGTTTTCGGTTTCTTTTGGTTTTATTTTGTTTTGTTCTATTGGATTTGCTTCAGACATGACTCATTGCCACTTCCTGCATCTCCACGATGGTTCCTGCAGGACCCTCAGCCGCGGAGCATGGCTTGCACCCACTTCAAACACAATGCAAATTCTCATATATATTTTTCCTACTGAGGCTTCATCTAAATTAAACGTGGCAGGCCAGAGGGTATGCAGTACACATCCTTGGTTCTCTTAGTAGACTGAAAAGAGAACTACAAAGAAAAAAAAAAGAGAAAAAAAAAAGGAAAAAAAAAAGAGAGAGAAAGAAAAAAACCTCTGGATATATAAAGGAAGAAGTCAGATTCCAAAAGCTCACAGGAAGCCAAATTCTCCAGGCACAAGAAAAGTGACATTATCCAAACCAAACCTTAACACAGCATGGAAATGCGATGAAGAGTAGGGCTGGTATTTTCAGTGAGGCTATAGACGTATATGTAAATACGATCAAATTGGGAACACATTCGAGGGATTAAAGAGATCTGCGTAGCACTAGGAGAAAGAAGCAGCAGATGTAACTTGCTAACAACAAAAGAAGGGAATTCTGGCCAAAATTCAAGATTTTCTTGCACCCAAGCCCATTGTTGCAAATGAATCTGGACACAGTAAATAATGTGTAGCGACTTGTAGATCCAACTTCTTTTTGTTGTTGTTCATGAACTAGCTACCATTTACCAACACACTGACTTTTATAAATGAGTTCCTTCAGAGCCGTTCAGCAAACACGTAATGCAGATGTATTTCCATCTAGGCAGTGTCACTGTTCTATTAAACTGAGCTGCTACAGTGGTTGTGAGATGGGCAATGACAGAAAAGCATTGATGACTGAAGATGACCAAAAAGTTCTGAGCCCTGATCAGCAGGTTTCCAGCAGCAGAGAGGCACAAACTCACATGAAGTTGATCTTCAAGCTTCGAAGAGGTCCTAGGCATCATGCTTTATGTAAGCCCATCTTGATGAAGGAGGAGAGGTACTAGATGGGGAAGATGCCTTGGTGCAGCAATGGCCAGGGAAACAAGACCCATCAGGATAGTTCAACACTGATTTTAATTTCTTGGTGTCTGTAGCCAGAGCTCTCTGGCCATCTTAGCAGCAGGCATTAAATAAGCCATTAAAATTAGGCTGCATAATTAGAAAATTCTGCTGGGTCAAGACAGGCATTAAAACAATGATAAATAAGGCACCTCAGCTTCCACACATAGTTGAGAACATCCCAAACACACAAGAAGAGTGCTCAGCCAAAATTAACCTGGAAATAAGACCCACCTTGACAAGTCGCTTACTTTTACTGGTCACCTGAGAAATATCAACAGTATTTCCAACATTATTAATTTAACATTCCTGTCTGTATGTTGTGAAGACCAGAAGCCTGATGGGTTAAGGAAGCACATAGATAGAAGTGTTGTATGCAGTGTTCACACACACTTCACAGGTCTCCACAGCAAATGCTGCAGTTCGACAACTTAAAACTAGTCAAAAATAGGAATGCCAGCGCAGATGACAGTCCTCTGTCTTACAGCCTGCAACAAGGGGGTCTGCGTCTCATGTCATTCAGTGATCCTGAAGGACAGAAAGGGCTACCATATTGTCCCAGTGGGAGACAGAGAAACGAGTATCTTCTGTCCATCATTATTTTTAAGGGATTGGCAGCAGCAGACCTTCTAGATCTGGGAGAAAAGGAGCTACGGGGTGGCGAGAAAGCGGAATTCCTCTGGTTCCCACGATGGTTTTCCATGTTGACGCCATACCCAAGCAAGGCCACGCGCAGGGCCTGCCCTGTGCTGGGCGGTCACTCTGGCAGCCTGGCCATGCGGTGCTGCCCCAGCCCTAAGCGAGCATCACCGCCAGCACCTGGGTCTGCAAACCCACTGCTGCTGGTGGCCCCACGTTCCTAGATAACCACCGCGCTCTCCCTCACTCGCTGCAAGCCACTGCCTCATCTCTGAGCCCAAACCACAAGCCCGAGCTCTCATCTCCTTTACACTGCGGATGGCAGTAGATTAAACAATGAAAAAGTAAGATTATTTGTTCTATTTATTACTCAGAATGAAAGTCCCACTTTGGCACACAATCCTTTTATTTTTGTAAGATCCTGTTCTGTCAAATAAAAAAAGGGGCAGATAAAGGAATCAATTTTATATATAGATTTGCACCGCCCTTTTAAAGTCTTAAAGTCTACATTCAAGCACTTCTATTAATGATCCAGGATGCTAAACAATTTTTAATATCTTATTACAAAAGCTTTTCAGCTTGCTTTTAACAAAAGGAAAAGCTGGTTTAATATATGAAGCCTGAAAAATTGCCAACTATAAAAGAACATCACTCTTTTTTTTTTTTAATTATTTGAAATGCTTCTGAATTCCCAACATAGCTATTGGGATGCAAGGTTATGATCTAAGAAAAAAGATATGTTCATTTAATTAAAGTAGCCTTTTACATTTTTTTAAAAAGTTACTTTTAAAGTGTTCATATCGCCGTTTATGAGCTTTGGGAGGACCAGAGGCTCTGGGGATTGCTAACAACTTACAGATAGCCATATGTTCCTCTCACCTCCGCTGTTTTCCCTGGGACTGATTCTTCATTGCTTGTGCCACGTGCAAAGGAATAATAATCTAGGTCTCTTTTATGGAGCTTTTCAATCTTTGATTGCAAAGCACTTAATGTTTATGTTGCAGATGGGAAACGGAGGCACTGGAGATGAGCTGATTTGCCCCATGGGGTCACACTGCAGATTAGTGGCCAAGTTTGTCCCTGAGCAGTACCCTCCCAAGTGACCCGTGCTAGGTGGAAAATGCTATCATCTGAAACTGCTGACTCCTCTGCAGCCCATTGCTACTGCAGACGCAAAGAATGGAGAAACACATCTGTTGATTTCAGTGATTTATACCTCCTTGAGAAGAAAGTCAGCCCCAGAGCATCATCAGCATGATTAAAAAAGAGCAATAAGAGATCATCACCTAATTGGTATTTAATAAGAGATCAGTTTGGCAGTTTCATCCCAGCTTCAAACAGACAAGTGTCTACAGAGCAATGGTCTGGTCACTCTTTGGGAACTGTATATATTGCAGCCACAGCGTGCCTTCAGCACCGAGTGCTCTTACGTGGTGTTCATTTTTTACCTACTACATTGTCAAAGTAAATGGAAAGCTGAATAAAAAGCCAAAGCTACACAACAACATGAAGAAATGCATACAAAGGGATCTCTGGCTCTCACCAGTCAAACGGTGAAACAGTTTGATTTTCTTCTCTTCCTCAAAAATTAAACCATGCTGACCTCCCTCAGAGCCACAGATGTACTTACGAGGTCTAGCTCCGTGCCTAATTACCAGAACGCTGTCTATGATGGAGCCTATTTTTAAATAACTTCCCTTCCATCTTTGAAATCAAAGAGAGAGTATGTGATGTAAAGAACAGCCTAGGTCCAGATAAAGTTTTAAAACTATAAGAGAGGAAGTAAAGAACAAGTAAAGGAAGAGAAGGATGGTCTAGCGGCCAAGATAAGGCTCATAAATTCCCCAGGTTTAAGGGCAGAGGAGTCATCAGTGTCAACCCTGCGCATATCGTGGGCCACTAAATTTCACCCAGTCAGGCTGGCATGAAGTCAGACTGACCACAGCATAACTGGTATCGGCCCCTGCTTTATTTTGTCATAGCTTCAGTGAAAGACTAACCAAATCCCCACTGCAATGAAAGAAAACTTTCAGGAACAGGGGTAGAAATACAGTGAGAGTAAACAAAAAAAGCTTTCATTGGAACTGCCTGGGATGAGCAGCACGTCAGGGTAAAAGGTGGAGGATCAAAGATTGTGTCTGTAGTGTCCTGTTCCCTAGATGCTTGAGCCAGCTTCGCTGGTGACCCACATGGTGGTGTGACTGCTGGAGCAAACGTATCTTCCCTACCAAGGCAGGGAGACCGGCTCACCTTGCCCATGGAGGCAGCCTGGATGCAACTAAGGCAGACCTCATGTGCAGGGCGACCAAAGTGCGGGCTGTGGGCAGCACATGTGCAACCGCAGACGCTGAGCTGCCCGTCCTCCTTGCACCTGAACTGCACTACCACTCCTGGGAATTGTCACTCCTCCAAAAAGGCTGTGTTTGTAGCAGAATAGTCCTTTTTTGTCTGCAGGGCACTCCAAAAGTCACATCTTCAAATGGCAGGAATTCCTTCTGTGGTTCCATGCCCTGGTAACATGCAGTGCTGGGGAGAAAAAGCAAAACCAAGGCAGGAAGCCTCCGTAGAACCACCATTCCTCTCCTCGACTGGTACCACTGCAACAGTTGGCAGGAAAGAAGCAAGGAACGTATCAGATGGAGACGAAATGGCAAGAGGAGACTGCGAAGTAAGACACTTCTTGACCGTAAGCAGGTTTGCTTTCTCTCGACAGGCTCTCCTTCTATTCTAAATACAGCACCTGGTACAAGCCTGGCGTGCAGATGGCCCCGCCGTGGTGCGCACAGCGCACAGCCCTCTGAATCTGGCAGGCAGCTGTTTCGGTTTCTTTTTGCCAGGCTGCCAGCTCAAGATTGTTTTTACTTTTCTTTCCCCTTTTCTGCTCCCTCTGTACTCAGCCTTACCCTCCGCGATGTAAATTGGAAGAGCAGATGTATAATCTGGGAAATTTTCCACATCCATCTTTTAAAGAGGAAGGTGGATAAGCTAACTCAGCTTTTTAAGGCCCCAGTTCGGAAAAAGCACTTTAAGCACATGCTTAAGTCCTGTTGATTTAGGAAAGGCAAAAAAGGCTGGTGATTTCATAGGTCTTAAACACATGCTTATGTGTCCTTCCTGAAGAGCAATATGCACCTGAACAGTGGCCCAATTATGGCAGTGCAGAAGGCACAAAAATGAGTGTTCACTGTAAAATACACAAGCTGAGTAATGCCCCAGTTTAGGTCTTTACAATGATCACAGTTTCGTTGATTTTTAAGGTCAAAGAAATATGCTGACTCTAGAGTCTCATTAGTATCGGGGTGCTCGAAAGCAAGTGTTTAAATCCTGGTCACCCCCGAATCCTCCAAGCTCTTCCTCTGTCAATAAAGCCCTGCAGCCCTTATCCCTCAATAAAAATGTTGACAGCCTTACCTGAACGGTCATGTTTGGATTTTAGGAAGGAGAAAATGAAAACAGCTAAGGATTCCTCACTAAGGATGGTTTCCACCAGATGTTGAGATTAAATGTTTTCCTCGGCTGTTGCAACACCACAGAGAAATGTGTTACAGCATAGGCAATTTTGCTGGTCAGTCAACAGTACCTACCTGGATATGAGCAGCAAACCAGCACGAGCTGCTCCCTGGGAGGACCAAACGAGCTGCGTGCGACGCAATGGTTGTACCTCTCACACGTGGGGTTTTGCCCTTTGTTTTCTCTCCTTCCCAGCACCTGCATGCAGCCTCGATCTCTCCTTGCCCTTAAGCACCCCCTCCCCAGCAAACCCTCTTGTTACTGCTCCTCCGCCAAGATGGGGAACGTGGAAAAGGGGGGGACCCCTTTGGACCCCACTTCTCCAGAGGGCACCCTGAGGACCTAGGCTGGCCTTCCCGTCCCCAGCTGTCTGTGGTCACAGCTTCTCGTCTCGTCATCAAGGACTAAAAGCACTTTGCAGGCTGCCCTGCCTGGAAACACCTTCCAGTGCCCCAGAGCGAAGGAAGGGTGGGTAAACTGCCCCAGCCCAAGGAGCTGCCATCGTTGCTCCCACAGCCCTGTCACTGGCTGTCCCCTTCGGTCCCCATATCTGCTGCCACCTGAGCTCCGAGGCCCAGGATCCGCGCTGGGCGGAGTGAGCCTGGCATCTGCACCAGCTGCTTTTAATGGAACAGGCAGAAGTCTCATCTGGGTATTGTTGACACGGTCTCCCAAAACGCCTGACAAGCAAAGCAAACAAGTGAAGCAGAGCTAGCTCCTGGGGCTAACGAGCAATCATCACTGCCATCTTCGGGGTCCTCTTTCCAGGGAAGAAGAATTCCAGCCTTTACGACTGCCGTGCCACAGGTCAACAAGCACAGAGGTACGAATATAACGATTTGGCTTCTGTCAGAAGCCTGTTGGCTGATGATTTCTGCCAAAAGGTTGCTGTGAAGGTCTCCGTCTGACTTTGGACTTGCTTTTTACTGTCTTTCAGGAAGATTTGAGAAGAGCAGATAGCTGGACGGCCAAGGATCACCTCTGCACTCTTGGTGCACTGAGGTTAGGTATCAACAGGCACAAGTCAGACCAAGGAAGGAAGAAGAAACCGGGCTGGAGAAATTAATGAGGAGACAGTTTTACCTTGTCTTTTCCCTTAATCATGGCTTGTGGCAGATTAGCAGAGATCAGCTTTCATTGCAGCTGCCTATACTGTACTTGACCTATGCAGAAAAAGAATTTGGTCCCCAAGCCTGGAAGTCAGGCACCCTTGCCTAGCTCTGATTTCTCTTAAATAATTTTAATTAAACAAGGAAAAAAAAAAAGTGAACTGACAGTTATGAATAATGAAGTGGAAATGGGCTATGAATACAATAAGAACTAATTAAACAGTGAGGGTAAGACCATGTTGATTTATTTCCCTCTTTTTTTTTTTTGTCAGACTTTTAAATGAAATACATGTGCATTAGGCCTAAGGAGGGATTTAAATCTGCTGCACACACTTTTCCTTCAGAGCACAACACATGACAGATGTTAGTCACATCACTTAATGCACTACTGCACCAGGCTTCAGACACTGGTGAACAGTGCAGGGTAGGAACCCATATGGGAGGGCAGAGGAAATGGTGCTGGAGAAGTACATTTTACCTTCTGTTATGGATGTGCTTGCACAAGTGCACACTGAGCCTGTGGCACAGCAAGTACCATAAAGCCAAATCATTCCCAAATGTTAAGATGCTTCAGCCTCTTCTAATAAAAGTATCTGTATTTCCCTAGCATGTTACTACTGAAGATGTGCAAATAACAATAGCAATATATTGCACCATAACGAAGATGAAATCACCGGCAAGGGACCATCCCACAGGCCACCTGCAGATTATATATCATTTCTTTTCAGAAAAGCTGGAGCAGAGGGGAAAGGGGATTATTTTGTTCCACAGAAACTGATGGCAGCAAGCTGTAAATGTTACAGGCAATATTCAATCCTCGCTCCCAAAGAGAGGAGCAAGGGCCAGCTACAGCAAATGCGAAGGTTTTACTGAAGTCTTTCCTGGATGAATTCCTCCGCAGGCTCCTTACTGCTGGTTTCGAGGCAAAGGACAGCAGAGCGCTGAAAAAGATGACCCATACAGTAGCTGACCAAGTAGCCTCTGCCTCCCCTGGCCCGGCACTGTGAATCCCGTCCTTTCATTAGCACTGTTAGACTTCCCACAGGGAAGTGGGTGGCTGAGCATCCCCCAAATGTTATTGAGAACTGGCTGCCTGCCTCCGAGCTTGAGACCGACTCCAGGCTTCCCAGGTTCTGCAAAACGTCCCTCCAATTCCCTCACCCTGCGTTCGCTGCTTGTCTGCACTGTCTTCGAGTTTATCATCTCCAGCAGAAAACGGCACTGAGCTGGAAGGTCTGTTAACACCCAAACAAACCATATTTTTCCAATTGTCTTACGGAGCGGATTGTGTGATGTGGTTGCTGTGGAGACTGTCAGAGCCACAGCAGTATATCTGAGAATGGATCACTTCATACATTCCTTGCTTCTTACACATTTCCCTAAACAAGCGCCAGGGAGAGAGGAGGCAGAGGTAGGTGGATCTTTGACCTGAGCCACCACGGCAAGAGCAGGGGGCTACACCTGATGCTTGGGAAGCCCTTCTGAGCCTGTGCCCCAGTCTCCTTCCCCTACCCCTTGCTTAGAGGGACTCACATCCACATACAAACCTTTGAAGGCCCTTTGATAACCTGCGTTCAGAGCTGCAAAGCAGTTTGGCCCATCTATGCAAAAAATGTGGTTTTTGTCAAAACGGAAGGGCTGTATTTTCACAGAGCTCACTTGTGCATAGAAAGTCTCATTTATGAATCTACTACATGCAGTGAAAATGTGCCCTTTTTGTGAATAAAGCCCCAACTGTCTACTAACAGTGCTAACACACTGACATCATTCTGCAAACATTTTCACGTAATACAGTCTCTGACAAGCTTTGTTTCCACTTGGGTCAAATTACTTGGAAAAATCACACTTTTCCCATTAAAGAATCATTTTCTCTTTAAGCAGTTTCCAAGGTACTCCACCCCACCAACTTCCAGTTGGAGCTGGCTCACTTTGCTGGGCCAGGTCCGATGGCCAGACCACAGCCGGTCCTCAGCGCTGGGGCAGGTGGGAGCTGGGCAGATGCGCTCAGAACCAATATTAACCAAGACTACAATTGCTTAAGTACTTTCAGCTCTGACCGCAGTCTCCAGGTGGCAGAGGTTAGAAAGCTCTGCACCTCGATGAACAAGTAACTTGTGGCAATTTACAAAGCAACACTTTTACTCCCTGCGTTCATTCAGAGATTTAAATCCAGGTGAGCCTTGCACAGGGGTCCTTTGAATAAGTAAAAGCATCCTAAGCTGCTGAGTAAGGTCCAGATTTGCTGATACGCTCTGGATGCTTTGTATTTTCTAGCAGTACAAACCCAGCTCTCAGAGGCCAGTTTGTGACACAAATAAACTGAGAGAAGTGATTTTGCCTACAGAAAAAGGTGTCACAAATCTAAGTGGAATAGCAGAGGAAATTTGATAAGTGCTTTGAAGATGAAGAGTGAAGTAATTGTTAACTGTTGCCATGTTAATTATCCTTGGGCATATTTTCAGAAAGGGTGAAACCTCTCTTTTCTGGCTGTGGGTTGGACTGCAGATGAGGCTGCAAAATGGAGCTAAAAGAACAAATCAGCTTATCTCTGTATATGTCTACTTGACAGTAGCTGTAAAGTCATAGCTGGAAATTAAGGCTCAATTTTCATTTTCACCAAGTCTGTGCAAATTTCAGGAAGGAAATTAAAACAAAATCATACACCCCCAAAAACCCCTCTGACTAAGAAATCAGTCCTTGCACATTATCTTCTCCACAGGAAAAAAACTTGCTTTCAAGAATTTTGGCTTGATTATTTTTAGTATGGGTAATGACCTTAGTGTCACTTCCTCTATGAAATTCGTACTCTGACACCTTTCTACTTGGTTCACTTCCTGACTTACTGAATGACGCTAAAGTGTTTTGTAAGTGAAAAGGCAAAGTTCAAGCACCATCCACATGCAAACTTCTGTCTTTCAAAAAAGCTATAAATGTTGACTCTTCAGACTCGCTAAGATGCATTTTGCTCCTAGAAATAATTTACTTCTATTAGCTGTTGCAATGTGAAAGGTAGTTCTTTTTTTTTAACTCCAAATAATAATACATAATGTTTTCATAGGTTTTTTTGCCAGCTTTTAAAAATTTTTATTATTTTTATAGAAAGCAGGCAATTTTGTTATCCTCATTCTACAGAAGGGGAAAATGCAGCACAGATAGAGTGAAGTGGTCACGCACTGGACTGATGGTGAGGCAGGGAGAGCACCTACGGCTTCAGAGGTTCAGTAGAGTGCTTCAACATAAACTGAGCAAAGCTGTTAAGCCCAATGTTTTTATAAGCTTGATGACAATGTGAAAGGAGTTGAGATCCCTCATAAAGTCATTTCTTTAGCCCATGCATCCTACAAAACGTGGAAGAAATGTCAGCTCAATATGGATTTCTTCAAACAAGAAAAATAGCACTGCAGTAATACTGTATGCAATTCAATCAAACAATTTTTTTGTTTTGTTTTGTCACTATTCCTTTCTGCACATTATTTGTGTTTGCACCCTACTAGTATATTGATCATCTAAATATCCTCCCAGGGAATAGGTATGTACTTTCTCTTTATTCTTTCATGGTACCAATGTTTAGAATTGAGAATATTCATGTGCTCCTCTACCTAATAAATTATTATTCTAGGGTAGTTTCATTAACTACTATACCAGAACTTGTTCAATTTCATTAAAAATTGCCTATAGAGATGGTTGCAACGATTGCTGTATAAATGCATAACACAGACATTTTGTGTCCTGCTTGGCTTAAAGAAAACCAGAAGTCACACAGAAGGGATAAATGACATGGATACTGCACAGAAGCACAGGGGGAAGAACCAGAACCATTCTTCATTTATTTGTAATGAAATATCAAGATATTGTTTTAAATTATTGGGGTTTCATAGAGGCAGGCAGGTGGGAAGAGGAGGAGAAAGGGAGGTAGGAGAGAAGAAGGGAGGAAGGTGGGAAGGGAGGAAAGAGGGAAGGAGGAAGGAAGGAAAAGGGAGGGAGGAAGGGAAGGAGGGAATGGTTAAAGGTTAGCCCCCAAGTCTGATCAAAGGACTGGCTTTCTAGGCACCAGCAGCAGAGATCTAAAGAGGCCTGAGGAATGTGAATTTGCTGTGGTGTTAAATGGCTTCCAGAACTGACCCTTGTCCAGCAGTTCCAAGCACAGGCAGAGCAGGTGTGCAACTCCCTGCACACGTCTGTGGAAATGGGGCCTAGAGAAGTCTATGGTTGAAATGAAAAGGCTAGCGAAAAGTACCTTTGGGCTATCTAGGAGTCTTGCTGTTGATGGGCATTTAGTCTTGTATTTGCAGCCTATACCCAACCTTGCACTGAATAATCACATTGCTTTACAGACAATCACAGAAACTCACGCGGAGCTTTGCTAGCACGTATTGGGAAAAGTCTTCAGCTAAGGCAGTCCTGTTCAGTCTGAGCAACCGTTTCAGGCTTAAATTCCCCCAGGATTCCATGCCCCTCAGAGTTATAATAAGCATTTATGTTCATCACAGTGAGCCAGGAAAAAAATCATATATAGATCTAAGGTAATCAATTAAGGGTCCTTCTAAACCAATTTGGGTGCAAATCTGTGTGATCCAAGTTGTATGGCTTCTTTTGGGTGAAATTAATCACTCCTTAAAAGTCCTTATCTCTTTCCAATTGCTCTAAAAGGACTCTAAAAAGGTAAGTCAGATTTAGAAATTTACATTATAGATGTCTGTAGCTGAACCCCAGTCTTAACACAGGTACCAAAGGTTGTGCCGATAATATCCTTTCTTGACTAAGCTGAGGAGATGTCAGTGTCTTGAAGGTCCTAGCTCCTTAAGCTTACCCTAAGCATGCTTATCATCCACTGACAGCAGTGAGTTCGGCTCAGAAACTGCTAGGAATGGTCACAGCGGCTTGCTTTTTCCTGACATCCCCATCAGAGCACTTGGTCTGGAACTGGGCGATGCAGTGCCCGGTCCGCCTGCAGCCTGAGAGGGTTGGCCCTCTTACAATGATACCCAAAACACCAGGCTAACGGGACGTTCCCACCCAACTCTCAGCTGAAACTTGGCTGTTCTGCAGTTAGGGACGCAAAACTCCTTCCCCAAATTGACAGGAGTGTGCTGGCATCAGCAGTCTGGTGGTAACCAAAGAGAAATGCAGGAGTCCCTCTTCCTCAATCAGGTGCCTATCTAACGTAAAAAGAATCCACATACACTGTCACAGGGGAAGGGTTAAGTGCCCAGTCTTCCTCAACCCACAGCTGGCCTGCAAAATTAAGCTCAAATTTGCTTTTCTCCCCCCTCCTCCCTGATGTGTTTGACGTGCCTGGCTGCCCCACCTCACTCTGACTTGACCTCCTTGCCTACAGGCAGGATGGGCATTTGGGCACACATCAGCAGCACCGGCTGGGACGGCTCCCTCCTCCCTGCCCGCTCGAGCTCCGGTGCCAGCCAAGCCCCACAGCAAGGTGAGCACCAGTGTCTAAAGCAGGAGTCCTAGCCTGGGCGGGTATCTAAGCAAAAAGCAAGCAAACAAACAAAAATAATCCGTGTGGTGTGTATTTTCGCGTGCTGCCGGGGTGCCAGATGCCCCTGCAGGCTTTGAATTCTGGAGAGGCAGCGCAGCTCCAACAGCCACAACTTGCCCTTTAGCTGGCCTGGGTTGCCAGCAGCCCTGCGGGGCCACACTTGCCAGTCCCAGTGCCAGTAGCCCATCCATCCCCAGAGACGTTTGGTTAGCTCAGTCCCCTGGTAACTTTTGCTTCCAGAGGCAGCACCATCTTCCAGTGGTGGCACGTACAGCACCCTTTCTGCTCTCGCCCAACACACACATATGGCTGCTCTCGTGTATCGTACCCCTTCTTATCTGCTGTCCTGTGTCGTAGGTATCAAAAACCTGCTCTTGGTCCTGGGCAAAATCTCCTGGCAATGCTCGTGGGCAGGCTGGTGCACTCATGCCACAGGCATTTTCTCACCTACGTCGCTGCAAGGCACGCCAGAGGTCCCTTGGGGTGTGTCAGGCTCAGGTGGTCCACTTCCAGTGGTGATACACCCCAAATTCACTCAGTGCAGTCAGTCCCAGATCATGCCGTGCTCAGGAATCTGAGTCTTGCCTGAGTTTGCCCTCAGCAGACACCAGAACTTCCTTGGCAGGTAAAGGCATCTCCTTGCCTCTCTACTACAACCCTTCCACTGTTTTAAAAGGAAACAGAAATCCTTTCTCAATAAAGAGCCCCCAAAAGGTGTGCAACATGATGTGGTCCCATGTGAGCAGGATTTCCTGCCTGACATCTGAACATTGCTCAAGAATTATTTACCCTAATTTTCCTTCTAACATGTAACGTGAAGTTTTCCAGTTGTTATTACTGACAAATAAGTATCATGACTAATTTGACAAATAACTCCAGACTTGAATACCTCTGCTAGAATCTTTATTTAAAGACTACATCATTCTGGACTAGTTGTTGTGCAAAGCAAAGGAGAAACAACCTCTTTGGCAACAGATAGAAAGCAGCTCTTAGTTCTCATTAAGGAATGAAATAGATTTCTTCTATACCTGTGGTCTCGAATTTGGTTTTATACATGGATGAAATTTTGTCCCCACAGAGATCAGTGGGAATTCCAGCTGCCAACGTCAAAGGGCTGAGAATTAATCCAAGGTGAAAATTACGGTTTCTGGGGGAATTCTAAATTATCAGTAGTGTAAAGCAAGCCTGAGATTTCTCTTTGAACAGAGAATTTCCTGAAGAGAATTCTCTTAATTTTCATTTAACTATGTATATCAATAATGAATATGAGACTAGCAGTCTAGTCCCACGATACTGAATAAGTTACTACCCTCTGGATCATAAATCAAGTGTTTGCATAATTTGGCTATTTACAAATCAAGCCTCAGTCCAGAAACTGCTTTTTCCCAATGCAGTCATTGTAGTTAAGCGAATGCTTGGAAAACACACAAGGTTTCATCTATTTATCAGTTTCTTTTAAAACAGCTGTTCATATCCGTAGTAAAAAGGAAGATGCAAAATGTTCTTGGAATGTATTCAAAATATGAAAATTATCATAGTAACAGTGAGAACAACATAAAACCTCACAGAGGGGATCCAGCTTCCTTTTCATTGGCTCTCAGGACATGAATGCCAATGAAACAGAGCCTCCCGGGAGGACATTTTGATAGTGCAAGGCAGGAGCACCTTTTCCTGGCCGAGGGATGGCTGCACATGGAGCAGCCAGCACACCTGGTGGTTCGTGCCCAGCTCTGTCACCATATCCGAACACAGTCCTGTGAGTAGGTCTCCCTTTCCAGAAGGACACAAGTAATGTGTGCTGGCTCCTTCAAATGCTGGTTTAATGGAGGGATTTGCTGCTAGGAAGAAGTCTGTGCTCGGAGACTTATGCTCCTGCTATTGATATTCCCGAGGCAGGTCGGGCCAGCACTTACTCCAAAGCCAGCCCCGACCTGAGCTTACCCAAGTGGACCTGTCAGGGGAGAGGGGGTGACCCTGTGGAGTTTCCATCTTTCCTTACACACAGCGCAGGAGTTTCACCCTGCTCAGATAAACGGCTAAGGGCCAGAGTCTGCCCGAAGTTAGGGCAGGACAACCCCCCGTGCCGTGCAGCAGGCAGCTCGCCCCCGTGTCGCAGGGAAGTCTGGCTTGATGGTCCGAGCCTGATGCTGCTCCAGCTGAACGCTGTCTGCTGGCTCCTCCACCCACTCCACTCCACTCCTCTCCACTCCAACCCGAGGCGAGTGGGCGCGCAACCCTAGCCAGAGCGTTGGAGTACGCAGCGTTTCCACCCGTGTAAATGACAGTGTAAGGATCAAACCAAAGAGTCAGCTCGCTTGGAAGCCGTGCCTCCGACCTCATTCCAAACAGATATGTAGAACCATAATATTGTACTTAGAAATAGATTTGAGTTTCTGCAATCATTTTTAGATGCAATAAACTAATGAGAGGCATGAAAGCTGGAATCAGCCACCATTCACATTTCCAAGATAAACATCTTAAAATACATTATGATCAAAATAAAGCAGACAAAGTTACGAGTAAGTTTTCCAAGAGTCGGTGGCTTGTTTTTCATTTTGTTTTGGTGCCAGCTTGCAAAGCAAAAATTCCAAGAGATAACATAAAGGTACATGCTCAAAGGAAGAATAAACCCATTATTCATCTATTGCAAGGCGTTTGGCTACAATGAAGTAAGAGGGATGGAGAATGGCAAGCTGTTGACGTGTCCGGAAGATGGAGGTTATTTTATGGAATGTAGCGTGAAGTTTAGCGCTATCTATAAAATAAGAGAAAAGATTCCTGGGTTGTGGGAGAAGGAAACCAGCTACCCAGAAGACAGAAGAAGCCCCACCGTCACACCAACATCATCCTGGGTTAACCCGTCCTGGTTAACCAGTGTGCAAGCATGCACTTGGGCAGGAGACACAAGGCATTTACTTCTCACACCTACAAAACTCTTTCCTTCTCCTCTGTAACAACCATAACACCCACAGTAAAAAACCAACACCTGCAACTATAAGATACTAGAGGCAAAGAATATTCTTGGTTTTTTTATTCTGTTCACCAGCAGGTAATCATCACATACAACTCCCAGAACAGCCTAGGAAGTCACCCACACCTTGCACTAACACCAGCGATCCCTGCCAATCCAGCTCAGGAGGAAAAAGAGCTGCAAAGCTAAGGCTCAAAACGAAACACATGAGCAGGTTACAGGAGTTCTATTGAGAAGCATTCAGTATCACAAGGCTCTTGGGAAAAGAGCAACTGCCAATACTTGAATAATACTGCTACTATTTGCAATTCTTACATCTCAGCTAATTTTTTTTTTTGATTTAAGAATAAAGAATTAATCTGCTTAAGCAGGAATTTAAATCCAAGATTGCTGGATTATTGACCTCCATTTTTATAAGTTTTCACAGAACTAAACGGAAAGGAATGTCTGGGTTCTTGGAGTCTAACGAGGACAAAAACATAGAAAAGGGAAAGTTCAAATTTTGTTGAATGACTATATCTTGTTTGTCTTAATATTTTTTATATATATATAAATTTAATAAATTACATATATGTATGATTTGTCTATAGCTAAGTCAACATATTTTATAGCAACATTTAAGAAAGGAGTTATGTTATATTCATTAAACTTCTTTTATATACAATTTGTTATTAAAGGCCATGTTCAATAATTATGTCAGTCCTGCATGAATGTCTCCCTGTAAAACACACTCTACTTTTCTGGCTCACATGTATGGTTCTCAAGAAAATAAACTAACAAATGAGCTAAGAAAATTTGTCCAAATCTGATTTTGCTGTCCCTGTTTTAGATACCGCTAATCTCCAACAGCGGCTCCAGCAGAATGACATTATAGCTGAGGATTTGTGGGCGAGCACGTACTCTCAGTCTTCGCTGGGGAATCACATCTCCGGTCCCTGCAGAGGTCTTAGCTGGCTCTCGCTGCCTGCTGGGAACAGCCAGATTGCCAAAGGAATCCTTCCACCCACAGATTCTGCAGGGAGTACCTGGGGGAAAACAGAAGGAGGGTTCAGGAAGGGGTGGGAAGTTCTGACCTTTACACTGAAATGAGTACATGCAAACTTTTCTGATGATAACAAGTCTCAAGCTTTGGCCAGCTATAACAAAGTCCCCCCTGGCTGAAGGCCTGGGCTTTTGGGGAAGCGAAGAGTGCTCCAGTGCAGATACATCACCTCCCATGGTGCGTACTGCACCACTGATGCCAACATAGCAGCTCTCCGGAGACTTTCCTTCCCCAAAATATAGTTCACGACGAGCATTTTCAGCTGTGCCCTGGCAGTGATCAAGCTCATAAGCTAAAATCACTGAGCATCAGGTGTTAAAAAGAGCCTTAATTTCTAAAATAGTTATTGATTAACTTTAACACAGTGTTGATAAACAAAAGTACTACATTAATCAACATTTGACCGCTATCCAACTTACTAGGTCATAACTCATCACCTGTGTCTCAGGACTGTGCGGTGGCAGCTGTGTGATCATGCTCCCATCCATCAAGGTTTCTATGGTTTTAGGGCTGCGGCGCTGGAGCCTGGAGCTGGCATCATAGGTATCAGCTGATGTTTTCCTGCTGAAGCCTTACTGCGTGAGTCATCTTACCATTCTGGGAAGCAGGTCTTAAAAGGATTGTTTTACAGGCACAGTGGAAAGGACTGCAGTGGGAGAAGGGACAGCAGGACTTTCAGAGGTCGTCCTTCTGGAGCTGGGAAGGTGCATGAAAGGGTCCAAACCTGGCACTTAAGAGTTAGAGTAACCCCTCTGCCCTCCAGTGCCCTGGATGGATCAGCATTTGTTTGTCCAACGTGCCTGCCAAATGAGCATCTGAATTAGTTAACGGAAGAATTACAATAGTAACACTGATGTTAAAATGATCAGGGAAAGTTCATTTCCAAGAGTGTTTTTTGAGGTGGATCAGTTTCTGACTTCCAATGCATTGTGATATAAATCCCAATACCTAGCTGAGTTATTGCTGATTTACACCGGTGTAACAGAGCAAAATTTGGTCTGAATATAGGCTGATGAGCAGTAATCACAACCTTCTGCTCCCAAACCACAAGCCTCTTACCACTCGAGCTAAAGGAAAACTTTCATTCATTTTGATTAATGTAGCGTTCTTGCTCAGGACTAATTTAGACCATGCAAAGCTGAGAAGCTTCTAACCTGACCTTTCAAACACACCTGGGGGACGACTTCTGGAGCAGAGTCATATAGTTTATCTCTAGTTACCATAATTCCATGGAAATTTTGTGTCCTCTCACATACAGTTGTACAGAAAATGAAGAATTACAAAAAAGAGGTTATGGGGGTATTTGTACTAGAAAAATAAATCCCACAGCACTTCAAGTTTCCTGCTTGAATAGCAGTAGCAAGTTTTGGGGTTTTTTTTATGACACTCAGTTTATATCTGCCATGCATTTGAGTTTTGCCAGGTAGAGAATTGTTTCAAATATGAACAGCAAATTTCTCTTCAGGACTCGGCAATCTTCAGTAAACCTGAATCTGAATTTCAGGCTCATCAAAAAAAGCTGAAGGTGGGGTTTTGCCTGGTTTTATGTTTCATCATAAAAAAGTTGCACACCTTTACTCAGAAGTACTTGGTGAACCAACAACTAGAGGGTAAGTTTTTTTCTAGTGGTCAGGGAAGTAAGGTTCTGCTCAGCAGTGATTACAACTGCATTGTTTTCTTTCCTTCTTCAAAATATTTGATTTTAAAAAATTTAAGACTACCAATATTTATTGTCAAAAATACAGCTTTTTCTAGTCCTAACATCTGAGCATATGGCCTTTTCTAAGCTCATGCTTGGCCTACAGGTTTCCTCCATCACTTTCTAGATCACGCATCCAGCTGATAGGCAGGATTCGAGTGCCTGCCTCCACTGACCTGCGTCTGGCGTCTCTGGGTGGGCATGGCAGTGTCTCTGCAGCAATAACTGCATTTTCCAAATTCTCTCAAGGTCAGGATCTTGCTAGTTGCCTCTGGTGCCCTCAGATTCTTCCTAACGAAAATTGCCAGAAATCTGCTCTGGCATGAATTAGAACATTAACACCCTCCTGAGCCATGAATATTTGATTTTTCTCACTTCTGCACAAGAATTAACATTTTTGTTGGGCTGGTTTGCATTCAAAAGTTTTTTTTTTTCTTTGAAAGGCCAAAGAGGGAGATTTTTCAAAATATTTCAGGATGTTAAGATATACATTTCCCTTAATTAATCCAATTCATTCAGATGGGTGAAAGGTGTTGAAATCAAAGCCACGTACTTGATGAGCTTTGGAATCACAGTCAAAAGCATGTCCCTCTGAAGTACCACTCAGACAATCTTTCTCATTCACAGTTAGAAACAAGTTAAAGCAGCAAAATCTGGCTTTGCATTTCAAACACAACAAAAGGTATTCAGACCCTACCACTGAAGAAACAGAGCCATCTATGAAGAGTAAGGATGCCTCCTGCACCTTATATGCACCTTTATAAGGTCCTCCATAAGGGAGATGGAAAAAAAAAGGTGTTTTAAGCCTTCTTATCCTTGATAATGTGCATTAGCACTGCTACAAAAGTGGAATATATCTTTGGCAAAGGGAATAACCCTGACATTTGCCTTGTAAGGCTGAAGGAGGGAGATCACTAGCTCTTCTCCAAATAATTTTCCTTAAGAATGATTACCCAAGACTGAGCTCTCTTGCAGGATTGACATTTGCAGCGCTTTCTAGGCTGTGTATATCTAGACCTCATCCATACCATAGGCCAGTCCATAGAGTGGAGTGTGCTGCAGCTCCTGGGCTGGAGGGGGAGGCAAAGATACCAGGACACAGAGGTGGGAGAGCAGACCTGGACATGGTCCCCATTTCACTCCATGCACTAAGGTCCGCACCATGCTGCTTGGGTGTGCAGTCAGACCCCTTGCCCTTGCGTGTTTACACTTTGGTGTCTGAAGCAGTCCTAAAACATCCCAGATAAGTGTCCCACCATCAAATCAAATTCACTATTTTAAGTTGCTCTCCTCACACTTATCCGTCTCCTCGTGTGTGTGGGGGCAAGTGGCTTCCAAACAATTGTGACTTGGTGTTTGGACACAAAACCGTTGTGGCTGACTCCTGTCTATATGGTACAATTATCCACAGTTTGCAACAGTGTCAGATAGAAACTTCCTGTGGTTCTTTAGGACCCATCTAAAACACCTTTAATTTTTTCTCATCTTTTTATCACAAATGCTATAAAATGCAGTTAAAAGACTGAAATAACAAATTCACTCTACTTGGGTTTTTTATTCCTAGAATATAGAAAAATTAGTTCTAAATAAGGGCATTATTTGGTTACTAACAAGTTATCTGGGTGTCATTACTGCTGATGCTGTAAACCTGGCATCCCACAAACAGAAACCTTAGTCCTGTTCAGGTTTAAAGGGGGTTTCTGGGACTTGTTTGTCAACTAGGTCCTCAGCCTGTGGTACATGACTTTTACTCATGAAGACGAAGATGTCATCCATGGAGTGTCTGCACTGTTGGTCTAGTAATAAATTTGCTTAAAAATATTATGTTCTGTATCGGTCATAGAGATTTAATCAGCTAATGGAAGAAATGGGGCTATCGCTGCAGCATCAGTAAACTGATTATTGTTCTGCCCATCGTGCTGGGCCTGTGTAGCAGTGAAGTGATGCACAGAGGACACTTCCAATAATTCCCTATGTACTTTAACATTAAAATGAAATAATTCAGGACAATGTCAACATAAAAATGTATTCATTAAAAAAAGTGTTGAAAAAAAAGTGTTATGCTATGATTGTCCAGCTAAAAAGTACAAGATCTAACAACAGAAGATCAATCTAGCAAGTTAATTGTTGTATCTTCTGTTGCTTATATCAATATTTATTTCCCTCCCTATTGACTTAAGCAAAAGCCTCTTCTACTCTCTAAAGCACAATGTGTGCCTCCAAGAAAACCTCAAACTGTTACTGCAATGGAGAAGTAGAAGTTAGAAAAACAGTATAGACAAGATTTGTGATTTGTACCACAGTAGTGGGAATGATGAACGGTACCAAGAAGTCCCATATAAAAGTGGGGGTTAAATTAGATGGCCCACGTGATCTCTCCAGCATACTGCCTACTACCTCATAAATATGCAACCCGGTTGCCATAGTGCATGCCACCTGTACCCAACATTAGTACCTGGGCCTTCTTATTTTTCTGCATTGAGGGATGAGGCTGTGTAAGACAAGAAGGCAACACTGTCCAACAGGTTCTTCACTCAGATCATTGATAATACTACTTTCTGCTTTAACTCTCTGAGCGGTAGCATACTATCCCAGTTTATTTAAAGCAAAAGACTAAAGGTGCTCCAGTTTTTGCACCTTGGTCAGAGGTCCCTTACCCTGCCATCTTGGGTAAGGCAGCTGAATGGCTCCACAACCACCTCACAGGTAGCACCAAGTTGCCACCTCAGAAGGCAAGGAGAAAAAAGGGCAATCCTACTGATATTTCAATTTCATCAGATATTGTCAGCACTGATCCTGGATAAGAGGTAAATCCGTGCTTCACAGCCCTTCATAACAAGGTAACAGAAATTTCATGACCTCCTGGAAGTAACTCATTGTCCATGTTGTGCCTGCCCAGAGCATATGGAAATTTTGTGACAGAGATGGATGAAAGAATTGAATCATCATGAATAAATGGTGCTACACCTACCTTCTAAAGTCCGTATGGCTCCTAAATCTTCTGACATGCTAAAGTTCCACCATTTTCTAGAGGATTAAGCAAACTTACCCTCAATTTTGGTTTTAATTTCTCTCTTTTATACCATTTACAGAAGAAAAATATTTGGAGCTTATAGGTCTGATATTAGTCTTTGGCTCAGGTTTGCTTGGCCATTGTTCTTGATTTCCATGTCAGATGGATGAAATCTGGTTTGAGGGGAAGGGAAGAAAAGAGGAGACAAAGCACGGCAGAAAGCCTGACAGGCATAAATTTTGCTTTCCAGCATGTCTGTGCTTGCAATCAGCAGCCTAAAAAGTTCTGCTATGATCATCAAGAGATGATGCCTATCAATCAGTCTTTAAACACTGCCCGTTAGTTTCTCTTGTTGAGGATGTAACTGAATCTACAATTCCCTGAAGGCTATTTTTATTCCATTTTGCAGCCAAAGGAGAAATAAGGGAAGTTCTTTTGCTTTCCAATACATTAAGTGGTGTGGATCAAAGGGATTAGCAACATGGCCTAAAAAGTCATTTTTTAGAGCTATAATAGAATCTATACTGCTTTTTTTTTTCATAGAATTGTTTAAGACATAATTCAAGTCACATAGTATTGATTGTAGAATATATTTGCAGATGTCACCCCACAGTATAAAGAGACTTGATTTCTAAGTGTTTTATTTTCTGGTGCTGTAGGATTTCATACATTCAATAGGGTGTATGCGAAATGCATTATATCATTCTCTGAGTTTAGATTTTTTCCAGACGACAGGCGTTACTTTTATGATGCCCTGAATGGAATGACAGAGTAAATTGCCCTGATTTATACTCCATTACAACCAGTGATACTGCTGTCACGACTGCTGCTCTTTCTCATTGCACAACATCATACACTTCCTTGCCTAGCAATGAAATAAGTTGCAGTGTTCCCAAATACCAGCAACACAGGTCGATTCCCATCGTGTGTCTTGCTCACTCAGCCTGGGAACTTTTCCATTTTAGACCTCGGTCTACAGCTCCTCTTACGGATGGTTTCCATTCCGTTGCCTTATCTGGGGTATACATGGTATCCCATTCTTCATTTTAGATGTACTGTTTGGAGACAAGCACCAAAACAATAAATCATGGGGCTAGGTTATTTTTAGGCCACATTTCCGAATCAACATTGAGACTATTTCTGAAGAACCTGCACAAGGAACTTATTGTGTGCATACACAAATAAATGACACAATTCAATGGTTTAATACTATCTGCCAAGTTAAACTACTGCAGAGCAGCTGTGTACATTTAAAATGATCCCTGGCACTTCTGAAGAGTTCATAAATCAGCAGTAACATACTTTCTTCCAATTAAGAGAGTTAAAGAAAAAAAATCAGAAATTAATGTGTCTAGGACATAAATGACATCTCTATACACTTGTGAATGTGAATCTGAAAAAAAAAGAAAAAGAAACCAATGCTCTTTACATTATTAGGATTATAATAATTTTAAAATGTCAATTTTTGTAAAAGTGTTTCAGTTGTTGTCAAAAGTATTGTTATAAGGAGGCTTGCTTGAAGCCACTCAGTGATATTAACCCAAATCTACTGAAGATATGAAAGACGGTCATCAACCAAACCACAAAAGTACCTTACCAATGCCTCAAACTATGGCTCCCTCCACTAAGAGTAACATGAGATGTACTCCCTGTACGGGCAGCCACAAATCATCTTTTAGAACTCACTCTGAAAGCAATCTCTAAAATACTGATTATTGCTCTAAAGAACCACATTGCATAGTTCCACTATCTAAACTTTCCTACCAATTTCCTGGCATCAACAGCAACCACCACACTATTGCTCAATGACTGTGTGCCTTTGGCTCTTGCACTCTGCTATAGCAAACACTGCAGAAACACGGAGGAGAAAACAGGCATCACTGAGTCTTTACCACCTATGGCAGTCTGTCTCTTCTCTTTGCCCATCCTCTCCCTTGCAACTTCTTGCCTTCTCACCATGTGCGGGTTTCCTGCATCTTTTCACAACAGAGTTTGTTACTCTCCTGCTGTAGCTGGATCTTCATCCCAAACACATTTGACATAGTTTGTTTGTCCTTGTGACTACATGCATAAAAAAGTATATTTTCCTCCAGTTTAGCTCTTACTAAGGGAAGCAGAAGGAAGAACATGTGCCTTAATAAAAATATTTTAAAAATAAAAAAAACCCACCTCACCAAAACAACAGCTTTGTGCAGGAACCAATACCCCTCTGACCAAGTCATCTTCCTCTGCTCTTCAGCAGATTTCCCAAGTATACACCAGAAAACTCCAGCCAATGCAGCCTTGCGTCCTCCCTTTCTTCTTGAATGATATCTGCAACCAGCTTCCCACAGCACTAGCGCTGCAAGACACACAGTTCTTGCACACATGCAATCTGAGAAAGGTGGGTTGGAAGGAACCTCAGGCAGTCACCTAGAGCATCCTCCTGCTCAGAGAAGGTTGTTAGAGCAGGTAGTCAACACCTTGTCCGGTCAAGTTTTGAATATCTCCAAAGATGGGGATTGCACAACTTGTCTGGACAATCTGCTCCAGGGTCTGATGACTCTTAGGGTGAAAAAAGCTTTTTCCTTATACTGAGTTGGAAATTCCTGTTTTCCAGCCTGTGCCTGTTGCCTCTTGTCCTTTTGCTGCACACACCTGAGAAGACAGCTCCATCTTCTCTACACCCTCCCATTAGGAAGTGATTCCCAGCAGTTGGCAGCACAGAAATGAGTTTCGTTATTATAATTTATTTACTCATAAACTACTATTTCCATTGGATACTTCTTAAGATCCATAACTGGTCCTCTCTACACTCTAGAGGAGGGATATCTCCTTTCACTCTGTGCTCTGGCAGAATGGAGGACTAATGTACGCCTAATTGCCAGTGTGCCTGGAGCATGCTTGAATCTGCTTCTTGTTAACTAGACCATCATTACACATTTGAAACACAGAAGCTATGTTAAAGCGTGTCCTCGTGTTTTAAGCTTGCAGTAATCCAGGCCATTTTTGTTGTAAACCAAGTGTTGAATGGATAAGATTTGGAGGACTGGGAGACAAGTCTGGGTCAATGCTGCTGTATATTGATATAATGAGTTCATAACATCATTCAGCTGTAACTCTTAAACTAGCGCATAAAAGTTTCAGCATGGTATTATGTTAATTTAATTAGAAATAAAAGGCTGGCTTTAATACAGATTTGTAAGATGTTTTGCAAAACTGCCATATCACTGGATTCTTCCACGGTGTTATTTCCTTTGCCAGCTGTCTCTGGTGACAACGATCTGTTTGACAATTCAAACGAGGACACTTTAGGCCTGGAGAACTCCAGGAACTGAACAAGGAGACGTTTCCAACTAACAGCGTAACCCTTCTGGAAAGCTGACAAGGATTCGGGAGTGCTATAATGCACTTTGCAGGTTCTTCACGGCTCACACTCATTTGACAACAAAGATGAGGAGTTCCTGTTCTTCAGGTGAAAGCTGATTTATGTGTACAAAGTGTGGGCAAACAGGCATTATGCGGACACACTTCAGGGGGTGAGTCAGGTGAATCACAGCAGCCAGCTGGAAACAGGACTAACACGCCTAGGGCTGAGACTGTCCCGCAGGGCTTCTGTGCGGAGGATGCTGCACACTAAAGGATACGGTTTTCCATGACTAAGGCTCTCCCTTGTTGCTGTCCTCTTTGCTAGCCTCTGCAAGAGCAGCCAGAGGATCTTTCTTTTCCATGTCTATGGGGAAAGCCCAGGCATCACCTGACCTGATAACTGATATGAAAATGGTCACCATCATCTTTGCTTAGTTTTTCCACCCCCCTGGAGCTAATCAACAGAACTGATTTGTTTTCCAGGGGGAGCATCCTGTGACCAACACACCAAACTGGATAGCGATGAGAAAGCTAAGGTGGTTTGTAAATTCACAGTGACAGAAAAGTAGGTAGACTGAGTATATCACTAGTACAAAAGTGCTGGACAGTGCTAGGCCAAGAAATGGGCTTAGACATCTCAGTCCCCACTGTTCGATCCCCTTCTCAGCTGCTGCTTGCCCAGAAAGAAGGTGTAATACATCAGCACCTCCACTTGCACCTTTACGACTTACTAGGCCAGGTCTGGACAGTACTGAACTGCTTTGCTTTGCCATGAATAAGCAGGTTTTTACAAAGCTGATGCCAACCCCTGCTGAGTTCTAGCCAAAATGTCACTGAAAAAGGAGGCCAGGTCAGGAAACAGCAGGCAAAGCACAGTTCAGGTGATACATTGCTGCTTAAATCCTAAACTGTGATTCTGCAACCTTTACTCAGCCGAGCCCTGCAGCATCAAGCTCAACTGCCTTCTTGCTTTTTTTTATTATAACATTTCCCTGGCAGCCACATCTCTTGGGATTGCAGAAGAGCTCAGCTCCCCCATTAACCAGACAGAGAAACTAGCATCCCTACCTCGAGTGCCCAGAGGAGATGCTGCAGGAGGCCCCCCCCCCAACTCATCTCACCCCAATTGCCGGACTCTGATTCCTCACAACCAGTGAAAACTGCCACGATGGTGTTTTTTCAGTGCTTTCACAGTTACCCACCAGGAGAGTGCTCTTTGATGTCTTGGGTGGAAAAGAGACTCTTTACCCTTCTTGTTGGAGATGTCCCTCGAACCGCCTGTGGATGCCACGCAGAGAGGGGACTCCCCTGCAGCCCTGCAAAGGGGACCAGATTTAAGATGCCTGGTGTCCTGTACCTGCCACAGAGCAGGGCAGCTCTGTGCAATTTCGGTCGGAGGGGCTTCTCTCCTGCAGCAACCCGCCTTTCTCCATGCACAGCCTGGGAAGACAGAGGGCCTGGCATCTGTTCCAGAGAGCAGGCACCTAAAAACCCATTGGCTAGGTCCTCTTCTGGCCCTAATGCTTAGGAATCAAATTCCCCCTTGTGAATAAAGAAAACCCAGTTTAATGCAATGAAATGTTTTATACTTTCCAGTAACTAAATGAGTAGGAAACTGAAGATTTTCCATTGTGGAAAGTTAAGGAGTTGTTATTAGTAAATGCAAGTAATGCTGCAGAGTTTAAATTTCTGAGGAAGTCTGTGTTTATTTTTGGGGAAGATAGTAGGGCTGATCTGTTTTCTAGATTTTCATGCCCCTGATGAAGTAAAATTTTGCAAATGTTGTTTACAGTTTCAGTCTTACAAAGCCGTATTATGTATACATATATGTGTGTCTGTATATATATATATATATATCTCTCCTTACCTAGACATTCTATGAAGAATCCATATCGCATGTGAAAAGTTAAAAATGCTTTTGCGGAATATACATCTTACTTTGCCTGTAAATATCTGGCAGAGACAAGAGATTTATATGATTATTTTTATGATTATTCTTTACTTTACTGTCACATCTAGCAGGTATAAAAGCCAAAGTTTCAGTTAAAGCACAAAATATGTAAAGACTCCCACCTAAAGAGTAGTATGATAAGCACAAAATGCTTTCAAACAATCATAATCTGCCCACTTTAAAAAAATGTGCACTTCATAGCTGTAGAGTACATGGCTAGATGGAAGGAAAATTCCACCGAGTATTTTATCAGCTGGCTGCCATTCTCTGTACATGAGCCAATAAAAATGGAGAATTTTATTGGGAAGCAATAATTTCCTCTATATCAACTCTTGCAAGCACTATTACATCAAATCCCAAGTGTGCTCACAGAAACAAAACACCCTTTTAAATGTTTTCCCAAGATATGATGCAGCCATTCCATCTATCATTTGGACCCCACTATTTTAACCAAACATGCTCATACTGAGTCGTCAAAGGTTTGAGCTGCAAATAGCACAGCCATGCAAAAGAACTACAGGCTTGGTAAGGCTTTCCTTCATTATTTTGGGGGGGGGTCAAAATAGTGGGCTATCCTGGCTGTGATGTAACACAGCTCTAAAAGGTAATGGCAGGAAGACCATGATTTTATTGAACAGCTCTGGTTACACAGGGAAGGGATGTGAAAAGCCTTTTCAACACAGGAAGCCATAGTCACTCCCTTGACCAGAGGCAACACTTTAAACCAAATTAAACAGAAGTCAGGTGACTAGAAGAGCACCTGCATATTCCCAAGACCATTTGGCTATTGGTCTCTGGGACCTGACCATCTGAACCAAAATGTAAGTCAAATTATTCTTTATGACCTCAGAAAGCATTAGAGCTACCCCCCAACCATTTATGCCTTTACTGCAAAGCTTTGCTGATATGCTGAATTTAAATAATCTCCCATTTGTAGCTGGCTGAGATGGGTAACAGGCCATCTCTTCGACTTCAGTCTCAGCCTGGCTATAATAAATAAATTGATGCTTCGTTTACATATTTTTGTTCATACAAAAATGCACTATCTGTATAGCCACCCAAAGCCCTAAGGAACCTTTAACAATATCTAAAAGCAATCATTCTTTTGCCATCAGCGTCAGTCTATGTTACTGCCTTTTGCTCAGCTGGTTAGTCAGAACCAAAGGTGAGCAGAGAGAGAAAAATTAGGGATAACACCTCAACAATGCCCAAAAGCATTTCAGCTTTAGACGAAACCGCAGATAAGTGGAGGACACTGAAGAAACTCATTCCCCTCTGGCGGCTGGCAGTACACCAGCTCCCTTGGCTCTTGGGGGCTCTGAAATAAATGTGCATCCTGACATGGAGGCAGCATTTGGACTCGAAGACAAAGAGGCAGTAGCTAGGTGGGAAGAGTGCCGTGCTTTCCAGATCTCCTGCTTCTAGCTCACAAATACTGAATTGTCTTACCTGAAAAGCCTCATTCAGCTCTTGTCATTGCTCTAACTACAGACCACCACACTGTCCATCAGAAACAACCCCAAACCCTGACCTGGTTACTGAACTACATGTCAGTGCTCAACAGCTGAGGTGGTGGAAAGGCACACTACATCCTAACAGGAACGCAGTTAGAAAACACTGCTTCCAGACCCAAGCATTTGCACTTGCTTTGAGAAACCTTCCTAACCCTCAGTCAGCATTCTTTCTTGAAAACCCATAGAGGCAAGGACACAACCTTTTTATAATATTTGTGTCCAAATATCCATCTCCATTGGAAAAAAACCCAAACCCCAGGAAAATATGCAGCAGGAAAATATGTCCTTCTTTGCCTTTTGATCAAAAGCTTTTAATCCAGCTCAGCTGAGCGCCAATAAGTGAGCACTGATCATATCAGGAGAAAGAAAACAGCTGTTGACACCAATAGCAACAGTCCTGCTGTATCATTTCATTTAATGATCTTCTATTTTTGCACTTGATATTTACCTCCTTGAAGTTGACTCCCATCCACCAGTGATACATCTTCCTTTCTTCCTCTTGGAGACTCCATATACATCGTATGTTCATTAGTCAAAGCAAAGCTTTCTTCCGTTTTTCTGCAGCTGGCATTCCTGCATAGCACAAAATGAAATAAGTCATACAGCAGCCCCGAAATTAAGATCCAGGCAGTGAAGACATAGTTTTCTCAAGGGTATCTAGCCTGACCCTGAGGACAGGGGGATGCAGCCCTATCACTGAACCCCTGATCTGTCTTTACAGCAAATGTCCCCAGTCCATCCCAAAGGTGATTTCAAGAATGGTGGTTCTGGTTTAGCTTGGTTGACTTTGAGCCTCTGTTTCATGGTGAAATAGGTCGTCAGGAGCACTGGGAGCCACAGCGTTGCCTCTGCGCTAATCATTGTAGATAACTGCAGGGCCACTGGCAGGATGGAGCAAACAGCAGGAGCGAGGCAAGCTGCCAGCCCTTCTGCCTGAGAAGAGAGGGAGGAAGAGGAGGCGATGCTCCGAATGCTGGGTTTGGGTGTTGCTTTCTCTTCCCTTCACTAAGCTGAGTCAGATTTAGAAACATAGTGTTCTGAAGAAAAAAAAAAAAAGAATGAGAGGGGTTTCTGTAGAAAAATGTTGAAATGAAATATTCTGACTTTTCAAATTTTTCTTTCATGCTCTTGACTGAAAGGAACCTGCTAGGAATTTAACCTTAAGTCCCAGATAGTTTCAGTCAATCCAAACCTGTATTTCAGGCAAATGAGATAGATACCTAACATATGTCAGTGCAAGACTGCTGACCATTTTTCCCACCAGAATACTGGGAGCTCTCATATGTCACTGAGACCTTAGAGTATAACAAATTTCTTTTTGTTTTAAGCAATTTCCTCTAGTGCTTAGTGAATTACCCTGTCACACATTTAGCAACTTGTTTTCATATTGCTACAAGCAATTCTGCTGGATGAAATTAACGTAGTAAAATGTATTCTCAGTTTTTATTAAGCTCTCTTGGCTGAGGAAAGATCAATATTTAATAGGAAGACGGGGGAGGCAATGCAAGCAGAAAGGTTTCTCTTTTTTGTCTAGTATCTGGGAAAAAAAAAAGTATCTAATTTCATGAATGACAGACCAATTCAGCTGGCTGGCCAAATTCTGCTGAGTACCAGTTGCAGTCACAAAAATCTCAGGCCTCTGATGCTTTGAAGTCAACAGAGCTGTGCACAGGCAGTACCATAAAAAGAAGAAAACAATCAGAAAGAAATGTAAAGGCCACATATACTGTTTAATTGATGTGACTTTGGAGACGCCTATGTGAGCAAAGTAATTAAAGCCCAGGCAGCAGGGAGAACAGGAAGAAAACTGAGGAGCAGTAATTAATTAAAAATATTATGATGTTTCGCTCCACAAATTCAGTAATTTTCACAACCTAAAAGTAACATCTTGCACCTTCAGGATGCTGATCTCTGCAGGATATAGACACCTACCCAATACAGTATGTATAATAGACGAATAAAAGGAACAATTGTTTCAGCTTCAGCATGATGGTGAACTTTGATGGCATCCTAGTAAAACATATAACATTTATTGCCATGATAAACTGCTCTTGAGGGAGTGATTTCCCTGCCCTCCCAGCTGGAGCTGTCGTGCTGCAATGACAGAGTGGGTAAGGAAGGGATGGAACAATAGCAAAGTCAAGAAGCTGGAGCCTGACCTTAACAGAGTGGGTGGTATTTGCTGCAATCCAGAAAAGCAAATAACTCACTCAAAGGTGATAGATTTTACTGGGGAGTGGAAATAACAAAGCTGAGAAATAAAGTGGAGCAAACATGGCATGAAAGCATATTAAAGTAACTGAAGGGGCGGGGATTTACTTGTCAAAGGATCCAGCTATTAAGGAAAGAAAGAGAGAGAAAGGAAAAAGCAAAAGAGAGGTGAGAGAAGAGAGGAATGGGGGAAGGCAAAAAGAGAGGAAGAAAAAAGAAAAAAGAAAAAAGAAAAAGAAAAAGAAAAAGAAAAAGAAAAAGACCAAGCCTCATGACTGTGAGGTGTTCTTGATTAAATGCATCACTCAGTAACATGTCCAAAACACACCAACCCACTTCATGGAACACCTCGCCTGACAGCGAGGGTGTAATTGAGTAGTTGGTACTGGAAAATTTGTTTCTGTTTTCTCTTTTTTGAGACCAGAGATTGCAGGGACCTACAAGCAGAAGAAATATCCTTCTTGGTCGCTACCTCAAGTCAAGAACACGCAGGAGAAACCCCCAGCTTTCCAAAGCATAGAAAGCTTTTTTTTTCTTTATGTAGGGCAACTACCTGTACATTTTAACCATTCTTGCCTATTGCCCTATTTTCCATAAAGCCTGAGAATGAGAAAGGCCAGACACCTACTCATTGATCTAAAAATTAGGAGTTGCTTTGGTACCAGTGACTTTAATCCAGTTGCATTTGCTGTGGGCAGACAAAACATGACACCAGTCACAATATGTAAGTTGGGAACTTGAAAAGGGTCAGTTTTCCGAAGGTGAAATAAATCAGTGGAATGACTGACTAAAAAGTGGTATTGTTCAAGGATATTTTATTTGCTCAGCAAAACACCACAGATTGATAGGAAAAAGTATTCTGGCTGAAAGGAGACACAGAAGCTGCAATAAGCCATAAATATGCATATAGAATGAAAGAAAAGGGGGGAAAAAAGCATCAAGGAGTTCAAGTTGCAAGTTTTTATGTCTCATAGCTGATTTAAAAAGGAAGATAAAGAAACTGATGAAGTATCCATTGCCTTCTCTGCAGGGGCTTTTTTCCAAAACATGTGTAATAAAAGATTCTCTCTCAGTCTGAGGTACTTTTATGGCTTCTGTTCATATTGCATTAAACTGCTTCAAAACAGTAAGGTATTTAATTTTACAGCATACTTTGGAGAAGCAGATGTCTCTTTTGCCTCCATGTTACAGAGGGGAAACAGGTACAGAAATACTCAGGAATATCCTCAATGTCAATGGGAAACATGCAGTGATAGAGCAAGATGAACTTACACCTCTGAAAATGGCAAGAGTGTGTCGTGGGTCACCCTTTCTCCAAGAATGACAGCCACTGCCCCTTTGAACCCTTAGGGTAAAGAGAACATCATCATCCTCATCTTCATCATTATTATTACTACTACTACACAAAGCTGTTGCTGGGGACTACAAACACCCCAAAGAATTTACAGACTAGCAGAGAGGAAAGAGCTGATGAATAAGCCATTGGTAAGGCAAGCTAACTTGTATAACAAGATATATTCTGTTCGTAGAGGATAAGGACCAGGAAGCCATCGCCACCCCTTGCAGAAACTGCACAGGTTTCAGTTTCTGCATGCCTTGTGGCACGGGGCAAACCTAAACTGGGACTTGACTGGTGAACATCAGAAGTAGTGTTACACACTTTGACTGGCAAATTGGCAATGTGGCATCAGCTTCAGGCTGTTTGATGGAAACCATGAGCTGTGCTGATGGCCACTGGAGGGGTCATCAGATCAGATGTTTCAAAGCATGTGAAAGAGTTTTTACTTCTTTCTATTCTAGATGGAATGGTGGGACAGGAGCACTACTCTTAAAAAGACAGTAATAAATTATAAGTGAATGGCCAGCTCTACCATATAACACCACCATGATTATTATTTTTCTTTCCCTTAAAGCAGTGTGTCTCAAAAAGCTGAGTGGCAACCAGCAGCTCTCTCACCCCACATCCCTCTCCGTGGCTTCCTCCTGCCCCCCAGCCCCAAAGGAATGGAAGGAGACCTCAGCTGCCAGGATGCCCCAGAGCAAGCTGCAGCACCCCCACCACCAGATTCTGCCGCTCTTTGCATCTCCAGAGCCCATCTCCCCCTCCAGCACGTCTGGCCCAAATGCCCTGTCTTCACAGGAGCAAGGGTTACTGCTGGTTGGGACTGGGGCAGGACAGAGCATTTGGGGGACCCCAGTGGGGGCTTGCCAAGGCAAGCACACCAGAAAGATGCTGCTCCTCAGGATGCCCGGAGGCTCACCTCAAAGCTGCTTCTCACACCCCGCCACCTCTGTCCTCCTTTTCCCTTGCCTGTCAGCTTTGAGAATCAAACGTCTCGGAGTAGCTTCCTTTCTTTTTGTTGTAATTACCCTACAGGTCAGCAGTGGGCTCCTCGCTCTCCACCCAAAAACATAGCATGATACACACAACCTCTTATGGAGAAGGAAAAAGAGAAGAGACGATTAGAGAAGAACAAAGATGTAGATGGGATGTTCAGCTTATCGCATGTCTAAGAGGAGCATGATTTCCAGATGCAGCGAGGCAGCATCTTCTTTGCATCTCTAGGTTACGTTACTGCAACTCACACTGCAGAGGCTGTACTAGAAGGCTATTGGCTTGTGCGAAACGTAGACAACCACCAGGCACGGAGCTCCTGGAAGATCTCTTCCCCTTTGCTCCCAGTCCCAAATAGTACGCTGTACTACATGGCACAGCTCTGTAAACCCCCTTACTCAAATCAGCACTTATCCTGCTCAACTCAACTAATTTTATTCTTTTTTCTTACTTTATTAAAAAAAAAAGTAATGTATTTACCAGAGTACTTTTCATTAATGAATCCTTTAAGTCTTGCAACTCCTGCAGAGCTGATGATTTGCAAGAAAAATATTCAGCAGTTGAAGCATCCCATGGAATATCTAAAAAATGATTTGCAAATCTGTGAGCGTGCCAATTGTTCAAACTGAGCTTTTCTAATCTTTTCATATGTGGCAAAACCAAACCTATGCCCAACTTGAGCTACACCACATAGCTGTGACTGCTTGGGTAAGTCATATAATACCATCTTCCCCAGCAAGAAAGCACTTCCCTTTGGAAGAGACACATAAATCTCCCCGGAGAGCGAATTTCAAACCTCTGGGCTACTGGATCGCCTGAATGCTTGCTGAAAGCAGACGTCACGTAAAGAGCCTGCATTTAGAAATGGCACGGCTGGCCGCAGCATTTCCTCCTCCCCTGCCACTCAGCTCATTCCAGGTATCACTCCGACTTGGACATGCTGTCTGTCTCTGGGAGCTCGTCCCCTCTGATCCAGGTCAGCGGAGACATCCCAGGCCGCCAGTCCCTGAGCGGGAGCTCCTGGAGCGGAGGGTCCCAAACACACAGCCCCTCTTCCCCATGCGGAAAACAACCCGTTGTGCAGGGGAAGGCTAGGTATGGCGGGGTTGTTTTCCCTTCCCGGTGAAGGTACCGGCGAGGGAGATGTGGGAGCCGGACACATTTTTCTGTCAGAACCACTACATTGCAGCCAGTTTACTTTTAATATTCTTTGCGTGCACATGTTCAATACGTCCCTGCAAGTGCGACAGCGAGACTGTGATAGAAGGTATGTATAAACCAAAATACGTGAAATAAGTAATTCTTCATAATTCAATATGACATCCTTCCTTTAATTTAAACCTAATCAGGGAGTAAGAAACTAAAAACAGCTGTAAGCATTCACATTACATCTCTCCAGGGAAATGTACATAAAGTTAGGATTTGTTTTCACCCAATGGAAATTTTGCGATTTCACACAGCCACTCTTTTTGTTTAAGCTGCTTCTTTATTACATTTTCCATAACAGAATTTACAATCTCCACAAAATAAAAAGCAATTCCACTGCATTTTCCTTGGGTGACTCTCTTGCTCTACCTTCTCCCGCTCAAAACATGAAAAGATTAAACACATAAGTGTTTCTAGTAATCTGGCTATCTCGGCCATAAATTCAACAGGCAGGGAAGATTTTTATTTTTTTTTTAAATCGGTAAAATACGCCTGGAAACTGTGCATGGCCCAGCACGATGTGTGCGTTTCGGGTTTTTTTTACCATTCCTGCAGTAAATAAGCTTTTCGCAAACCACATCCAAAGCCCTTTTAAAGCTCTCTTCTCCGCATATATCAATCCTGGCCAACAGCACAGAACTAAAACGCACGGTGAGCTCAGAAGCGAACACTTCCAACGGTTAAAATGTTCCACCAAGCATTCCAGTAAGGAGACGCCAGCAGAGAGCACGAGGGAATGCGAGCCCTCGCGGCACAAAAAGGACACGGCCCCTGGACCGCGGCTGTTCAACAATACCTCAGCTATTAACGGGAGCAGGGAAGGACCCGACGGCAGCGCAAGACAAGCAGAAGCCTGTATCCTCTGCATCCAGCGGGAAGCGAATAATCTGATTATGGCCTTCACTCTCTCTGAAAGTCAGTCGCTAATGAAAGTTTTGAGAAAAATGCTCCGCTGCTGAAGCTTGCTCAAATAAAATGCACAGTATTTGTGAACAGAGATGCCTTATGAGTCCAAAGTTAATGCTAGCAACGGCCTCTTAATCTGTACTTAATAATCTTCTGGCAGAGTAAAAGGCTGACCCAAGGCAAAGTTTAATGACCAAACTGGCAATTAGAGCTATTGGTAACAAATCATTTTTCGGCAAACGTGCTTTCCACGGTGGGAAATGCAACTATTAAATTTCCAGACATTTTTCACTACATTTTAAAAAACGTGACATTATCAGCCATAAATACTGCTCGAGACCATATCTGATGTTAAACCCAGGAACGGTGGCAAGAAAAAGGCAGTAGATGCAGTTGTGACATTTGGCTACGGTCACAGCCATGAGTGTTTTCTTCGTCTCGTACGGGAGGAACTTAAGGAAAAAAACACTCTAAATTTTGTCTCACAGCAGAAGACTGAACTTGCCCTTGTAAAGGAGCAAACCCACAATGCTACAAACTAGCATCGCCTCTCAAGAGCCCATTGCCTTCAGTGGTACTGCCTGGGTTTATCAGAGGACAGACTCAGGCCTTGCCAGCCTAATCCCCCAAAGTATGTAAGTACCTGCTTAATTTGAAACAAGTGGTTCCAGCGGGACTATTCACAGCACATAAACCAGGCACCGTGTCGTTCTCCGCGGCGTGGGAGCCCAGGAGCGTGACGTCCGACGTCTTCGGCACTATCGAGATTGTTCTCCCCCGAGGCAGGGGGAATTTTGCAGCCACTGACTTTCAGGGTGCATCAAACAAGGCTGGATGCTCCTCTGTGTGCATCCAGAGGCGTTGGCCTTTCAGGATTGCAGCCGGATTATGCCAAGCCTTTCCACTGCCCACATGCTCAGGGGAGAGGGTGAGGGATGGAGGAGATGTCCCTCACGCTTGGTGGGGCTCACAGCAGTGCCACAGGAACCGCCCCCCCCCCCCCCCTCTATCTGGCCATGATGAAATCCTCCTGTAAGTCACTGGAGCAGCACCAGGTACCTCTTATGATACACCTGTAATGGTAATGTTGGAATTAAAGTGTTGATGTACTTTTTATGACGACAAAAATGTGCTTGTAGGCTGGCGTACAAGAGAGTTGGGGGAGGTAGCAGGAAAGAGGCAGTAGAAGGAAAGCAAGAGAAAGAAGCCAACTAAGAAAGACCTGTTTTCACCCTGTTTTTAACAATTTGCCCAACCAATATTGTAGGTTTTAAATGTGTGCATCAGAAAACTGGTGAATTTTTCTTCTGCATTTTTGGAACCTCCTTTTGTCTTTTTTTTCCCAGCAATTACAAGTTTAATTCCAAAGGAAAAGGAAAAGGAAAGGGAAAGAGAGAACTATGAAAAGTAGATACTCTAAAGCATATTCCACTAGACCATTAATATATGCCTCAGGTATATAGAGGAGCAAATCTGAACTTGAGGCAAGAATTCACAGCCTACTAAAACGCGTATCATCATGTCTTAAAGATGCAGTCTGTAAGAATTATACTTCCAGTTAGCAAAGACAAAAGTGTTCAGCAAATTCAGAGAGTACTAATGCATTTCATATATGGCAGTGAATATGCTGAAAAGTACTTCTGGCCTATATCATCAAATTAAATTATGCTTAAATTAATTTGGAATCTATCTAGGTTCCAGACTTGTTTTTAAGAAAAATACACACACATATACATCTATACATATGTTGCCTCAGATAACCATAATCCTGTGTGCACTACACTAACATTTATAAGACTTTTTCAATCATTACTTATAAATATAGTTTTCCTTACAAATTTCCTCCTAGAATTCATGTACCCCATATAGTTGAAATCAGGACAAGACAAATCAAATATGGTTCAAGAACAAATACAGGTATATGCAATTCTTAAAACTGGTTTAATCTATTATCCTGACATTCCCTCTTGTGTGGGTGATTGTTTTGTCTGTTTGTGTTTGTGTTTTCTCTTTTTGCCTTTTTTTTAAAAGCCTGGAAACTGCCACAGAAAAGTCTGGCAGCTATAACCTCCAGCTAACTACTAGCAAATGCTAACATGCTGTAAAGTGGAACATTTATACAAGATCCATCTGGCGCATACAAGTAGGAATCCAAGATTTAAAGCCATTACACTGTGCATGTGCATTTACACCTTCACCAAAGTTGGCAAAAAGAGTAGATTTTACCCCATGACTCCAGTAGTAAAAGGAGGGGTGTGAAACGTGTGCTGACCTACGCTCCTCCATCCAATTGTAGTTATTATATACTGCACTTTGGCGTGTTTCATCCCAGGCTTCATGCCAGGAGTAAATTAGTCCAGTCCTGAACTTGCCTATCAGAAATTAAATAGTACAAGAGTGAAACATGCCTATAAAGTATTAGAGTAGCTAAGCATTTTCTTTTGATCAGTCTTAGAGCTTTAAAAGGGCACTCCACCAGGTCTGGTAAAACAAGCAATACTCCCATCAAAAGGATGTCTCAGCTGACTCTTTTTGCCATAACTGAACAGTAAGGAGGGAAAACCAGCTTTGAGCTTTTTCATTATTCTTCATGAAGCTCAGGCTTGCTCAACCATATGCCTGATGTTTTAGTATTTTTCTGCTTGATACGTTCCCATCACCTCAGGCAGACTAGACCTGGATCTGTCAGCAATATTTGATTTTATTTATATACAGAAGGTATATAGGAAAATATGTGGATATGAAAGCAAAGTATGCATGAATTAATGGCAAGCCTAGTCATCATCATGATTTAAAAAAAAAAAAGCGGGGGGGGGGCGGTGCTAAAGGCAAAGGGCACCTTTACATTACCAGTGAAGTTCAGAGTTTTGTTGGGCAGCAAACCGCGATGCTTAATGCATTCATTAATGCCCTCTGCCGTCTGTCTTGGCGAATTTCAGTGACACATTGACCGCCTCTCCCTAAGAGAAGCACCAGCTCAGAAAGCCGTTTAGGATAACTGAGATTTCTTCTTTTGTGCGCATTGCCCCACCTGCACGATGCAGCAAAGCTGGAGCTCCGGTTTACCGCATCACACGATGATTTCTGCCTGTAACCCAAAAATACGAGCCCGTTCCTCTGCAGGCACGGTTCCTTCCTCAGGCTGGTCATTTAAACACCAGGTGGCACCAAATAACAAGTTTCAATAGAGCTGTGGACTTTTTTTAGTGGGAAAAAGGTAGTGAAAAGATCTCACAGAAACGTGTAATGAGAGTGGGGGAAAAAAAAAACCCACCAAACAAACAAATAAACCCCCCACCAACTAAAAAAGCCTCAGCATGACTGTGGGGTGAGTTCACCAAGAGCAATGCCCGCTCCATCCAGACGGAGATGGGCAGAGATGGCAGGGCGGCCGGGAGCCCAGGCTCTACCTGCCTGCGCAGATGCTTGCCCTGGGACCTGACAGCAGTTACTATGTCAGTAACGTCCAACAAATGTCTGTCTGACGAGGACAAGCACTTTGGGAAGCTGTAACAGATCAGTCATTAGCCCTTCTAATTAACTGCTACGTAGTCACGAGGTGTTTGAGTGGGGCTCTCCTTGCCACCACCACTGGCTAACACTGCTCAATCTGATAGCAACACACCACCAAGAGCAAAGAAGGCAGCACTTTGGAGGGAGGGAAATCATGCTTTTAGAGCATGTAAGCACAGACCAGACGTGCTGGACAACCAACAGACACGATTTCTAGCCCTGCACTTTGGTCAGCCTGACAGGTCACCCTCTTTGTAACAGCCTAACTGTCAAATTTTGTACGCTCAGCGCAAAACTGGGTCATGTGTTACTGTGCTGAGAAGGGGTAGAAAGGGTGGTGATTTTTCCTCTGTGGAATATTGCTCAGAAGTCCAAGGGCACAAGAGGATCAACTGGCTGGTTTGCTTTTATCAACATTTCCATACTCAATTATAATTTTAGAAGCATTGTAACTGTACCTGGTACAAAGGCATCGCACTGTAGTGTTTCACAGAATCATGAAATTATTGAAAGGGACTTTTGGAAGTCACAGACTGCAGACCCCCTGCTCAAAGCAGCGCTAACTCAAGTTAGACCAGGTAGTTCAGCATCTTTTCTTATGAAGTTTTAGAAACATCTAAGGTGGAAATCCAATGTGTTCCAGTTCTCAGCCACTCCCATATGCAGTCAGAGTTTCCCTTGTTGCAACTTGTCATGCACTTTTTAATACACACTCCTGGGAAAAGCCTGGGTCTATCTCCTTGATGCTCCTGCCCACCTCTGGGGGTTCCTCCCAAAGCCTTCTCCTCCTGAGGCTGAGCAAACCCAGCCTCTCCTCACATATCACCTGCTCCAGCCCCCAAACCCCCAAACTTGGCTCCTCTCCACTGGTCTCTCTCCAGTTTGCTGCCTCCCCTTTGGACTGTGGAGCCCAAATCCAGGTGTAGTACCCCAGCTGCAGCCTCATAAGCACTAGGAGGGGAATCCTCTCTTGCTCCTGTAGCTCAGTAGATGTCAAGCCTTCACCGGCACCGGGACACAGTGCTGGCTCATGCCCAACGTGGTCTGCCAGCACCCGTGTGTCCTCTGCCTCTAAACTGGCCAGGGCTGGTCCATCCCCAGCCTGCGCTGGTGCACGGTGTTACTCCAGCCCCAGTGCAGGGCTGTACATTTGTCTTTACTGAACTTTTTGGGGGTTGGTGCTACCCCGTTCCTCCAGCCTGTGGAGCTGCCCACTTGACAGACCACTAAAGAGGGAAGGGCAATCCTGATTGATTACACAAAGTCAATACAGTTACTTGAATAATTGTCTATTACATGCTACAGGTGTTCAATCCGATCTCAATTATTTAATTTCGTTTCCTTTGCGGGACACGAAAGGCAGCGATCAGAAGTTATATACTCGCATCTTGCCAACGGGCAGAGGTTGCTCTTAAACTCACAAGCAGAAACTTAACCCTGGAGCTTCCTCAGGTTTTGAAAGAATTTCAAGCCGCTATTAGAGATTGTCCACCAGATGGAGCGCGCGTTTCCCAGCCGGAGGGTCGCTCCCCACGGGGGGAAGACGTGACCCGTGGGTACCAGCTCCCGCAGGCTGCGCATCCCCAGAGCCTCGGGGCAGGGCAACAGGGAGGCAGGACAAAATATGCCATATTATCTACACAAATATGTATGTTCATACTATACACGCGTGCTGTATGACCGTTATGCTAGCAAACTAACCCTATGGACAGATTGACAGTTATCATGATGTAATTTCTCCAGGCAATGGCAGGTTTAGGGGTGCGATTAGCACAGTCAGAACAAGCAAAAAAAACCAGCACAGCCACAGCCATGTCCTACCTGTCTGATCAGCTAAACAAGTTGTGTAAAAGTCAGGCTTTAACTAATAAAAATAATTTTAAAGGAGAATTCATTTTGAAAAAAAAATCAAACAGCCTGTTTAAGAAATGTCAATAAGGAAACCCAGTTCTGCACTTTAATACTTACCACTGTATTTTGCAGCTGAAGTTGTCCAAAGTTAATTATATAAACCTCACTGCTTTCTGATACAGTAATGAGGTACATTTTCTATGCAATGTGTTTCCTGTCCCTCCTCTTTCCTTTCTCATTTACGCTACTGGGGTACAATTCAAATCGGAGGTGGAGACCGTGCCTGTCAGATTCTCTGTATGCTAGATGTCTTCAGACCTTCAACTAGGCCATGAACCTTTTAATGTGTTTTCTATCACAACGAGCAATCAGGCAGTAGTCTTGAATTTCGGGTTCTTAGATGGCGGAATTGGTGTCCTTCCCAAATTCAAGAGCATTAGGGGTGCTCGCTCTCTCCACCACTGAAGAGACAAAGTGCGTTGCTGAAACTTCCTTCCTCTAAGTAGAGGCTCTGGAAGGATGGAAGGCATGATGCAATTTTGCAAACTTCAGACTTAATATCTGCATGTCAGAATTACTGTTTAGGGTGATGATGGTGATGGGTATAAGAAATTGAATACCAGCTTCAGTAAATGATAACTTTTACATTTGCTTCTGTGGCAGTTGTGTTGTTCTCTACCGGCCATTAATATCTAAAGCAAGTAATGATTCAGGTTATATTTTTACTTTTGACAGGGTGAAAACAGTTTAAAGGATCTATCTTTAAGAATTCGTTATTAGCCAAATCTACCACTTATCTGCTCTGTAACCGCCTGTCTCACCAACAAATTCTGCTCTTCCTCCATCCACACATAGGTCCAACAAAAACAAATTAAAATAAGCAAATATTATATGAGTAGAAGGTTGCAAGATTGGATACCAATCACACAATATGGAGAATTCAAGATCAGATCCCTCTGATAAAAGGTCAAGGGTATACTCCTGCAAAGCATTTCTCGTTCAAGCAAGTCATATAATAACTTTTCTCAGAGAGCTACTCACATGAACAACGCGACAAGACCAGGTTCTTGTGTATTATGGGAACTTAGATACTTTCAAAGTTATAACTCCTATGACAATGATACAGCGCTTGCCTGCTAGAATTGAAAATTATTTTTAAAAATTACATTCTACAGAATTTTGTTATAACTTCTCATGTTTATGTTTAACCAAACACCCCTACTTTTCAAAAGAGATTGATGCTTAATAATGAATGCTTTAAACTAGCAGACTGTACACCTAAAAAAAAAAATTATCTGTGCTTTTGTGCCACCATTACATCATTAGAATGTAAGCTGCAAATGTAAGCAACAATGGGCCAGAGTTACAAAAGGGTTTAATTACTTTAATCTAAAACTGTGATCCAAAACTCTCTTTATCCAAAGCCTAGCATTCCTCCCAGTGCTCCCCTTAGGGCCCAGGCCGGCCTGTGTCCTCCATACTGCCAAACGAAATGGGGTACAATTCAAATCAGCCCCCAGTGGCAAGGGGAAAGCCACGTTTCATGCAATAGCTTATTTACAATGATCACAAAGATCAGCCTGGGTGGAATTAGTCATGCTTCAGTTTGGTCATCTAGAACTGAGACGTCTGATCTGCAACTGCCAGCTCATCTTACCTGTAACGGAGACGAGTTATTCTCTCCTCTTTCCCTTCCATAAACAGACAAGCAGTTATGCAAAACACAACAGCTGCCAATTATCCTACACGAACTATACCCTGCCTCTTATCTTGGTAAAGTTGGCTAACCACTGAACTACTGTATGGTTCCCTTCCTAGCTCAAAGAAAGAGAAGAGCAGATTCTTGCTTTCTTTTCAAGTGAGAGAGCTTAGGCTTCTGCCTCTAAAAAATACTGGGCTATGAGGGCTCTTAAAACTCCTGGTATATTTAATCTCTAAGATCTCACATGATGGATACAGCCACAGACTTTAGATCTTCCTGACCTGTATGGTCTTTCTCTGCTCATCTTCTTTCTCTCCCTTTTAGTCTTGTGTAGGAACACCTTCTCCATCCATCTAGCAAAAACATTACCCTTTATGGACTATCTTTCCGCACAAAAGCTTTTTTGTCAAAAATCTCATTTCTCACGGAAAGTCGTCAAGGAAGGAAGTTCCGCACAGTTCCTACCTTGCCCTCCCATAAGTGTCTTGCATACTTTTAATGATGATACTAGATCAAGGACACATATTCCAGGGAGCTGGTCCAGGGAAACATTAGCCCCCTCCTCTATTAGCCACCCTGAGCAGAACCAAGCCTTGGGGTTTACATTTAAGACAAACCCCAGCCACTGAGGAGGCAGTGCCAAAACAACCTATAAATGACACATACCCTCTTCAAACCATAAACTGGGAAAATAAAAGCCTAAAGGAATATGTGATGCCTACCAAAGTGACTTTTTTAGAAAAATCCTTACCTATCTAGTGATTAAGTGTGACCAGTTGGGGATAAGTTGTGGTCACTGGAAGTCTAATTTATTCCACTTCAGAATCCACCTTTGGTATGCTGCTACAGTGTGCTGTCAACGGCATTCATACTTCTATAATTTAAATGCTTTGGGGGTGGTGGCAGTGTTGTCCGAGCTTTACATGTGATAGAACAGTAATGGAATAGCAAAAAAAAAAAAAAGAGCAAATCAGCTACGCTTAAGTTTATTTTTCACATTAAATTAGGCTCAACATCAAGTAATATGAGAGCAGAAATGAATCCTTATCCAAAAGGAGAACTTACCAAGTCATTAATTACATAAGATGTACCATGGAGAAGGCAAGCAAAGAAAAGGGCATTACAGTAAACACTGCAGGAGTATTCAAACCATGAGAGTCTTCATGCTTTTCAGCAAATCCAGCTTTATGGTATACAATTAACAATGAATTACATTCCTATTGGATAACTAAAAGCCCTCAAGAACTGGCAGAATAAGGACTAGGATTTAAGTAAGCCTTCCTATGTTTATTCAGTTGGTGAGAAAGCAAACCCAAGATATTTAATGCAGACAGCTTCCAAGCACGAACTCCTCATGATGAATTTATAAATGGTGAATATTCACCACCTAGAAGTCAATTTGCTGCTTTGCATGCCAGTTATTTTCAAGCACAGATTTGTCAAACTGTACAAATTCTTTTAGTGACTGTGCTGAGAGAGCTTATGTTTCAGGGTATAAAAATGGTCCCTGAATTGTGTATGCTAATGTGCTGGTACTGACAAAAGCAATCTGATAAAATTGACTCAGAATTAACGAAGTTCAACAGTGAGGAAGAGCATTGGCAAGAGGGGTTAAATGTAGTTACAACTCAAGTAGTCATTATTAAGTTGTGAATCCCAGGGAGACAGTCCCATTACAGGACAACAAAACAGACAAATATATATTGGAAACAGGGAGCTGGTTAACCTTTTGAACCAGTTAACCAGCTCATCTCTAAAGAACATGCCTCAAGAAATGTGAAGAAAGCTCACGCTTGGGTTGTCACCCTACTAGACAGAAAAGTTTGTCTGCAACTGCTTCTGAACTATTAAAAAAGAAACTATGAACCAAAAAACCCCACAAAATATCAATCATTTATCTGTAATCTGTAATCATCTGCTGTAAATGTATGTCATATAGGCAATTAAGCTTTTATGCTGTGATATATAAACAAAAGCCCAGATGGAACAGTTTCTATAGTTTACTCCCATTGAGCTATCTTGCAAATATGGTGATGAAATTTTTTAAGAAGAAAGATATGTCTTGATTAATTTAGTGGTGACAGGCACAGGGCAATACATAGAAAACAGTAATTTTATATAAATACTTACATAAATACACACAGCATTCTCAGGTCAAATTATTTTTGTATTTTGCATGTGTTGGGTGTATCTTAAGCTTAATGAGTGCCAAGGTTGCTGAAGCCAGCAGTAAATTGTTTCATAGTTTTTGCTTTATGCAAAATTGTCCTTTTTCTTGGGCTACTTACTGTCAAAACATGAACTCTACTAGGTCCAAATTGAAGAGTTGCATAATGTTTACCTAACACTCAACTGTCAGGTCTTGCTAATACAATCAAGGGTCTGTGCAAAGATTATACAGTAACAATTCAGTTCAAGATACTCTGAACATGAAGCTTTTAAGTCTCCATTGAAGCACAGACAGTCTGGAAAGTATTTTTGACTATTCTTTGGATTAAGTCCTCAATCATTCCAGCGACCCAAGGAAGACTGCATAAGAAGAAACTGAGTCCCTATATATACACATATATTAGATAACTCATAAAAGATACCTTTTAAAGATGTATATTCTTATGAAACTTTAGAAATCAGAGATCTACTGTAAGACTTGACGTATTCAATTTAAATGCAAAGTTAAAAGCTCTGGGAACTGTTTACAGTGATGACAAGAAACATGCAACAATGAAGTAGTCACCTAAGTACCCTTGAAGGAGTTACCAAAACTGTTCCTCACGGAAACCGAAAGTACAAATATACTCTTTATTGACTTAAGGTTCACCAAAAAAGGCATATGAATACACCAGTATATGAATTGTTTTTTCAATTTAATTATGGGTTATGAATATTGAGGAAATAAAGAGTATCAGAAGAGTAATGCTCTTGACCATAGTGACCTGGGAGAACAATGTGAAAGGTATTCATTGTAAGCTGTATACCTCAGCAAGAGAATAATCATCATCCCCACTCAGCTTCTGTTCAGCAATAAAGATTGCTAAGCTGAATTTCACGTTTCCACAAATAACATTCCTTTGTGGATTTTTCTGGGTTATGATGACAGTAAACTGCAACACTAAACGGTCTTCTTTTGTAGTTAAAGCTGATTAAAAATGAGCTGCACTGACATACATTACAAATAAGACCATATTATTTGTCTCTGGCAAGTGTCAAGTCTAATATCCTTCAAAAAAAGGTTTCAGCTGTGATTTGTAGTTTTGCTACCCAAAAGTCTCGGGAGCGGTCTCTCTCAATGTCAGTTATGACTGCAGTCTGTAGCTTGTACACATAAGACACTGACGTTTTGACTTCTTGTTTTGAGTCCAGAATAAAAACCTGGATTCAAAAGTGATTTTAGTAAAATTCCTCTTTTTTCACTATGGTAGAGAAGCCCAGACAGTGTCTAGCCTAGGGCCCCCAGCATACTTAAAACAGCCCTTCCAGAAGTAAAGCACACTGTCTCGCTTTGCATAGAGAAGTCCCCAGATGCGACTGTGGAGATGTTCCTCTCTCCATCTCCATCCCCTAATAGAGCCATGTCTGCCTAAGAGCCGAGGATCTATCTTCTTTAGATATATTTCAGGGGGCTGCAGAATGCTGTATCTGCGAACAGCAGTGATGTTTGCGTGAAACATCTAAATGCCTTGTGTGGGGCTTCATTTGGGGTACATGCATAGGTGTAGATAACAAGCCTCCAAAGTCTTCATCTCCCAAGATATGAAGTAATCTAAGCACGCAGCTATGAACCCTGTTAGCTCCATTAACACTAGTGGATTTGCTAGCCATTTTGTATTATCCCTAAAGCTGGTAACATTTGCTATCAGCAGCTGTATGAATCAAAGAGCTGGTACAGATAGCAGCAGTTCTGCTCAGGAGCTACAACACTTTACAGATACAAAACTTTTGCAGGTTAATTTGAAGTTACCAAAGGACCTTGTAATAGATGCTGAAGGTAACAGTTGATGAGAGAGATTTGATGAGAGAGTCAGGATGGACAACTTTGCAAAAATGGGATGAGTACTTAAGAACCATAACCATTACTCTGTTAGTTATTAGAAAAACAAATCCTTTCCCTCTCAATAAGCATCTACAATTACCTCATTATTATCTACCAACAAATGAAGAGGCTTTGGTGAGACTCAAAGGCAAAAGTCCTTTCAGCTTTTATATGCCCAAAACTACTTCTGGCAGGTAAAGCAGGAGGAAGAACACCACTGCGAGATGAACTGTGACTAAGTGGATAAGGGTGATTCAGCTTCTATCACAGTACTTCACTTTCCAGAAAGTTTTTGGCAAAAATCCCTCATCAGAGGCTCTTAAGGAAACTAAATTGCCTATTCATACTTAAAGTTCAGAAACAAATGGTTGCATGCACAGTCACTTGCCACGATGCAGGGAGGTTGCTGTCCTCACAGGGCATCTGGGCTGTGACCTGACAAAGAGTGATAGGGACTGATAAGGAGCCTGCAAACAGAAGATTTGCTTTGTCAAACCACGATTACATGAGCTCATTCAAGATGGTGCACCCAGTACAGGTGATACAGTTCTGGAGCCTACGGTAAACTGCTAACTGACTTCCATTTGAGCATGGGGCTGAAATCACAGAAGTAGTTGAGGTTGGAAGGCACCTCTGGAGATCATCTAGTCCAACTCCCCTGCTCAAGCAGGGTCAGCTATAGCAGGTTGGCCAGGTCATCTGGGTTTTTTATATCTCTAAGGAGATCTCCACAGCCTCTGTGGGCACTGTGACCTTCTTCACAGGTAAAAAAGTTCTTTAGACTTTGAAATGGAATCTCCTGTGTTCCAGCTGCTGTCCATTGCCTCTTGTCCTGTCACTGGGCACCACTGAGAAGAGTCTGGCTCTGTTTTCTTTACCCAATCCCTACCAGGTATTTTTAGATAAACAGATAGAGATAAAATCTCCTCTGGGTCTTCCCTTCTCCAGGCTGAAGAGTCCTAGCTCTCCTGGACACTCTTCATACAATATATGCTCCAGTCCCTTAGTCACCTTTGTGGCCCTTCACTGGACTCACTCCAGTTTGTCCACATCTCTTTCATACTTGGTCACCCAGATCTGGAACCAGCACTCCAGGTGTGCTTCACCAGTGAAGAGCAGAGGGGAAGGATCACCCCCTTCAACTTGCTGGCAACACTCCTCCTAATGCAGGCCAGGATACTGTTGGCTTTCTTTGCTGCAAGGGTCCATTGCTGGCTTATGTTCAACTTGATGCCCACCAGGACCCTCAGGTCCTACTCTCCAAGGCTGCATTCCAGCCAGCTGGTCCCCAGCCTATCCTAGCGCATGGAGTCATTCTTTCCCAGGTGCAGGAGTTTGCATTTGCTTTTGTTGAACATCACGGTGATACCGACAGCCTGTTTCTCCATACCCTTTGAGTGGCAGCCAAACCATTAGGTACATGGTCTCCTCCCTCCACTCCTGCTTCTTTTGCAAGCTTCCTGAGGTTGCCACCACTTCCTCACTCAATTGTGGGTAGCCGTCTCCCTCCCCTGTTCCTCCTTGTTTAAGGCTCTCCTCACCAGGTTGGCCAGCCTGTTGGCAAAGATGCTTTTGCCCCACACAGTCACACTTGACACTTTGCAGGTCTCTGCTGGCTGTACTGTTGATGACCACACAGAGGAGCAGCAGGGGCAAAAGCCTGAGGGCTGGAGAAGCCTTTATAGTCTCTCTGCAACAGCCCAGAGCTGAGCACCCAGCAAGCAGCCTTGTGTAGGGTCAGAGCTACCCTGTAACAGGCAAAAGGCAGTGGTGTGGTCAAGGACTTCAAAAGTCAGTGCAGCATCCGTCACGTTTTTAGCGACAATGATGAAGGAAAACTAAGTCAGACCTTACAATTAACATAAGTTTGGGGGTTTTGTTTTGCCTTTTCATTTTTTTTTTTCTTTAACTACAGAGAAATTAGCACAGGCGATAGAGGCAAAGGTATCTCTCGGTTTTCTATCAGACCCCTGGCACCAACCACCTTCAGCAGCCACAGAATGATCCACAACCTCAAGGCCAGGTGCCTTTAAGTATCAATAGCTAATGCCTAGCAAAGCAGTAAAAAAACCAAAACAACCCAAACAAAACCCTGTAACATTCTGAATCAAGAAAGAATGAGATCAAGCATGGATTTCTAGGTATCAGACAACCAACAGCTGTGATAGCTGGTAACTGGGAACAGTTTCCAAATTTAGAGTAATTTTTCTGTAATACATTCAGATTCATTTGCCAGCCTGAGACACCAGACTTTATATATACACACTTACAACTAACTCATTTGGCCTGCCTGGAGTTGATAGATCACAGCATCAGCAGGTTCTGAATATATTGCATCTTCTCTGCCTTCATAGAAAAGCAGCAACAGCCTGAGCATGCCAATAGACCATCGATCTGAGGAAATACACTAAAAGATGCCTTTGATTAGCCCAGTGCTTCGTGTCGCATATTTTAACCAAGCACAGACTGGAGCCTGCAGAAAGAGTTGAGAAAACTAACAGCAAAACCAGGAAGCCAAAAATCAAAGAGAGAGGAAACAGAGGGGCTCTGGGACTCCACAGAGAACAGCCACTGGGAGTAAAGCAGCACCCAACAATAAAGGCAAGAGACAGAAGAAATGTTGCATGAACAAGAACTGCTATACACCTGATTTCTTCAGAACAATGAACAGTGTTCCAGAAAACTCAGATGAATCCCCCAGGCTAATGCAGGTACAAGGTATAAAGCAAATTATCAGATGCAGGAATTGCAAAGGCAATTGTAGAGTATTTAACAGCACAGACATTTTCTAAAAACAATCATCAACAGAACAAAGGACACAAAATTAAAATTACACAAAGTAAAGCACAAAAAACTGTTTTCAAATACTTTTTCTGACTGACATTATAGATACTGAGTGATGGAAGGCATGACATGAGAGGTGCAACGTGAGTTATATTTGTTTTACACGTGAATATTTGCAAAATGAGCACGTAAGATTTTTATCTTTGCTTAAAAATCCATTATGCTGAAGATTGACTCCAAGGCACCCTACCCACTGTGATCCCATAACAAATGATGACAGCAGTTAATGTCTTAGCTGTGCCGGCACTGTCATTAAGTCTCTGAGGTCTTTATGCATCCCTACAATACTACATTCCTTTACAATCTTCAAGTACAGGTTTTAGACTGCATCATCCGCCAAAATCAGGTTCTGAGGTTCCTTACAGATCTCCTCATATAAACTCTATGTATTAATGAGCCAGCTGACTCATAGGTTAAGTGGTATCTTTTAAGAAGATTTAATGTGAGTGGAGAAGCATTGGTATTTCTCACTGTCAGCCTGCAAAGAGCTGAATGTTGATCTCAAGGATACAATAAGATGCAAAGTGATTTTTGTTTACAGAAAAAAGCTAAACTTGTGTGGCTCACGTTAAAAATGCAAAGCACATTTAGAATGCTGAATACTTAAAAAAAATAAAATTAAAAAGTAAGATTATTTTCCCAGAGCACATTACACAAATCTAGTCTAGAGTAATGCTGTATGTCAGAGGCTGCCACGCTTTTGCAGCTGAATTTCAGTGCTGCCTTTTCTTTCTTTTCTCAACCTACTAGGGGCCATTCCCCTTTGAAAACTACTTCTCTCCTATGGATTGCTGCTGCTACCTTGTCACCACCCCCTCCTGCCTCCATCTGCCACTGCCTCCTCATGGGCCATCACTTCTTGCTGGGTCCAACAGCTCCAGCCTGGGGGGGGGGGGGGGGGAAAAAA
>NW_010972720.1:1966973-1985530 GCF_000737465.1 Haliaeetus leucocephalus | reverse complement strand
GGGGGGGGCAAGAAGAAAGAAAAGCCAAAGCAGCTCTACTTTGCATCTTAACTCTAATATTGCCAGACCTCTTCAGACAGGAACAGGGATACGTATACATCTAATGCAGAGTCTCTAAATATAGGGAGTTGAACGTGATTCATGATTACCATCTCTACGCAGATGAAGGAGGGTGAAAAAGCAAGATTTCCTTACGGTTGCCCTGCTGCTCCCAGATGCCCCGGTGGGGATCAAAAAGCCTCTGCGATTTTCGATACCCCTCTGTCACGGCTGGCACCCCGCCAGCCTGCGCCAGACACCGGCTGCCGAGCCCGCTGGGGACGCGGTGCTGGAGCAAAAAGGCAGAAGGAAGCCGAAAATAAAGAGTGAGCCACCAGGGCAGGAGACAGGGAGGGAGACAAAGTCAGTATAGAGACAGATATTCAGGGCAATGGGTTAGGGGCAAAGCGGAGAAAGGGAAAAGGAGGTAAGATCTGGAAGTACTGCTTTGCACTTTGCTTCCTCCTGTTGCAGACTCCCCTGCTCTGCAATGCATTTTCCTATAAACTACCTTGCTTTTCGCACCTCAAAGAGTTGTTCCTACAGCAGCCTTCTCCTACCTCCTCCTGAGTTGCATTTCCCTGCCAAAATTCCCTAAAACTTTTGCTTCCTCCAAATTCCAGTTTGCTTCCCAGCCTTTACTCTGAAGCAGCAACATGAGGGAGAAAATTTCCTCCTGTTCCTGAATGTTTTCAGTGACTGAAAACATCATACGTGGAGCTATGGAGGGAGAGGAAAAAAAATCACCAGCAAAACTCCAGCTTTGTTAGAACTGTCTTTTCTCAGAATGCAGCAGGACATTTCCTATCCCTCACGCACTTCACTTTATAAACAAATCTGTCAGTCCACCAGACTGCCGTCCAAACAGGGCTCTCAAAATGTGTTCCGGAAACACAGATACTCCCTGGAAAACACAAGAGAACTTAAATGGGCAGCAAGGGAATAATCCTAATATGTTTCCATTACATCTTCTGACAAAGACTTCAAATTATTCATACGTAAATTTTTCTGTAACTGACGAACTAAAAGGGCATCCAAATCCAGAGCATCAGCACAACGTGCTCTCATTCCCTCCTCCGCGTTTTATCCCTGCTTATAGCCAGCCGGCTGCTGACGGACACCCGCACCAGGCTCTCGGCCTCCTCCCGCGGCAGAGCGCTGCCCTGAAACACCGCGTACTCCCAGGGGCAGTAGGATAATCGCGTTTAAGGCATGGACCGCCCTGGCCGGGATCCGCACCAGAAGAGAATTTCTGTAGAAAAGCAGAGGCAGCGCCAGGCATTTTGTCACCCTGAAAAGGCAAAGGACGTCCCGTTCCGACAGCAGCTGCCCGCAGCTACCTCCCCTTCTAAGTTGCCGTGCCCATACAGAAGTGGCAAAAAATGTCCTGGCTGACTTCTCTAATCTGAATTAGAGGCAGGGGTACAACACGCATCCTGCTCTCTGCTGACCCAGCTGCCCACCGCCAGCAGAGCGGGTAGGCTCAGTTTCAAGAGGTTTGCTTCTAAGCATCTGGGCCCTTTGCCTGCTCTCCTCGCTCTCTGCCCCAGAAGACGGGACATGCACCTCTTACAGAGGCCCTAGTTCACTTCTGGCATACAATAAATCAAACCGAACAAGCACTAAGACATCAAATTGTAAACTGAGTCAGCTGAACAGAGAGGCACCTTTTTGTACTCCCGACAAACCCCTGCACTGGAAGCAGCCCAACAGATACAGAAAACCAAACTCTTACAAAGCAACATCAGAATCAAAACGATGCAGACTAGAGAATCTAAGAATTACAGCTCAACAGCTAAGGTGCAATCACACTTCTCTACTCACATCACAAAATAGATCCAGGATGGCCATAATAGAACAAGGGCCAAATTGCAACAGAAATATGAGGACACATGCTTCACCTTCAAGACTGTTTTCTCATTAATACATAATACTTCAACTCCACTTAAGAACCTCATTCTGTGTTTTTATGGTACCAGATAATTCAATTAGCTATATTAGTCTAAAATAACTTCCTCTGAAATACTCTTCAGTGTAATGCTTGATTAAATGTTCGGTCAGCAAGGAATTCAATGCATGGCATCATTGAGTATGCTGTACTAGCAGTCCGGTTAAAGTAATTACAGTTTTTTTATTATTATTTCAGTTTCGAAAACCTGAAAGAATCCCAAAGTCAGGAATTAGAGTGCTGCATGAGATTGTTGGCTAGGTCTGCTCTTCTCCACCCAATGCAAAACAAGGCATCTGTCCAGCAACCACATTCTCCTGCCTGTGCAGCCCTGGGACCCCACTGCTTCCCGCTCCCCCCAGCCTGCTCAGGCTCCACAGCAAGACACGGTTATCCCACGGGGTGTTTCCTCTTCCCCCGTTCTGGATGTTATGCTTCGCTCTCCGAGGAGACACCTTCTCATTGGATCCTGGATGAACTAATCGTTTCCTGCCGGAAAGGATACGTTCATTTCCCCCCCCCAGTCTAGGTTGGCAGTGACCGAAAGAGGTAGTTCTCGAAGCCCATCCTCTGGCCCCTCGCTGGAGAAGGGAGCACACCAGTCGCAGGCAGAAGTCAGGACAAACAAAGGGCTGTTTGTACAGCATCTCCCATCAGCCCTCCCTCTTCTCATCCCCGCTAGCTCTCGCTCTCTCTGCGTACATCTAAAGAGATACAGCTGCCAAGGACGTGGAAGGGACTGAAGCAGAAGAGAAAGGTATGTCTTGCTCCTGAAATTATCCTTGTGCACTTGTTCTGCTGATGCTAGTCACAGAGCAGAGAATTCGAAGATGATTTGGGAGAAGCAGATATATTCTAGACAAGAGATGCTATTCAAGACAGATGCATGGATATGATCCAGCTCAAGATAATTCTTTTACAATCTTGCTCTTCTTCCAAGTTGGATGCTACATATTAACATCTAAAGTCATTAAACATACTATATTGCTTTCCAGTGCTCAATATTATTGCAAAATTGGTGAACATGGAGGGGGTGCGTTCACAATGAATTGCTGTCTTTAAGAAAACTAAATGGGTTTTAATGAGAACTCAGTTTCTGGAAAGAATCATGGTATTGATGGTAATTACAAAGCAGTAATTCACTGAATTCATCCTCAGTGGAATAGCTGCTGTCCTTACAATGCACCAACTGTTCGAGCAAAATAGATTTGAAGGATTTTTTTTTTAATGGAAAAAACTTCTTCATAATATTATCAGTTATGCAGCTCTTGTGTAATGATTTCTTAGGAATGCACTAATAAACCTAACTAATACAAACTAACACACCTAAATATTAAATGCTTAGCTCAGCATTTTACAGGTGTTTCTGAAATGGAAACTTGACAAACAAATAAAAGACATTTTATTTTGAATAGATATTTTTAGCTCTTGAACTCAATGCACATTAAGAAGCAAATATATATTAAATTTTTTTCATTTTAAGTGCGACTTGTTAACCCAGCACATGCCACTGGACAGACTGGAAAAGATCATACACCAAAAGTGTACCAATTAACATAGTCCTTGTTTTCAACATTAGGCAACTGGAGATGCAGCCTGCTTAATAACTCTGAAGGGTGTATTTAATGGTTGATAGACCAAACTGTAAATATTTATCTTTTCCCAAACATGTAGGATGTCTAGAGGTGCTGAAATAGACATTTTGTGCCATTTCTCAGCTTTCCATATTTCTATCCCCTATTTCTAACACCTGAGCCCCTACTAATATCAGGTGACCTTTAAAGGGCATCACATCTCATGAAATATTACCCTGTTGTTCTTGGCCAAGGAGGCTGAAACTTGTTTTTTTCTCTTTGTTTTTTTTTCTGCCTACCTCTGCATCTAGCGGATCCAAAGACTGTATGTTGCCAAATTGCCTGGCAGGATAATTCAAATGCCCTCAACTGAATGATCAGGGATAGCACTGATTCCTGGCTCACCACGCATATTCCCAAACTAATCATCTTCCTTTACACAAAACTCCAAATTACTTCAAAGCACTTGTATTCCCAGCTGTACTTGGTCTCAAACTTTACTTACACCATGTCAAAGTAACCAAAGTAATTCACTAAAAAGAACTTATGCAAATGCAAGGAGCTCATTTTAAGTATTTTTAGACGGCTTTACTCCTGCTAGAATTTGAAATGATATAATCTCGATAGAGCAACCTGGTCAGGCTTAGCATGATTGGCATTGCTACCTTTTCAGGTTTTATAAAATAAAGAAATGTAAGAGGGTGCTTGCTAGCAATAAGTCTTTGAGTCACCTTAGTGATTGGACTTGTTCATCACATTTCCCCGATTCGTTTTATGAGAAAGGACTGTTTCCATGGTATGTAAAAGCAGGTAAGGTCTTTGACACGCATTTTGAAATAAATATGCACATACTAGCTCCATTCTTTACCTAGGCAATCAGTGACATTCCATCATCCATCCAACCGTATTCAGGAAAAGAAGTTGCAGCAGTTTGTCAGAAAAAGATGCTGCATCTGAAAGGTCTGCCGAGTTTATCAGCATCGATCCCGTGCAGGGAGCTGATGAAACGCTTCAGGTCCTTGGCAATCTTTCACCTGCAAATAGGGACCTTTCCCTCACAGGAAAGAAATAACCCGTTGAAGAAAGGTCTTCCAACTAAAAATTCCCTTTTGGTTATGATCTGCAAAAAACCAGAGAAAATATAAAAGCAGAAATAAAGTTATAATAAAATAAATATTTTTTTTCTGAATAATAACAATGCTGTGCATTGGCAAGATGCACAACTGACCTGTTAGTGAAGCTGTCTATCCATAGCTCACCAGCATATCAATTTTGCTAATACTGATTTTGGCAGTCACCCTCTCGATGATGCACTACAGCAATATCCTGTTATATTCCAAGGCAAGTACTGAGTTACCTAAAATTGCAGGTTGCAATTTTTTAATCCAGCAATCTGACAGTCTATAGAAAATCCACCCATTTTCAGGACGGAATGACTTCCTGTGAATTTTGAGCAGACACGCAGCTGGCAACAGATTCAAATGAGCGTTCCAGCTGAACTCCAGGTAGGGAAAGGACACCCAAATTTTTTAGGAATAAAAAAACCCCATACACAAGAGCAAAACATGATGAATGCTTCATCCTCAGGGGAAGAACTCACAGAATAATCCAATCACAGGAAACAAAGGCATAAACCCCTTGCTTCCTATGTTTCTTTCATGGAAATTTTCTTCCATTAAATACTTAAATAATTAAGCTCAATTATTTGAACAGAAGAATGTTAAACTGTACTCCTCGACATTGGCATTTATCAAGGTATAGTATAAACAAACTTGTTCTGTTTAAGCATTAAGACTTCTCTGAGCAGGACCCTCATAACTGCCGTGTTTATACTCCTACAAAATAAAACCATTATTATAATAATACAGATTCTTTACTCAAGTCTAAAAAACAACATCAGGCAAAGTTAGAACAATGTTTACTTTATTTGAGAAGTAGTTTTGAGGTCTAAAACTAATAAAGACAGTATGTTATTCAATACTGCACTCTAAGGTAATTAAAAAATAGATCCCCAAGGCTCCATTACTAGTAGTTTATAGGAGTCTCCTACTCAAAAGTTCACATACAAGTTCATGGAAACTAAAAGGAATCATTCAATGAATTTTGCTTCTGCAACAGAAGTTAAAAAATACTCAAGAGCTTATTTTCACTTCAGTCATGTTCTTTAATATATTGGCCACCTTTTTAACACTTTATTTGGCTACTGGTCTTCAAAAAACAAGTTTGCAAAAATCTTATGCAAAAATACAATTGAAGAGCATCGAGGTGTAGTATTTTATCCCTAGTATGAATCCAAATTCCCAGATTTTCTTATAGTCTCTGGCGTGTCATTCATTGGCTGAAGAAACGGAAGATGAGCAAGATAGCTAGCTATGGTAGTGATGTAACTCCCCAGAAAAATTACTACATGTAAATTTATACATTTAATAGCTTATTGTTTGTTTTTCAAGGGTGATCTCAAGAGTTTTACAAAGTAACCTAAGCGGGACTATTAATTGACTTCTATAGCTGGCATGCCTTTTTTTTTCCTTCTTCCCCCTCTTATCTAGAGAATAGCTCTGCCATCTTAACTTGACCTTTGATAGTCTTTGATCAGACATTGCCTTACACCTAGTTATTTTGGGGTTAGTCTAGAGCACTCTATTCTGCAGCCCTCCAAGAAAGACTAGGGCCAGCCCGTAACATCGTAGTGTCAGGGGATGGACTCTGAAGCGCCGACAGTACGAAGGGCAGCACAGTCTTCCTTGAGGCTAACACAACTACAGCGAGGAGCGCTCAGGGAGAGCTCGCCGGGCAGAGCTGGCCGTTGCTTTAGGTCAGCAATCAGAGCAGAAGTCCTGTTTAAATTCGGTAAGGTATCAGACCCCTTTCATTCAAGCATGAGGAAAGGTAAAAAAACCCCACTCTCTCTCTTAATACCAATGAAGTCTACATTGAAGCACTGTTCAAAATGCTAATTCAAAAGCGAATGCAAGTTCAAGGGTCTTATCCACAGCGTTGGGCATGGTCAGCCTCTGTGCAAAGCAGCACAGAAGAGCACAGCTAGCATTAAACAAGCTCATGCAGACGATGGAAAGCCTCGTCACCAACAGGCGAGTGTTACAAGGGGTAATTTATCCCGCCTTTAAAAAGCCAATTAAACCATAATGACCTCCTGTAGCAAGACTCAACTAAGCAGTTTGCAGTACCAAAAAAAGAGAGAAAAAAAAAAAAAAGGAGAGAATTCTCAGTAATGTTATACCATACCAGAGCCTGCAGTCCAGGACAGCGGCACTTGGCAGCACTGCAGAGAGCTTCAGCCTCCTTTGCTGTTTAACACTTCATTTTCTCAAGCAGTTGATGACAGAGGATTCAATCAGCAGACAAGTTTTTCCACAACTTTGATGGGGAAAGATACTATCATTTTTATGTGAGTGACTCTTGTTTCATCAGGCAAAATGACCAGGAACACAAGGAAACCCACCCGGACATTTTCACCTGGTTTGGTAGCAATCGATACACTCACTCACACAACCAAGAGAACACGGCCAGCTCAAAGCAATTTTCTCAAGGTGAGAGGCCAAAGAAACAACAAAATTGCCCGGAACAGAAGCCTCAATTCCCGACGAAAGGATTCCCAAGGTCGTACAGAAAGTAATGAATATCAATTCTGCTGCAATATTATTTACCTCCTAGGAGAAAACACTCTCCAGCACTCAGGCTCAAACCTCCCAAAGTTCACAGGAAAGAAAAGAAAAACACAAGCCAGAGAGCAAACTGGAGAAAGAGATCTGTTCAACAGCTATACCTGTGTCACGTACCTCATTTCTCTTTAGCACCCTGCTGCAGGAAGCTTCGCAAAAATGAAGATGGTCTCGGCACTGCTTCTGCTGAGCACCCTCCTGGGTACCCCCGCGGTGCCTTCCCGGCGGCCCTCTTGTTACAAGAGGGCCCTCAAAGACCACGACTGTCACAACGTCCCCGAAGGCACAGAGAACCTTCGACAGATCGATGACGGTCTGCAAGATCACTTTTGGGAAGGGAAGGGCTGCGAGGTGATCTGTTACTGCAACTTGAATGAATTGCTCTGCTGCCCAAAGTAAGACCACACTCATTTCATATAAACTTGTACAGTTCTGTATGACTGCCTGTTGTATTTTCATCATTTTACAGTTTCCACTGGTGGAATAAGCTACCATTCTAAAGAAATGCACCACTTCAGATGGTTTCAAATTATATCAAGAGATAGCCAATTATCTGATACACTGCCAGTTTTCAGGTTTTGTTTTTCAGGGGCTCACCTAGGACTTGCTTAGCGTATTTTATAAACCTGCATGTTCTGTTACAGGGGACTTTAGCATTTAAATCACCCAACTTTTCACTCTTCTGTTTGATCTAAACTAAGTATGAGAACTACACCAAATCTTTATTCACAGCACTTTGCAATGAAGATGTTTTCAGGACCATAAAAAAACCCTATTCGATTTCTGTTCCACGGCAAAGAACTGTATTGCTATTCTAAGGCGCATGCACATATGTCAGTTGAATAACTTATTCTGTAATGACAGCTGTTCCAAGTAGGAAGGCAAACAGGGGGGAAACAGAGGTTCACAAATGCCTGCAAGGGAGGGAAAAGATTTAGCCCAAGAACATCAACACTCCTCTGGCTCACTGGCACTGCTGACAAAGCCAAACGGCAAAGTTCTCACTGAACGTGGGTTCTTTTGTTGTTGTACTACAGAAAGAATGTACATGCCAACAAAATTAATATTGAGTTAAACAACACCACCAGCCCATACTGGTTTGAAGTAATAAAATGTATTAAGAGGTATTATTTCATTCAGCTTTCCAGCAACATCTTTTCTTCAGGAAATTTAGATTAAAAACATCAACACTTCAAAACTTACTTCAGGGACACTAAAATGTGATGGCATTACATAGGCAAGCAAAAATGACTTTTTATATGTGCTCCTCTTACCACCCAAGTTTCTCAAGTCCCCCCAAATCCAATGAAAGGCAACTTTTCAGCATTCCCATGGGGGAATAGATTTGAACCAAGTGGGAATGAATTCTAAAGCTAGAGATCTCACATTCAAACTCAAAGCAGGGTTTAAGTACTTCATCTTTCACTTTCCCTAAAACTGGATATGACATCCTCACCCTGAAGCACACTTTAGGTTTCTAGCTTCAACCTCTGACCTTTCAGCAGCCTAATAAAGCCTCTTTCTTTGATACAAATACCTAAGGAGGTCTTCCTTCAACCATCCTGAGGTACAGAAGACTTACTTTGCAAGTCTGCTCTTGGGACAAATTGCACTAAACAGTATGAGTGTACATGCCGAAGTTCTTTATTTTTATAATATTATGTATTTGGTAAATTTACTTTCTCAAAGCTAAAATACCGGGGTGGAGTCCTGGCACTCTGGTCGGTCAATTAAAGTTTTGCCATCACTTCCAAACCAGGCCAGCAGAGGTAGAAATGCAGTACCTTCATCCAGACCTGCAGTTGCATTTGCATTGCTGGAACAGCATCCCACAAACACAGTAATCCCACATATATCCCACCATAAGCTAAAAAAAAATCCACAACTGGAAATGCATGTCATGTTAAAGCTCTGATAAACCAATCTAATTATTTAAATATCTGATAATATCTTTCAGGGATATTTTCTTTGGATCAAAGATATCTTTTGTGATCCCCTGCAACAGTCAGTGATGAACATCAAGTCTGCCGGTGAAGCAACAGACGTCATTCTACCATCACATAACAATACTTGCAAGGGGAACCCCCCCCCACCAAAAAACCCCTTCCTTTCTAACCACAAGACAGTGCCTCTTTTTACACTGTGGAAAAATCACCTTTCTATACTTTTTTGGAATGTCAAATACGTAAGAAGTTCTCCTCTCTGATTTGGTAGCTGACTTCATTTCCATAATGGTGTAAAAGACTGTACAAGCTCTTAATGCAACCTAATATGCAGCCCCCAGCAAAAAGCCTAACTCTTGTTACTCAGCACAACATTTTCAATTAGTTTGGATGAAGAAACTTCAAGCCTAAGCCTTCATGTCATTAGGAACGTGACTCTCATTGCGACCTATGGCAGTGCGGCTTCCTATTGCTTTTTTGCCATCACACAATGTTGTTTTAAGCTGAAGCTACTCAGTCCCTGATACTTCTGCAGACAGGCTCCCACGTTCTATTTAAGCATCTTAAAATACATGCACATACAAAAGGCAAACTTTCACCATTTGTATTTGAAAATTCCACTGGGGGGGGAAGAGGCAAAACTCACATTAATAGGACTAAAGCACACTTCGGTCTTAATTATGGTCACCTGCATTAACTATGCGATCCTTAAAACCTGAAACTTCTTAATCTTAACATTGAACATTAAAAATACTTTAACAGTTACAATAGTGCGTGTGTACATATATACATTCAGAAAGACATCTAAAGAGGATGGGACTGATGCAAGGTCTGTTAAGGCAACAAAAAAAATCCACACTTCAGCAGCTATTTTTAATCAAGCCTTGTTTGAAATACAGTACCCCAGAATTAAGTTAAAACGCTGGCTTTTTATTTTTAAGACTAGCCCTGTAAGGAAATAGCTAGGGAAGTGAAGACAAATCAGTATCTCAAAATACTGGAAGTAATCATCTTAATGTTTAAGAGGTATCACAATCTAGGCTGTAGATACACAGTAACCTCTCAACACCTGCCAATACCAACTGCAATACAAGAAAAAAACAGCCAAAAATTAATGTCCCTTTATGAGTTTAAGGAAAGCCACCTGAATGAGCCAGGCTTACAGGCAGCAAGCCTGGCTTATTGCCTTACATATAAAAACTCTAGCTATCAAGTCAGTCACATGGAAGGTGTGTAGTACTGAAGTAACTATTTAGTCTTTTCCACTCAAAAAGTGTACTGTTCATCTAATAATCTTACAGCATTACACCACAAAAACCACCACCAGCAGTTTACCAGACTTATTTCACACGCAGTATGAAACATCATGACTGTTTTTCTTCCTCTGTTAGTAGATGAGGGTTGGATAGTGGGGGAGGAGGGTGATTACACATAGCTAATAATAAATGTTTCAAGTAAATCTGTGTGTACTATTTTTGCCAAGTAATTTTTAGGCTACTGACGGTTAAACAAACAGTTTGTGTCACCAGGCTTTTTAAGCCTGGTTTGTGTAATTATTCCTGAGTCATTTGGGCTTCCTACCAAATCATCAATTAAGGGTAAAAAAACAAAACAAAACCATAAATCTGGCAACCCACAGTCAAAATATCCAAAGTCAGTGCTCTGCTAGGAAAACATATGGTATCTGCTCTTGTGCAAAGCCCTCTATAAGCTTCTAGCAGTAATACGGGCACATAACTTCTGTTGGTTGTGCCATCTAGTTTCTACATGAATCATGTTGCATATGCCTGGCATTCACAGCTTTCCAAAGCAGCAGTAGCAAAAAATTTAAGGCAGATGCAAATCTGGGTAGTAAGTTAGTAGGTGGTTTTCAGTTACTTTCCTTCCACCACTCCTGGCTAAGGGAAATCCATAATCCACTGGAGAAAAATTTTGCCACTTTCCACATGCAGCAGGATACTTGGGCTACTACTTTTAAGACTGATTTCCTAGAGAAACTTGCTTTTGTTTCTCTCCCCACCCTCCTTCCCTCCCAGAGCTTCTTCTACAGGTCCTGCCAGGCCTAGGTGAGAACATTCACCCCCAACACACACTCAGAGAAAAAGCCTTTATCTTTCGGATGTCCTATCCACAGCCAGGTTCCCTGGCTGTTTCTCCAACTACTACTTTGAAGATGACCAGCTGAATTTGTGCAAAGGACATTTAGCAAACAACTTTATAGTCACTGTAGTGAAATGGGCACTAAAACAGCTCTTCAAAGGAATACCAATTTTAGCTGCCACTAGCTAGATATCACTAACTGTCTTGAACTTAGGCCAACACTGCAGAACTTTATTGTGGAAATACATAAGACACTGCAAGTGAAAGAAATCAGGCCACTGAGAGCTACTGGGAAGGCAGCCAGTTCGAGGTTAGGGTTTATCATCATTCAGCTCTGTGCAAGTGTCACAAGTCAAAAAAGCAAAGTGGAGTATCTTAGTTGCAGTGATGCCAGCAAAGTAGTAGTTTTCAAAAAACTCACAAGATTAATATTGAGCAGATTAGACCAGAGACATATTGCTTTCTCATTTTTCCCAAATTAAGAAAAAGCTTTTAAACATCTGATAAGGTTATGAGTTGCAACAAATGCTAACTGAACAAGCTGAAGCTGTGTCCTCCTCTGCTTTAAGATGAGAACTCTTTTCCCTCCACCTTTTCTTCAACCTACAAGCACAGCTTAAAGCAGAAATCATATTCCATACACCACACATTTAGACTGGCAGAATAGTTAAACGACAATACAAGAAGTCATTCGTAATACCATTTTCTTTACTAAGCTATTCAATTAAAAGCAAAAGTATTGCTGGATATTCTTCTCCTATGTTATTACAAGGTTTGGTTTGTGGCTTTTGTTTTGTTTTTTTTAAACAGGCCTGAGCTAATGCATGCAATGAAAAAGAAATAGTATGCCTATTAGAAGATACCATATTGACCCAGCACAGACTCTGTCTTCCATTCTCCAATTGAGTTCTTAGCCACAGTCTACGCAGATGAATGAAAAAGTCAGCAGCTAAAGGATTTCTTACCGAGTGGAAGGATTCCTCGGCACAGTAAGCTGCAGCAGTCTTTTCATCCATACTTAAAGCTTTGAAATTTGAGAGCTGCATTTTTTTCCATTTCAATATAGGAGCAGGAAGGCCTCAGTGCTTGGAAGCACATATCCCAGCAATGACAAGATGAATAAACAAATCAAAGCCCCCATCAATCCTTGTTTCCAAAGGGGAAAAAAATAAAATGTTATTCAGCCATTTTTGCCCAGGTAACAACTGGAACTGTCATTTAAAGCCTTTTACCTTAAGAAAAAGAACCTATTGCCAAGTCTGTTACAGCTTTTTTTTTTTTTTTTTTTTAAAAGGCATTGCATCATGAGAACTTGAAGTACATTCATAAATATATCCTTGGCACAATTTAATTGAAAAATATTTTAATATCACATAATTAGTCAAAGCTTAACTATTAGGTACAAGTAACTCACTAAATAAGTTAGACACACCCACTTGAGCAACAATATCAGTGATATTTATTTAAAATACTTTTGCCGAGGAAATTTGTTTCATAAGAGATGTTTTTTCAAACAAATCAGCAAGATTATGAAAAATAAGAGACAAACTCTCTGGAGGAAAAAAAAGTTACAAAGAAAGCTTTTGCATATCAACAAAAACCCTCAGTCTTTTGATTTGCAGCCTGAGTCTCAGTCCCAACTTTTTCTGTCTAATGAACCCCACTATCCATCTTTAGATCTGGTTTGTTCTTGTCATTCTTCACAGAGTAGATGAAATATGTTAAGGTGTCCTTTTCATTCACTGGAATTGTCCTAAAATGGCAGCCAATTATCTATAAAGGAAGAATGCAAGGAAATTAAATAACCATTCATATGCAGAAACTGAAGATTCAGATTTAAATTGACTACATTAAACAAAGCTTAAAAGCTTGATCAAGAAGCTTAAAAAAGAAACTAAAACCTACCTCTTCAAAAGTCTAACAGTCATAAAAAAGATAGAACAAGAACCATTTTATTGAGAACTATGAACCAAGTATAGCAGGTTGTACCCTCATTTCCTAAGTAAAAAGCCTAGGAAAATTTTCAGGGCGGGGGGGTTTCTCAAAACAAGCATAGGAGTAGTATTACACCTATATGGTCAAAGCTTGAGTGTAAAGCAAGTAATGACTATAGAGTATCAACAGAGCAACAGCACAGCAATGAAAGACTACTGCTCATTACTCAGGTTGGGGGGGTGGGGGAATATGTGTATCTGTATCAAGTCAACTATAGAAACATCTAAGACAATACAAGAATCTTCAGGATTACAGTTGAACATTTAGCTCTTTGAAACAGAGCTATCAATGATGGAAATTCACCATCTGTAAGTACTAAAATATGACAATCTCTAAACAGTTCTCAAGTCAGAGGTCTTTTCCTTCATCAAAATGAACACCAACTTTAAAAGAAAGCACTCAAAATATTATACCTGCTCAAGCCTATTCTCAGGCTTTTTGCAGAATACTTTGGTAGACTAGAATTACCAAGTGGAAGTCAGAAAAAATGGGACTGCTCACTTAACTACTACAGGGTTTAAGTATAAATTTTAGCATAATTAAGCAAGTTAGAAAGGTTTCCAAACCCTACCCTCAAAAAATTCAGAGAAACAGTTTGAGAGTCCTTTAAAGTGCACTTCTAAGCAACAGCTAGAGGAGTGTCTATTGTACATTAGGACAGGTTACAAGGAATCACGTGCACTGTACACTAAGGAAGTTCTGCAGCTATGGCTCACAAATACCTGCAGGTCAAACAAAGCATGCGGCAGAAGCCTTGCCTATTCACATCAAACAGCGTAAGAAGCATAAGCTAGCGCAAATACCTCGTGAGATGCACCTAAAGCAGACCCTTAGAAATGCTAGTTTTGCAGAACAAAAACTAGCTGTGCTTTTTCAAATCACAGTCCTGCTAATTCAAGAGCTAGCTCTACCTCAGCTCACATAGAAAAAAACCATAAGACTCATTTTACGTTCTTAATCATAGTGGCAGCAGCACTATTCTTTTGCAGCTCAGCCTTTTTAAGAACCTTGCCTTTAATCCACACAGATTAAGGGAGAGACCAACAAAATGTCAAACCAAAGTAAAACTGGGTGTATCGCTGCACAGAAGTGAAAAAACGGTAGCTATACCTCCCTGTTAAGAGATCACTGGTTCTCCCATGTATTTCCATCAGCATGCTGTAACTGCATCTTTGCAGCGCAGAAGTATTCTTTTAAAATTAGTCACATGCAGCAAAGATGCTTACATACAGCTGCACTTACACGCAGCTTCAGCAATTTTAGAAATATTGGTAAGAAAAAAACCTAATTTCATAAAGTTGCATTTTTCTGATGGCAGATGCCAGTGGTTTTAATTAACAGAATTAATCATCAATAGAAGCCTGTTTTTCAGGTTTCCATAGTTTACATATGGAGAAACATGTATGTTTGCAGTAACTACCTTTTCAAAGCAAAGTCTGAACCTTGCTGGAACTTCACTGCTGCCTCTCAGTTTCTAGTTCTTTTCAGCTGGACACTTCGAATGAAGGTGTGACTGACACACAGACTACAAATCCATGATTCTACGATATTCAGGGACACGCAGATCATCTTACTGTTCCAGCCCAACACTTTGTGTCTTTAAGCAGCACACACTCCTTTCGGAAGTTGAGTCCCTCCTCTGGAAAGGACTTTTACTTTTGATTTACTTGGCTTAGGAGCTGTGGCCAATGGAGGAAACTAGATAAGCAGTTCCCTTTTGTTCTCATAAAATCCAGATTACATATGCTCTTTATGCAAGGATCACATTGCACAGAAAACCACATGCCAAAGCAAGTTGCATTTTCTATTATGGAACAAACACTCATACATACTTCAACGAGCTGTGCTTTGTTAAGTCCCGGTCTGGTCTGTAGCTTGAAGTGTCTTTTGTACCTTCGAAGTGTGTTTACTTGTAACTGATATAAATCAACCTAGAAGAAAGGGGGGGGGGGGGGGAAAATAATCTAATGTAACTGAAAAGGATTCAGTCATTTATAGCTGGCCTCTCAAAAACACTTTGGAGTCTCACGGATACACAAGCATAGACCATCAGCTCAGCAGATCTCATTTTGACAAAAAACCCCCTCCACCCCACACCTTCCAGTGGAAAGGAAAACAGCCCAGTTCAGTTTAAGAGCATTTTATTGTTACTGAGCACGGCTCTGCCTCCCGTTAGCAGTGGACAATATTTGTAACTCATTATTGTCCTTTAATCAGTTCTGGGTTTTTCGTTTGTTCCCAGTTCGAGCGGGGTAACACAAAAGCCCAGTAACAACTTTCATACAACATCTACGAAGATGCTGATTCAAAGGAGGCCCCTATACTGTGTGATTTCAGCCATCAAATTTTACACAAGTGGCATGCAAGATATAGCACATCTGAACCGTCAGCACATATTAGAACCAGGAAAAAGTCTAGAACGCAAAGGTTTCTTGGCTTGAGGTGAGAGAAGAAAACAGCTGCTCTTGCTCTCCAAACATATCCCTGCTACATAAGCACAACGCAGGAGTTACGTGCACAGGCATAGTTGTCCAAAACTGTTTTTCAATGCGAGTTGACAGTTGAAAGAATTGCACAAGGTCCTCTCAGGAATACAAATATACAACCTTAACCCAGTACTCCCTCAGTTTTGAATCCCACAAACTCTGATCAAGAGTCACTTCTCCCAGCCACAGCTTACCTTCCCACCCTCCTTGACAATGTAAGAGAGCTTAATCGGATGACTGAATGGGAAAGCAAGCTGAGAAAGCAGGCTGAATGAGAAATTCTGCTAGATCAGTTGCAGATACTAGATACAGTAGTATTCTCCAAACTCACTGCATTGAAGATTTCTTAAGGCATCCACTTCCATTTTAAACTCATTTAGCAGCCTTGACTATGGAATATTTAAACAACAGCAGCGCTACTGCATGCTTGGTAACCTGGCCAACCTTGACATGATGCTGCCTTGCACGATAGAGGATGGGTAGGTATCCTTTGGTATTCTGAAGTTTACATGGCACAAATTCCACTTCCCAAGTCACAGTGGAGAACCCACACCCTAGAGCATCACGCAGGGGAGGAGCAGCAGCTTTCCACCAAGTCCCTGAAGCTACCAGTACTGTGGAAGCCTCTTTCCCTCCCACAGGAATCACTTCTAACAGGTAATGATGGTCATGACCGAGATGGAAACGGGAAGGCCTTGCAAGTCGTCAGAAGAAGGATTTTTTTTTCCTTAGTAAACTGGATAGCAATTGAAAATAAAGAAAGTCAAGAGCCAATGGGCATCAGAGGCACACCGTAGTCACATGGGATGAACATACTGCCATTGTCCAAACAGCCAGCTGAAACTCCTCAAAAACACCTCCCAGGCAGTTTTCTTTCCTGCTGTAATACCATTAAAAAAGCTTGCTTTCTTGTTCTAGAGATATCCATCGCTTGTGACACATTTTATAATTTTCACATGAGAAAACCAAACAGGTTTGCAGGACAGCTGCAATTACCACTGTGCCAAGGAGCCACCTGAAGCCACAGAGAACATTAGCCTTAGACAGAACTTTCAAAGAAGCAATCCCACATATTTAGCAGACAAACAACACAGCCCAGCATCAAACCACTCCCAATCCCCTAAAATCCTCTTAGAGGATCCTCTTAGCCTTCAGACTGGAGCCATGTGCCTTTAGGCACAGATTCTTGCACAAAGTTTCATCACTTGCATTGCTGGTATCTGCAGATGCTGACCATAAGGTTGTCATTAAATTAACACTTACGGAGCAATTGCTTAAGAATGCTTTAAAAATCCCTCTTGGAAGGGACCAGGTAGGCATGACAGGCTCTGCTCAAAATTAACACACTGAACAGCACCTGCTAAGCCAGGCTGTAGCAGAAATAACCCAAAGCACAAGTAGGAAAAAGAGCCTTAGGTGCAGTCTCTCCCACTGTACTATGCAAAAGGTTTGAAAGCTCTAGCTCACTTTCGTAATGGGTGAGGTTTCACTGGTCTGCAGCAGAGAAAACGGGAGAAAAACACCATCCCTCTCCCCTCCTTTCTAGCACAGCTCCCTGAACTTTTCTTCCCCCAACATGGGATAAAAACAAAGATCTACTATCATTAAACTTTCTCTGTTTAACGTGACTAAGGCAATGGAGTAACTGCAAGAGCCATCTGCAACACATTTAGGACAGAAGGAAAGGATCAGAGGGATGGGGCAGTGAAGCATTTATATCCCAAGTCCTATGTGCAATTCCCTTCAAGTTGTCAACTCCTGCAGAAGACAGATTGTGCCGATATGTAGCAAAGTACCTCTTCTAGTAGGATGCTGGAGAGGAAGCACTAATAACGAGAAAGTTGAAAAAAGCAGTTTTCAGAGAGAACTAGCGGACACTTAAAAAGCTAGAGAGTTGTTCGTTCTACTTTGCACTATCAGTACAGAAAATACATTGTAAAATTCAGTTAGCTTTTGTTAAGAACTGAGTGAATCACGAGTCTTCTCTTTCCTCGCGTGCCCCAAAATAAGGAGAGCTGCAAGGGTGGAAAAGTGGTATCTGTGCAGACGTGGTAGCTGTCAAGTACAAGCTTAACACAACAATTAGAAAAAAAACCCCAACTACTTAGCTACCTCTGGAGTGTCGATGTCTTGCACTGGTGAGTCGCCATCATCATCGCTGCCTTTCCTCTTTCTTCTATTTCTCACACTCTGAATTAAGTTTTTGTGGAAGTCACAAATATACAGATGTCTTGCCTAGAAGAGCAATAGGGCGTCTTTCAATCAAATCCATGTAAGCATCTCCCGGACTTATAAACGCACACACAGAGACAACCCTTCAGCAACCACAGTCACATTAACTGCGTCGAGGAAGCTTTTCTACCGGATTCTTCTAAATAAAGAATGCGCTATGCTACAGATCACTGCCACCGGCTTGGCCGGGCGGACGCTGAAGCGCTGCAATCGACCGGTTCAGTGGTAACAGCCTGCAGACACACGAGTACAACCCTCCCTCCAGCCACTCGTCGCAACTCGGGGATCGGGAAGCAAACAAACAGAAAACAAGCTTTCGGTTGTTCTTCGGAGGGCAAACAGCCGGCTCTCATTTCACACCGGCTCTCACTCCCCCTCGTTCTACTTCCACTACCTAGGCGAGGTCAAGCAACACACTTTTTAAAAAATTTTCTTTCTTTCCTTTTTAAAAGTTCCCCTTTGTACGGATCTGCACGCTTTGGGAGAACTCTTCGGCGCGTACCAACCCCGAATTTCAGAGTTACGGGCTTTAACGGCAACGAAAGCGCAGAGCTGCG
>NW_010972720.1:1952945-1965079 GCF_000737465.1 Haliaeetus leucocephalus | reverse complement strand
GGGCGGGGGCGGGCGGAGGCCGGCGCTGCCGCTGGCGCTGGCACGGCCGAGGGCCGAATCGTGCTTCAGCCAAAAAAGGTTGAGGCGCCCGCCCTTCTTCTTCCCTGCCCGCTCCCGTCGGCGTTAACTGCCCCCGTTCGTACTTTTCCTAGCTCCGGCGTTTCGGTCTGAGCCGCGCTTCCCCGGCTGCTTGTTCAGGATTTTCTACGGGTGGTTGTGTTTTGTTTGGGTTTTGGTTTCTTTTCTTTTTTTTTTTTTCCTTCTGCCTTCCGCCTCGCTGCCCTCCGTCTCGGTCCTGTCGCGTCCTTTCTCCGCCACTCTTTGTGTCAGCCGTGGCCGGAGAGCGGGTGCCCTGCCCCGGCGGCGGGAGGGAGCTGCCCCGGGGCGGCGGCGCTGCCTCCCGCCGCCTCTCCCCGGGCCGAGAACGGCCGAGGCTCCGGGTCCCTTTGTTAAAGCTGCCGTTAAAAGGCGTTGTGAGCCGGGGTCCGTCCTGCGTGCCTTCGGTAAAGGCCTTTGAAGGCAGAGAGGACTTGCGGCGCCGGTTTGCAGGTCTCGTCATTTAAAAGGACTTTTTGTTAATAAAGGTGACTTTAACAACAAAAAAAGACTGAGAATGCAGAATGCTTTTCGCTAGTGAGGAACCAAGACCTTGCTGTGCACGCGACCAGCTGAACTAGATGCTGCGAAAATGCTCGATAAAAGCAAGTGGTTTGAGACTTGACGAAACTCCGTTAAGAGATGCGCTGGCGTTAAACCATTTAACAACTCCGCCGCCGGCAGCGGAGCGGCAGAAGCAGCAAGCTCTGACCTACTGTTTTCCTTCCAGCGCGTTCAAAGCGCACGCAAGGAAGGGTGAGGTTTTGCTTTCCTTTTGAACGGCCGCGGATATTCCTTTAAATCTCAGAACCGGCATCCGAGCTGACCCTACTCAAAGCGTCATGATTTAATCACTGAAATATTTGCCCGTATCGCTTGCCCTGCGTATCCAGCCTGCAGAAGGAGGAGAGGAGTAGCGGGGAGGCCGGTGAATGATTCGAGGAGACACAGATCCTGCGTAAGCCCAAGTTCTGCGTGAGCCGGGAACGCGATTATAGCGCAGTTTTGGTTTGCGCTGCAGATGGCTCCTTAATCTGATTGCATAACCTGGTATTAGAGAGCAAGGGTAGGTTCCTGCTCCATGCAGTTGCAACTGAATGAAGGAGACGGGAACAGAAGCCAAACTGAGCATGAACTCACAGACGGCAGTTACCTAGAAGGCATGTTTCGGTGATTAGAGAGGGGAATTGGAGAAAAGTTGGAAAAAACACCAAACCCCGTGGTGTTATCCGCCGAGCTGAACGCTACATGGAGTGCCTGGGTTCAGTTCCACACTCTGCCGCTGTATAATCTCGGGCAACAGATGTTTAACTCGCTTTTTGAGTTACTTGTGATTTCACACTTGCAAAAAATGTAATAATGTTAAAAAAAACCCCACCACCCCAAACCCCAGTAACAATGACAGCGGGCCTTAAAGAATAACATAGGAAGCACGAGCTGGGAAAAGTGGGACAAGGGTGAGTTCCAGGAATTCTTCAGTGGAAATCTGGGTCATGAATAGCAATTTCTGGACTCTTAGGCTATGTCTTTTGAGGTCCCTTTTATTTCTTCAGAGGGATTTGACCTTACTGTGAGCATAAAATATGTCAGTCTGGGTTTGGCTGCTGTGATTCGGTACAATGGAAAGATCACTTGTGCATTTTAAATATGTTTCTGATCCTCTTTGTATAGTTTGTGAGCAGTTAAAAGCCCGATTATGTTACCCAGCCATGCTTGCCAGTATGTTAATTTAGAAGCGGAATTTCAAGTAAAGTAGCATCATAGTTTCATGATTAGATCACAGTAAGACAGTAGAGTGGCTGAGAAAGACGGTTCTGCTTCTGCTGTGAGCTGCTCACTTTCACACGTGTGCCTTGTCCTTCTTTGTGCCTGTAAAAGCATTTCTATGGCTGCATGGCAAACTGGATTGGGTTACAACTAGACCAGCAAGAAGAAAATCAGTTAAGTTTAGCCCTGATCTGCTTTGTGTGATGTCCCAGCACACAGGAAGGTCCAATGGAAGGGCAGGACCGTGTGACCGGTGCGGGGGGATGACCACCTCGTTTGGTATGAACGCCTGCTTACAGGAACAAAGAAATCATGTCACTTTTCATCTTGCGTCATATGTGGGATCAAAAAATACAAAAGGCTGCAGCTGGACGGGCTTTCAGGCAGTATGAAGCTCACTACAGGATGGATGCACAAACTTTTACAAAGCTTGGGACCCGTGAAATAAAAAAAACACTCGCCATACAGCGATTCTGCTAGATTGTATGTCGTCTAAAATGATGGGTTTATAACATAAGCTCTAGTAGTGGTTAGCAGAAGTATTCAGATATAACTGAAGCATATAAAGGGAGAGATTTTAAAATAAACATCAAAACATGCAGTAGTGCAACAACATACCGATTAAACATCAACAATTGTATCAGTTCAGAGGAAATGGCAGCTCCAAACCAGTAACTCTGTATGTGAGACTTCACTAGCACTTATGGTCCATGCACACAAGCAGAGCAAAAGTAATCTACATCCCTCATGGGTGCAAAAAAGACAGCATGGATGACTTCTAAGTGGCATGCAGAAGGAGCAGGAGCTACAGCATCTTGAAGAGCGTGCCTGAATTCGCAGCTCCGAGGCTCCGAAGTCAGCGGGACTTGGTGGCCCCTCCTGGCACCGAGGCGAGCCAGGCGCAGGTGGGAGCAGAGCAGCTTGTCCCTCTCCAAGATGCCATATGTCCCAGCTCCTGTTAGCTTTTGACTGATGTGTTTTGTAATTTGAGAGAGAAGAATAATTGGATGCATCACCTTGGATACATTGCAAGCACACTGCAAACATATTATTAGTAATTAATCTTGGAAAGGAAATGGGGCTATAACTGTGTATACATCTTCACATCATAAGGTTCAACTGAGGATGACTATTCCCTTCCCCAACAGGTACCATTCATCTGAAGTCTAAGTGTACGTTAGTGCATTTGTGTGCAGCACCTGAAATTACCCTGTAATAATAAGGAAAACTATTGGTATACATTTTTCACAGCAAATACACATTTTCTTTGTTTTGGATTGTAACTATTTCAATGAAAAATAGAGTTCTTTAAAACACTTCAAAAATTCTGCAAATTCCACCACACGCCCTGGTGTTTTTGATAAAAGAGCACCCTAACCAATAGGCATTCGTAGGCTGTGATAACGAACAGTGACCAAACCTCTCCTTCCTTATCAGTAACAAGTCCTATTATTTTTATTGTTCTTTTTTCAGATTTTTGAATCTCTGATTTTTCCCTTCCCACTCCAGCACCAACTAACCACGCTACCGCCTGTTGCTCTGCCTCCAATTTATCGTCCAAATCTGTTAAAGTGTAGAGCCCAAAGCACAGGAATATTGGGACTTACCTACAGACTATTTTTTTTTTTTTTTTTTTTACTTCTTTATATGTTTTACTCGAGGATAGCTAAAATGTAACTTTGGATAGTTAATTGTATAACAAAACTTAATCCATATTAGCACACACAGAGCTTATTGTATATGATTCAAGTAATACAGTGAGAGAAAAAAAAATCATACCTTTAACCAAAATGGTGATATTGGTACAAAAGTGGTATTTCCAGGTCTTTGAGTATTCCGGCTGAAGCCAATGTTCCTTTTTTTTAAGCATTCTGCCTTGTACAATGGAAACTAAGGGTGTATGAAAGAGTTTACGTAACACAGGCTTTTATTAGTTAAAGCAGTAAACAGGGTCCAAAACTAAACATTGTATTTTAAGAATAATCTAGGTGTTACGGGATTAAAACTGATAAGCCTGTGTACTGTAAAAGCTTTAAAGATTTGTAATACATGTCCCTTAATGGTTTGTGCCAATTCACTTTCGCAATAAGCCATTAGTTACAGGAGGCATCAAAGGACCTTCTGTTGGAAGGCTTCACTCTTACGTGCAGAAATACAGAAACGTTGGTACAGAAACTTTAGATGTTCTTTGTTGAACGTAGGTGGCAGATTGTTTGTTGGGGGACTTAAACAATGAAGCGTGAGATAAGGGAGATACCTCAAACGCAAGAACTGCACAGAAGCAGAGAAGCCAGCCTCCAGCTTTGCACTGAGGTACCCCCTACATTTCAACCCCCCCCTCCTCACAAGCCCCCATTCAGCCAAGTTAAAAGCGCACATCTGTCTGCTTCTTGCAGAGTCACTGATCACTTGTCCATCCAGGTTGCTCTGATTAACATTTTTTTCACATTATGAGATCTCGCAGTCAGAAAGAGACCCAACGAAATTGTCATTAGTGCTTTTCTGAAATGTAATGCCACTATCTGGAATGTATAGTGGAAAAGTATCACCCCCAGAGGTTTTGTGTAATAATGCCATAAAAACTCAGCTGTGAGTAACAGACCAATGTAGTATATTGCTTAAGAATTATTTTTTAATTCCTTGAAAATAAAAAGCTTACTCAGCTTTTTTTTTGCCTGTAAAAGAAACTGTCATATCTTTTCAGCAAATTTTGCTAGTCTCTAAAGCACTTTTGATACCACAAAAAGCACTGTATACTCCTTGCTACAGTCTTACATTGTGTGAACCACTGTTTTCTGCTTACAGAAATTCAGATTCAACACCGTCTTTGATCATTTGCTTTTTGCTTTGAATAACGCATATTACACCATCTCCACAGTTTTGTCAGAGGGTCCTAGAAACGACAGTGCTCCTTTACTCCATCATGTCCTCCTCTGATATGGATTTGTTTTACAGAAAGGAAAACGGGAAACTTCTGTAGCCCTAAAGCCTCTTCCAGTGCCCTTGTCTTTGCAGTACAGTTATAAGCATCTCTAGGTCTGACTTAGCTCTTGTTGAAGTTAACAGCAGGTTTGAAGTGCCCCTTGGGAGTGGGTGAATATTTCCTCCACTGGAGGCCAGAATGCACCATTTAGAAGGTCTTTAGAAAGTATTTGGATTCTGTCAGTAGAAACAAGATAAGAGTCTGATACTAATACAGATAGTTTTATAAAATAAAATGAGTAAAATTACATGTGGGTTTGGGGTTTAAATGTTTTCCTGACTTCCCGCAGAGCTCATTCTGGGTAAAAGATACAGGCTTACACTCCAACAAACTCAAGTATAATAATAGTTTCGAACTGCAGTTGGTTTTTGACAATAAACCCTTACCTGAGAAATATTATGGGAAAAGGATCAGATAAAATGTTTTGCAAATTTTTTCACAAAAAACGGCCACTAGGCAGAATGTACCAGGTTTTCTACGTTCGGATAGTACCTGCTGCTATAATTCATTCAATATACAGCAGCTGATCGAAAGCATTGCTTCTTCATTAGATATTGCCATTCATCTTTAATGCTCCTCAAACCTCAACTCCCGTACTTGAAAGATAACATTAGAGTCTCAGCTTTCATATTGATAAAGGTTCTAGCCTTTAAAGTTGCAAGGTAAGTTTGCAGTCCCGTCAAGGACATATCCTAAGGCACAGAACACAAGAGCCCCCCCACCCTCCAGTTTCAATGCAACATTTTAACAGATACCATTTCACAGGTTTTGGTATCCAAGTGTTTGGCTGTTAATATTTATTAACATTATAAACACCACAGATGAGACCCGATTCTGCTATTACAGCTATCCAGAGGCACTAAAAGATCCTTACCTTTCTCCAGAAGTGACTGCTGAAGCAGGATTTTCCATGATCTTGTAAATTATTTCAGAATTAGGAAAATAATACAGATCTTTTACCTCTTAAACAACTTCAACTTCTTTGATTAGCTGTGTTTCTAGTTATATCATGAAAGTCTGTTCCAAAATGAATTACATCTTTACAAAGTAAATTTATAACTACTGGAAAAGGAGAATGGGGGTTTTATGCTTTTAATATTCATACATATTACCATAATTTAACAACATGTAAATGCTAATTATTAAAGTCTAGTGACATAAAAATTGCACACCATGATCAAGCCTATGAACTGGAGTGTATTCATCAAGATGGTTTCTCTCTCAAAGGTTTACCTTGAAGTTGAGAGTTTACAGGTTTTAAGGATTCTTTTTTTCCAACTTTAAAAAACTGGAAAAGGCATGCTTTGGGCTGCACTTTAGTTTCCTGTTAGCTTTGAATAAGCCTGCCTTTCTTTGACATGGAACAACTTCACTTGAGTTTCCTTGTTTATTTCTTCAAATGCATGACTGTGCCGCTCCCTATTTCTTTTTCATTTGTAGTAGGTGTTTATCCCTGCCAGTGCTTAGGGAGAGCTTCTACTTAACTTCACACATGGTCAGACTAAATGATGAGGATTTATCATAGGCCCAAGGGTTTATTATCGAACTTACTGAATTTTTTTTTTCCCCCACAAGAGTTGGGGCTGTGGAGTAGAAGCATTAGCTTTTGACTGGTATTATAGACAGGCACATTTTCTAGTAGCATAAGATCACTGGAACAACCTTCTTTGTTACTGTAAAACACTTAACAGTACAGAGTAGGGTATACAGTGGGATCCTCTAGAGAAACTATACTTTTATATCATCAGTTGCTGGAAAATCCTACAGGATCCATGAGGAAAAATGAGACTCATGAATCAACAATTTCAAAATTTCCTGAGCATTTTCTTTCTGGTCTCAGATTACCTGTGTATCCTATGATCATTTCTATGACACATATGACAGCACTATTTGCCAGAAATAAGAGGAGAAATTAATTATTCTACCATGACATCTACATTAGCAACAGCACAGGATGTACTCCGCGTGACCAAAACTTGAAACCCATTTAAGTTTAATGAGACCCATTGACATTAATTTAAGTTTTTCCACTACCTGGACCCAAGGGCAATGTGTTGACAAGTATCACAGTGCTTACAAGGAACCGGGCTTGGTATGAGCCAAACCCACTTCTCTCTTCTGGCTGTGTGTGACAGCAGGGCACGATTCCTCCTGCCTCCTGTGGCCCGTGGCACACAGCCTTGTCAACCCACACTATTCTTTCTCTTTCCCGAAAGATTTTAGAGCCACAATTACATTGGAAACAGCTTCTACTGCCAGGCTCTGCTTGTTTTTAAGTTTCTAGCACTCACAACTGCAGAAGGAAACAGTCCCTCAGATTAGACACGGTAGAAACAAAACATCCTGGTTTGTTCTGTCAAAGTTTCAACATTTCTAAGTCACCATGGGTTGGCACCTACTTCATTTGGGCAGCAGTGAGCACCAGCGGCTAGCCTCACATAGGTGCTGGGACTGTTCGGGAGATGGACAGTGATTGCAGCCTCTTTGGATCTGCTCGCTGGATGTCACACCTCTGGCTCCAGACACAGTCCAACCCTTTATCTTACTGCTTAGAAGGAGAAAAAAAATAGTGTCCTGGAACTATGTTCTCCACATCCCAAATGACACAACACTTTTAGTAGTAATTACATTTTATTTCTTAAGAGTAAGTCATGTATATATTTCAGGTAAAGTACCAATGTTTACCATGGCTAGAAGAGTTCGGTGGGTGGGGACCAAAGGATAGAAATTTTTTTTACCCATTTGAACTGATTGCATAGTATAAGTTACAGCTATCCACATTTTAAAGCCCCTCTAAACTGCCTGTGAAACTATCTAATGGATGAACAAAGGCAAATTACTGCTTTCTTCTCATACCTGTAAAAAGGGATTAACAATACAGCAAAATATAAAGGAGGTCTATTAAGATGTCCGGGGAAAATGTGTTATGTAAGTATTGCTTTGAATGTAAATAAGAAAGTAAATGAAAGTGAGGTCTAGAAAAAAAAAAATAAAAAAAAAAAAAAAAAAAAAAGGCATATTAACCCAATGCAAGTGGAAAAAAGTTCTTGTCAAATTAAGACTGAGAAAGTACAGATAACAATTATTGTGACCAGGAACAGCTGGTGTTCCTAATATTATCTGCATGAGTACCACGAGAGATTTGTTGTATTTATTTCCTATCATATGACCTAGTGCAGTTCAGTCTCTGCTCTGCAGCTGTCCCGGGTAGTGTCTAATGTAGGCTGCCTTTGTTTTAGGTATTTGGTACACAGCACAAAGTCAAAACAAGTTTCTGAGCTTTCAGAATAAACCAGCCTGGTGTAACACGGCCGCTGTTTGCCTACAAGCTGCTTAACTGGTTATGCAGGCTTTACAGTAGCACATACAATAAAACTGTAATGTTTAAAGGGTAAATATATTTCATTTTTATAAAATACATATTATTTGCATGTTATACAACAGAAAAAATGGGAAAAGGTCTAATATTTTAAATGCAATTCTTTAAGATACTGACAGAAATATCAGTTTTGCGAGCTTTTGGGCAGCTGCAGTTACATGTTTTTATCAAAGTACAAAGAAAGCAACTGCTTATAACTGGAACACTACAGTAAAGTAAGTTCTGCTTTGAATTTAGGTAAGCAGTAGCCTAGGTAGTTCTGTTTTTTGCTTTTCATCCTAAAGCTCCTACCATGTATCTAGTATGAGACACTCACATGAAAGGCCAAAAAACCATAGTTGCTGTCTGTAGACTTCATAACTCACATTGAAAGGGAGTTTTTAAAGCAGTGACCTGTTTAAATGCTTTTTGAGTCTTGGATTTTAATATTTTTCTATAACACAAAATTGCTGATCAAAGCTAAATTTGCTTTTGACATCTTGCATTACTATTAGTGAAGTTAGGTGACATTAAAATCGAGAGCAGCTGTAACTCGCTTTCATTATTCATCCGGTAAATGCTGACTTCTTAGGTCCATAAGAGAGACCCTTTCAGCAGTAATCAATCGAGAACTTTCCAAAGCAGAATGTTATTGCCATTAAGGCATATTCCAAACAGGAATTTGGGTAATAGCAGAGTCTCTGGGGAGAGACAGTAGAGCTTCTTCATCCAACTGACTGAATTAAAACTGACAGCGTCACCACATTAATACACTTACACCAGAATAAAAGTTTGGTCAGAGTTAAGGTCATGCAACGGTAGTTTGCAATTTCCTCAGCTGAACGGTATCTGTTGCAATGGATCTGCTGATGGAAACGTTAATTCACATAGAAGGTCTTTGTTACTTTCTTCCCTTGCTTTGTCCATGCTGACACCAGTATCCAGAAAAGCTGTAGAAGCTGCCCACAGAAGCCAAGAAATACACTATGATGTAAAGTATTATCACTCCAATCACACATTTTTATTGTCTGCAACATACTTTTCTTTAAATCCATTTCTCAGCTCTGTAACCTGGTCTCACTCGCCTGGTCTTTTCCCTTCTTTCTATCCAGCACTTCTAGTCACTGCATTGCTTCTCTCTCCTCACACGCAGTTTACTGAAGATTAAGTGAAGTTAACAATAGCACCCAAAATTGTAATTGTGGAGCAGATTAGGAACTCAAAAGGGCTCGAAGCCAGGGAGCTATAAAACTTAACAGTCATTTCATGAGCTGAATTATTCAAGCAGAAGTAAGCTTCAAGTCCTGGAGTTTATGCTTCTTCCCCACAACTGTCTTCCACATGTGGTTAATAAATTAACCACGCGGACTGACCGAAGTCAATACTGCATACATCACTGCTTTAGAAGAGTAACAGTGACCAAATCTCTCGAGACAGAATTTGTGGTTTTGTCTGAAAAGGAACAGTGTGGTGTAATGAAAAAATGGTGACAGCTTATTGTGGAACCAGGCGCACAGAGAAGCACTTTTCCAGGCGTGAGGGTACTGGGAGGAAGGCACAGCTTTGGGACTGACGAGTTTCTAACATTGGCATTCTTGCGTGGAGCTTTCAGCATCGGCGCTGCTGTGGAAAGCTTCCAGTATCATGTTCAGGCGTGGAAAATTTTCAATACTGCCTTCCTTGTTGGAGGACAGACAGATGTTAAAGAGTACAACTGTTTGGTTTCTTACGCTGCCCTATGTTGCATGACATCGCATGACATAACTCTCTATGTATATATTTAATTGTACAAAAGCTTTCTTTTTCAGAGAAGAGAATCTAGAAAAAGAGTATCTTCAAAAGAATCAAGAACCTAATTTCTTTCTCAAAACATTTGATTATATCATTTGAAAGGCAGGTCTCATTTTTTCCCATAGCAGTAATTACACTTTCTCACCCTACCTGCTTTTCCACAATCATTTTCTTCATATTCTTAGAGCAGATATGAAAACAGGTGCAATTTTTTCCATGAACTTCTATATTAATGTTAAAAGGAAAAGTAAAAATATGTTAATAATAAACTTACATAAAGCTTTTTTGTTGTTGTTCAGGAACTTACAGAGAATGGATTTGGACGGGTAAAATGAGAAAAATTCTTCTTTCAGCTGTTAAAAATAATTTCTGGTGCCTGTAGCCATCCTGATAACTTTTCAGTGACAAACTCCCAGAGGTCATGACTTGCTGTTTTAGAAGCACTGACATTGAGAAAACTGTTTCCTGAAAACTAGTGGACCACTTCATTGTTCTTTCTACTGTACCAGTGAGGATTCAGAAGTAAAACTGATTTTGATGGAGTTAACCTACATTTTTATATGACTGTAAACAACGCAGAAGGTACCTATGAATTTGTTTGAATGGTGTGATATGGAAAGCTCTAGGTAAGTCTGGTGGACAAAGAATGGTTTTAGACCAGATATACTAATGGCTGTACTATGATTCATTCAGTACACATTAGCCTTGGAAGATTCTGCCATCTGTTACAAAACTACTTTAACAACTAGAAAACACTCTGCAAGAAACTGTCACATACAGGTGGTTTACCACAAGGTCAATGAGTAACCCATCTGGCAGCTTAATTCACCAAACAAAATAGCGCTTTCCAAGTAATATATGAAATAAAGGCATTTTTAAAGCTACCTAACAAATTAAAACAACTCCTTGCAAAGTGGCCAGGCCTTCACAGAATTCAGTACCACGGAACTGAGAACACCAATTTGCTACTGAAAAGTAGTGGGATGGTTTACAGTAGTAAAGAGCCGAATATGGAATAGCCCTCATGTAAATGTTTATTTTAGAAGTTTTATTTGTAGGTTAGAAGTTTAGAAGCTTTATTTGTAGGTTAAACACTATCAAAAGGAATAGCCACAGAAGTTAGCCAGTATAAGAATTTGGGTAACTGGCTTCTGACAGGCTGTGACATCTGCAAAGGGAATACACATCTCTGCATTGCTCTGGCAATATACCTCCCAGTTATCCTCTCTTCATAGAAGATTTTGACTAACTTTTTTTCCAGTTTACGTTATGTCCTTTAGGGCCGCAGTTTGGACAAATACATAAAGCTTAAAACAAAACCGGGATAAAGGAGGCATTTAGTACCATATTAGCGATCTGTTCTGCATGAACACATCCTCCTTGGACAGAAAAAAAAAAAAGAACAAACATGAAGGACTGGACCGGGTAAGTGCTTCTTATTCGATGCTCCTTACACCGAGTGAATCTGGAATGGGGGAGACTCTGGAGATGATGACATTGGCCACTCTCACACCTGCAACTAGTCAATACGCTCAGATAGCTTAGGTGCTCTTGCTGCTGTCTTTTTAGAGGTTTGGGGGTTTTTGTTGTTGTTTATTTTTACCATTGAGCTCGGTTAACATGATTAAAACTCTGCTGAAGGCATGGCATCTCCAGTAAGCAAGGTTATGACCTGCTTTTCACCAGTGCTATAAACTACACCTGAAGAAGCAAGAGTGTTAGAAAGTGCCTAGACTGCCAAGAATATTAACCTCAACTGAAGCTCACTAGAGAATCGGATGAGAGTAACCAGACAGAAGAAAACCAACATCAGCAGAGCCCGTATCGTGTAGACGAGGGTCAAATCACGACAAAACAGACTGACTGACTGACGGGCAGCTCCGGTTTTGCCGCCAAACCGACAGGGCCACGTTCACGGCTGGCGGTTCACCGGAAAGCAACCGACGCAAACCGCGGCCGTTCCGCCGCCGGCCCACCTCTGCTCCCGGGCCTTCCGCTCCGCAGGCAGAACAGGACGCGAAGCCGGCCGACGCTCCCCCTTCCCACCGCCGGTGCTCTTAGCCCGGCCTGAGAGGGAAAACGCGCCCCCCTCGCCCCGCCCCAGCCACGGCCCCTTCCTCGGAGCCCCGCCAGCCCGGG
>NW_010972720.1:1952144-1952654 GCF_000737465.1 Haliaeetus leucocephalus | reverse complement strand
CGGCTCCTCCGGCTTTGCCCGCCCCGCCATCCTCCTCGCTCCCTTTGTATTTTTAAACCACGCTACAGCATCCCGCGCCGCCCAATCCAAACGCGCGCAGTCCCCGGCAGCCAATGGCGGGGGCCCCCGCGGTTTTTTAAACCGTCCCTCGCCCCCAATCGCCGCCCAGCGCTTTCGGTTCCGCCCCCTCCACTATCCTCACCCCAACCGGTTCCAGCGAGTATGAGCGCTAACGACCCCCTCGCGCTCCACCTAGCCGAGGAGCTGCTCGGCCGCTGACGTCGCGACGGCGGCCAGCGAATCCCCGGCGGCCCCGGCCCTGGGGGGCGGGGCCGCAGGCAGTTTGAACCGGCGCGGCAGCCAATCCGCTGCGCCGGGGGGCGGGCCCCCGGGCGCCGCGGGTCAAGTTGCTGTGGCGGGTAGGGCTGTGGAAAACAAGAGGCTGTAAGTGCGCCGCCGGGAAACCATTTAGCAGCCGCCGCGGAGGGAGCAGAGCCCCGTGCCGCCGCC